>NC_065446.1:27132285-27469734 GCF_917563875.1 Diabrotica virgifera virgifera | reverse complement strand
TACCAATCGCAAAATGAAGCGATATCATTACAGCAGGATAATGTGCTGTTTCAAGAAAACTATCAACGTTCACAAAATGAACAAATGCTATTTAGCAGTTGGAAATTATCTGAGGCCGAGAAGAACAAGGCCTTGGAAGCAACTCGTCAACTACAAAACCAGCTAATTAACATGCAAAAAATGTTTGATGAATTAAATGAAAAATATACACTTCTCGAGAAAAAACTGTCTAACAATATCGATAAACAGACGGTTGAGTATCATACAGACGAAGATGATCTTGCACAGGAAACAGAGTGGATTCGTGCGAAAAACAGGAAAAAGAGGAAAATGGACACTTCCCTAACACCACCACGAGAAGAATATAACAACACAAAAAGTCCTGAAAAACCTAAAATAATTGAGAAACCCCCACCGATTATAGTAGAAGGGGAGAACAACTTTAACGATCTTCATGCTATGGTACTTAGCTACCAAAATTCTCAAATAAAAGTCATCAACGACAAAACTATAAAAATTAATGTACAAAAAGAGGAAGATTTTAAACTGCTTACCGCAGCATTAAATGATAAGAAATATTCATGGCATTCCTATGAAAACAAGCAAAATAGGCCCATTAAAGTAATGGCCACTGGATTACATCATTCTGTAAAGCCTAATAATATTGTCCAAGAAATGAGGAGACGTGGCTATAAGCTCATCGAAGCTACACCCAAGCTAAAGTATAATACTAAACAACCTCTTAATATGTTCATGTTATCATTCAGACACGATGAAAATATCGATAAAATATTCGGAATTTCTGATATATTACAAGTTAGAGTTCAGATTTTGCCGTTAAGAAAATCCAGACTCGTGCCTCAATGCAAAAAATGCCAAGCTTTTGGTCATACGCAAAAATATTGCGCAAAGCAACCACGATGTGTTAGATGTACCGGAAAGCACCTGACTATCGATTGTGATAAACCTAAAAATGCCCAACCAAAATGTGTCCACTGTGGAGAAAGTCATCCTGCAAACTACAGAGGATGCATGGTAGCAAAAGAAATGCAGAAGTTAAAAGACAATCGAAATAAGAGAACTACAATACCTAAACAACCACAAAGGGTGCAGCAGCAGAATCCGATATACAAAACCAACGAAAACAAAAAAACCTACAGCCAAGCTGCTAGAGGTAATATAGAAATTGAAAGTACTAACCCAAAACACAGCTCTAACATTGAGAGCACTCTCCAACAAATACTGGAAACACTGACCAAAATGGATGAGCGTATTACTAGATTAGAATATAGCACCAAAGGAGCTATTCCTAAGAATTTTAATGCCAGATAGTCTGAGGATAATGGAATGGAATGCAAATGGACTACTGCAGCATCAACAAGAACTGCAGACTGTCCTAGACATTGAAAAAATAGACATTTGTCTCATTTCTGAAACACACTTTACAAATGAAACCTACATTCATTTTAAAGGATTTAAAGTATACCATACCTTACATCCGGATAATACAGCCAGAGGTGGTAGTGCTATCATAATAAAAGAAACAATTAGACATCATCAAGAAATATGCTACAAAACAGAAATGTTCCAAGCTACTTCAGTATGTGTTAAAACAAAATCTTTTGAGCTTATCGTTACCGCTGTCTACTCTCCACCAAAACATAACCTCAAAAAAGATCAATATCTAGAATTTTTGAATAGACATGGCAAAAGATTTATAATTGGTGGTGATTTTAATGCCAAGCACACCCATTGGGGTTCTAGGATAATTACAACAAAGGGGAAGGAACTCTTGCAGGCAGTTAAGCAATTAAAATGTGAAACACTTTCAACAGGTAAACCGACTTATTGGCCTACTGATTCCAACAAAATTCCAGACCTGATTGATTTTTTTATAACTAGAAATATTTCTGTTAATTATTTACATATTGAAGAAGCTTGGGACATGAACTCCGATCATTCACCCATCCTTCTCACAGTTAGCGATACTGTTATTCAAAGCCAGCCACCTCCTAAACTGACTAATAGACTAACAGATTGGCGGAGTTTTCAGCTTCACTTAGAAGAAACAATCAATCTCAAAGTTTCACTAAAAACTAGATATGAACTTGATGAAGAAACGGAATGTTTTGTTAAACAAGTTCAACAAGCCGCTTGGAATAACTCACCTGAACTGATTCATAGAGTTAAAGGTAATAATTACCCTAAAGAAATTAGAAAGCTAATCGAAGAAAAAAGAAAACTCAGAAGGATCTGGCAACGCTCTAGAGCTCCATCTGATAAAACAAAACTAAATAATGCTACACAACAGCTTAAAAGAGAAATTAAAAAAAATAAAAACGAATCAATTAGTAACTATCTAAGAGAATTGACAAATGATAGCACAACTGATTATTCCCTCTGGAGAGCCACTAAGAAATTAAAACGACCGATAATGCAAAATTCCCCACTAAGAAATACAGATGGAAGCTGGGCAAAAAGCAATTTAGAGAAGGCTAATAAATTTGCTGAATATCTCGAGGAAACATTCCAGCCAAATGAAGGTGATAACACACTGCAATGGGAAAATGCCACACAGGAAGAAGGTGAAATTAAACTAGTCACCCCAAAAGAAGTGGCCGACGAAATTAAATCAAACATCAATCCCAGGAAAGCACCTGGGTTTGACTTAATTACTGGGGAAATCTTAAAACAACTTCCTAGAAAAGCCATAGTAAAACTGACATATCTCATAAATGCCTCGTTCAGATTAAGATATATTCCCAAGATATGGAAAGTGGCTGAGGTCATAATGATCCTTAAACCTGGAAAACAACCAAATACAGTATCATCGTACAGACCGATTTCATTGCTACCCGTAATTTCAAAGCTGTACGAGAAGCTTTTGCTGAAAAGGTTGAAACCTCTCATAGATGCTAAGGCTCTAATTCCATCACACCAGTTTGGGTTTCGAGAAAGTCATTCAACTATCGACCAAGTCCATAGAATAACGGATATAATAGAGAGGTCGCTAGAAGGAAAGAAAGTTTGCTCAGCTGTCTTCCTCGACGTAGCGCAAGCTTTTGATAAGGTATGGCACGAAGGACTTAAGTACAAATTAAGCAGGATTTTGCCAAGACAATACAGAGAATTATTGGAATCTTATATATCAGAGAGAGTTTTTAGGGTTAAGCAAGAAGAAGCCTACTCGGAACTAAAGGAAATCAATGCAGGAGTACCACAAGGTAGTGTGATAGGACCGGTCCTATACCTATTATACACTAGTGATATCCCTGAAGTACAACATAATACAATAGCTACCTTTGCTGATGACACTGCCGTCTTAGCCGTAGGTGAAGACCATGAAGAAGCAGCAAGAAAATTACAAATATCTCTTAACAGACTTAACGAGTGGACTAAACGCTGGCGAATTAAATTAAACGAAATGAAGTCAGTGCATATAAATTTTACAAACAAGAAAAATCAATACATTCCTGTTAACTTAAATAATACTCAGATACCATATGCCGACACCGCAAAGTATTTGGGTATTACACTAGACGCTAGGCTACGCTGGAAGGCCCATGTTAAAAAGAAACGAGAACAGCTTAACATGAAGTATAAAAAAATGTATTGGCTATTGGGAAGACAATCCACTCTCTCAATCTACAATAAAATACTTTTGTATAAACAGATTATAAAACCTATATGGACATATGGCATCCAACTATGGGGCTGCGCTAGTAATACAAATTTAATTATCATTCAACGATTCCAAAACAAAGTGCTAAGGAGCATTGTCAACGCTCCATGGTACTATAGGAACAGTGATCTCCATAGGGACCTAGACATGGATACTGTTAACAAGACCATAGAAAAATTTGCCAAGAGTCACGAACAACGACTTCTTCAACACGTCAATGTTGAGGCCATCCAGCTCCTCGACAACACGGATCTAGCTAGAAGACTCAAGAGGAAGAAACCCTTCGAGTTAGTTAAGTGAAAAATAGTGCACGGTGCAAGTGATGGTACAAGTTAAAATTTGTGCAATATATTAACAGAACCTAGGGGGTACTATCGAGTTTGTCCTTAGTCTGAAGTTTTTTAGTAGTAATTTAGGTTAGAAATAAGTTGCTCATTGATCACATTATTTGATCAGATTGTAATGTTCTTAAGCATCTTATTGGTGTTTAATAAATAAAAAAAAAAAAAAAAAAAAAAAAAAGTTAAATTTCTTTCAGTGGAAAATATTAAAATTCTCTGTTCGTTTGGACCACTGTCAAATAAAAGAAACGGTTCGCCGTTATTGTTTCTGGTGTATTCTTCCGGAATAATAAGCTCTGTTAAGCTTCTTGGATTTGCCGGAATAGCTTCCACTCTTTGGCGTGTGTTCTGAATAGTTCGCTTTAGGGATGAAATAGAAGGTAGCTGCCCAGTTGCACCCACAGACACTTCTTGTGAAACGGTAGCTATGATTCCTTATGTTGTTAGTTCAACTTGATGAGCCAGTTCTTTCATTCTGTTACAAGCCTTTTTTGCTTCTAATATTGACGCATCGGCAACGTGGTTGTGACTTATACTTTTCACTACTTATCTCCCACTGTGTGAACTCTCCCGGTACATTTATGCTTATTGTACTGAGCGCACTTCCAAATTGTCTTTTGATCAATCGTTTTTTCCTTTCTATGGATATATCCATTATACACCAACATATTGGCACCTTTTTGACTCTTTACGTAAGTTAAGACCATCTTGACAAATCGACAAGCTAATGAATAATGAGATATACGATATTTTTCCCATCTTCTTATACATCCAAAATACATTAAAAAGTAATAAAAGTACGTTTCACGAATATGGAATAATAATTACCACATTAGTGAATAACGCACAATTAGACAAAGAACTTTTGTACAATATTTATTTTAGCATTTCCAATAATGTCTTATCGTAATGACTTCATGGAATTCCTAATAAATACCTACACAATAAGGTGCCCTTATCTAAACTACTTATTCTTCACTAATCTGCATAACGACTTTCTACTAAGAACCAATTATGCTAATTACCGGTCTCTGAAAATACCAAAAATAGGTAAACTGGTACCTGGTATTCGTTTGTATGTAATATATACTGTAAATAGAACTATTATTACTGTACATTTTTAACGATATCCGATTAGGAAGAGCAAACACTTTTAAACACGCCAGTTTTTTGCTGACAGTCCTAAGCCTGTAAAAAGTGTGAAGGAAAGTACCTTTCTGAATTTAGATCCATATATTAAAATTATTCACGTAGAACAAAAAAAATACTTTCTTCATGTTAAAAATTGTTCAATTTTCAAGTATATTCACTTGAATAACCTGAAAATACCATATGAAATAATTTCCCATTCTCCTATATTTCCCATCTTCCTACACATCCAAAATACATTAAAAAGTATTTAGATATACGTTATTTTTCCCATCTTCTTATACATCCACAATACATTAAAAAGTAATTAGATGGAATTCCAAGACTAATCGGCTCATAATGCATAAAGTTAAAGTATGCAAATAGAATTTCTTTAGAACCTTTTTGAAAACCAATTGAATGGTTTTAATAATGTAAAACATGACGCGATCTTTTTTCGCGCGATCAATTGCACGCGACCTTATTTCGTCGGCGCTGTTTTTTCGCCGGCGACCTTTTGATACGCGCTCAAATGTGCGCGACATTTTTTCGCTCGACCAATTGTTGGCGACCTTTTTTCGCGACACCTTTTTTATCAGCTACACTTTTGATAAGAATATTTTTTTCGATAAAATATTATACTTTTTATACTTTTTAATAATATACTTTTTAAGTTATTTGCGAAAAACCGCCTGAGAACGTAGTTTTTTTGTCGAAAAATAAACATTTTCAATCGCAAATAACTCGAAAAGTGCTGACTTACATAAAAAACTCTATAGAACGAAAGTTGCTTATAATCAGTCAATTTATCCAATTCCGGGCTTATTTTAAACACGCGTTTTTTCACCCCCGAGAAGGGATTACTGTCACCCGCAAGTAAAAGCAACCAACGGCACAAATTCAACTTTGAAGTGGAGGGTAAGTAGAACCTAAATCCAAATTTTCATGCAATTCGGAGTTGCCCCTGAAAATTACACCCCAAAACGGTCATTTATTGGGCTATATGTTTTGATATAAATTGTGAATGTAATAAATTAAAATAAAGACTAATAATTTAACACGTTCGCTGCGTATATTTTTTAAGTACTTATCCCAGAACCTGAAATAATTTTTGTAATGTAATGTAAGTGAGCTCATGTCGCTCATCGCCGACATCCGCACTGGAAAGGGAAACCGAATGTCGCCCATGAGCGACATACGCATCGAACGTGTTAAGAAAAACCTTTTTAAAACACTATTTTAAAGGGTGTATCATAATCAATTACGTTTCTAACTACTAGTAATCAACGTTTTAATCTATGTTTCATTTTAGGACATGTCAATTTTAAGAGATTACATATCTTATGCTAAAGAACATATAAATCCCAAATTAAGCGATGAAGCCTCCCAGAAGTTGATTCAGTGCTACGTAGACATGAGGAAAATTGGTTCTGGAAGAGGCCAGATATCGGCATATCCCAGACAATTGGAATCGTTGATCCGCCTTTCAGAAGCTCACGCCAAGGTCAGATTTTCTGAAAAAGTAGAAGTGGAAGATGTTGAAGAAGCTGACAGGTAAATTTTTTCGCTCTCTTTATTTACTGATTGCAACATGATTGTTTGTTGTTCAACTTTGCCAGGCCTCAACATTAAAAGGATATAAGAATGGTCATTCAAAATAGCATAATTTGATTTCCGTTGCTTAATTATTCTACTTCTTCTGCTTCATGTGTCTTGTCCATTGCAGACGTTGGTTATCATCATAGCAATTCTAATTTTGTTTGCTACGTTTCTAAATAACTTGATCGTGTTAGTCCAAATCATTGGCGTAAGTTTTGAAGCCATGAGTGTCTTCTTCTTCCGAGTCCTAGTTTGCTCTCTATTTTACCCTGCATATCAGTTGCAGTATACGATATTTATCATGTCTCGTAATATGACCGAGGTATTAAAGTTTCCGTTTCTTAATTGTGAAAGAGATTTTTTTTTGTTTTCCCATTGGACGCAATACGTCGGTACGCCAACATTTCGAATACCTACAGCTTTTTTAATAATGTTTCCGTTATTGTCCAGGCCTCTGCGCCATACAGTAAAACTGGAAATATGTACATAACATTTTAGCAGCTGTATTTTAAGTGGGAGAGATATATCGCAATGGGTGAATATATTTCTCATGTTGTCAAATGCTGCTCTGTACTTTTTTACTCTAGATATTTCGGTTGTTTGATCCCATTTCGAGTTAACGACTGTTCCAAGGTATACATTATGAGTCTTCGTGTTGAATTAATTGGTTTTTTATTTTCAATTGTCTGGCACGTTTTTGAGTTTTGCTCACCAGCATCCATTTTGTTTTATTACCAATAGCTCTTCTTCGGCAAATGATAAATATTGTAGTTTCAAAGTCAAAAGACGGGAAAACTATGCATTTTTCGAGGATAACTTGTTGAAACTAATTTAAAGTATTTAAAAATATCTATCTTCAGAAATAAAAAAAGTCTATAGCTTAAAAATTAAGTGACTTATAATGAAAAGAATGTCAGTCCCTATTTTTTTAGCGAAAAAGTGATCGGAAGCAACCTCCTAATCACCACCCCAATTAAAATTAGTCATTGACCTTATTTGATCTTTTTATTTATGTAGTATTAATAGGTTCTAAAAGTTTGATAGACTTCGAATGATTAGTTTAAAAAAAAAATGGAGTTAAAAGCGAATAACGAATTTTTGTAGTTTGGAAAAAAATGGCTTTATCTTCAAAATAGAAAGATTATCATCAGATATACGAAAAAATGTTTAAATATGAAATTGTAGCTTATTTAATTCCCAAGAACTTGGTTTGCAAAAATTTTTTCTACGGCAAAAATTGAGTGAGCTATTGACAATTAAAACTTGTAATAGCATGCAAAAACCACCTTTACCAACCCTTTCAAAGTCACCTCTTTTCGCGACTGAGGATTTTAAAAATATTTAATATTAATAGGATTATAGATCTTGTAAAAATCTACAAAATTCTTTTTACCAAACTTTCTAAGATAAAAAATAAAAAAGTTACGGTTAAAAAATCAATATATTTTTTTGAGAAAAAAAAAGGAGAAATCCAACTGGAAGCATAACAATGTAAGTTAACGGTGTTTTTAGTCATTGGCCTTATTCATTTTAATTTATTTATGTATTATTAATAGATTCTAGAAGTTTGACTGGCTTAGAATTATTAGTTTTTAAAAAACAGGAGTTAAATTGAATAACGAATTTTTGTAGTTTTGTAAAAAATGCCATTTTCTTCAGAATAGAAAGATTAGCATCAGAAATACGAAAAAATGTTTAAATATGAAATTGTAGGTTATTTAATTCCCAAGAAGTTGGTTTAAAAAATTTTTTCTACGGCAAAAATTGAGTGAATCGTAAATATTATCGAAAAACATTGATTTTTTCGATCTAAAACTAACACTTTCGATAGCGAATAAATCGAAAACTATTCATTTTATCAAAAAATGTATAGAGCGTTTTTTGCTTAGAATAAATGTTTTTACCAACTTTTGCGGTCAAATTATAATAAAAAATTTCCACCCCGGGATGGGGTGGCAACACCCCCATGGTAAAAGCACCTTTCGGCATCATATAGATTTTGATACTTGGACTATCCACTACTTATTTTCAAATTTTCAAGCAAATCGTTCCATTCTGTAAAAATTGCGAGGTGAAAAGCTTCGGTTCCTGGACTAAAGAACATGATGCCGGACTTACATGCGGCTCCAACTTTGGGCTTCGTTTGCAACTACTAGAATGAAGTTAGCATGTAGACCTCATAGGGGAATATTGACACAGAAACATGATCATATTGATTGAAAAAAAAAACAAAATTTATTTTGGCGCTTATATCACTTGCTCGACCATTCTTCGCATGTCAATTCTCCATTGATTTGTATACCTTCGTTTGCTTCTTCTTCTTCTTAGCATTCTATCGTCCACTTTTGGACATAGGCCTCTTCCAACTCCTCCCATCGGTCTCTATCCTGAGCAACATATTTCCAATTTGTTCCGGCTAAATCATCAACCCACTTCATCTGTGGTCTTCTCAGTCGATTACTTTCGCAATGTCTCCAGTGTTGTATTGTTGCATTCTAATGTTGGTCTTTTTGTCTAGCAGTGTGCCTACGAAGTTCCATTTAAGTTTGGCAACTTCTATTGTTATGCCCTCGACTTTTGTTTTTGATCTTACCCAGTTGTTCCTCTTTTTATGTCAGTCATATACCTAACATTGCTCTTTCTGTTGTGGCTAGTTTATTCATATTTGCCTTGGTTAGGGTCCAGGTTTGATATGGTTCTTTTCATGAGCATTTTTCAGTGCGTCACAAATGATAGAAAAAAAGGTTAGTCCGTGATAAATACACATTTATGACATTTATTCTAACATGACATTTTAGTTAAATCTGACAGTTGTCACATTTTATTTGCAATTTGGTATAAAGACAAATCAATTTTGTTTATTGCATTTATAAAATGGTATTTTCTTTGATTTGTATAGTCTTATAAATTGTACAGATTAAATTTTTTTTATATAGAATAATATAATATTATTTAATATTATATTATTAGCGCCATCTATTGACAACTAGATTAAATGTTATAAATGTCACCGACGAATCAGCGACGTGCGTTTTTTTCTGTCACATACAATTTAATGCGTTAGAGAGAAATCGAAAAACTGTGACGCACTGAAAAATGCTCATGAAAAGAACCATATCCATATTATGTCATGATAGTAAGGATGCACTGGTTGAACACTTTGCTCCTCAAGTATTGGGGTATTTTGCAGTTCTTAAGTATCTAACTAAGTTTTCCAAATCCAAATTCGTTTGTTTCATCCAGTGCTTATCATTATTTATTCTACTATGAAAATAGATTAAACATATAGAAATTATTTTGTATATACCAATTTATTTTACAGGTTACATCGTGAAGCTCTTAAACAATCCGCAACAGATCCTCTCTCAGGTAAAATCGATGTTGGTATTCTTACAACTGGTTTAAGCAGTGCTGCTAGAAAACGCAGACTTGAATTAGCACAGACGGTTAAGGAACTCATTGAAAGTAAAGGGCAGGTACCTACATACAGTTATCCTAAGCTGTTTTCAGAATTAAAAGAGAATTCTACTTTGGTAAGTATGATTCTTATTATATCATCCAAATAATATCCAAAATTTTAAATATTTTCTTGGTATGTACATATCGTCGGCTTAGGGACACACAAACCTAACTACATTTCAGGTAAGGGCGAACTTCCTATGATAATATCATAGTCCGCCCTTACCTGAAATGTAGTTAGGTTTGTGTGTTCCTAAGCCGACGATATGTCTGTTTTGATATCAGTTCTAGTGACCATCCTCTTCTTCATGTACCATGTCCTTTCAGAACGTTGGTTACCATCATAGCTATCCCAATTTTATTCACTGCCACCCTAAATAGCATGCTTGTATCAACACAATACCAATCTCACAAATTCTTTAACCTTCCGATTACCAACCTTTTTTGTTACACGGATGACCAAGGGAGGGAAAAATGACCCCAGGTCAAAAATGGCAATTAACAAAAAAATTAAGGTTTTTTTTATTTTTTTAAAAATTTTTTTATGGCATGGACTTTAGCCAGTCACAACATGAGTATTAGTGTCATGTGTAGTGTGTATGTTGAAAGTGTTTTGTTACTTTGCAAAGTCGACGTCATTAGCGTAAAACTACTTGGAATTACACATAATAGACGGTATTTTACTAAACATCAACTTCAATATATATTTTTTATTCATAAAATATAGGGATTTTTTTTTACTTCAAAATATGAGGATATCCAGAATGATATTAAAGTCAAATAAAAAAATAATGAGTTAAAAATTGAAAATACTTTTGAATTTATTAAAGAAAAACATACTCTGGGGTCACAATTTCCCCTGCTTGGTCATCCGAAGGTTAACCATGAGGTTCTTCTTCGTCTGGACTGCGTTTGCTTGCTATTTTTCCTTGCATAATATTTTGCAGCAACCCATATTTCGGACCTCTCATTACATGTCCGAAATACTCTAGCTTTCTCTTTGATGCTTTTTATAATCTCAGTCTTGCTGAGACGTTCTACCATTGTGGAGTTTCGAATCTTCTCCACCCAGGAAACTTTTAGAATTCTTCTATAGCACTACATTTCGAAAGCCTCAAGGCAATTTAGATCGATTTTATTCACAGTCCAGGACTCGACACCGTAAAGTAAGACCGAGAATACCTAGCAGCGAAGTAGGCAGATCCTCAATGCCAATTTTAGGTTTCTGTTACCAGTGGCGTAGCGTAATGGGGGCGGCTCGCCCCGGGCGGCACTTTTTAGGGGGCGGCAAAATTTAACAATAAATAATAAAAATATTTTGTAAATATTTGAACTATTTTATATTTTTATCGCAACTACAAATTCGAACCGATTGAAAGGAGCACGGAATTTTTCATTACTTATTTTGTGACGAATTCGGGGCAATTCCTTTTCTTTGAATGATATTTTGTAGCGATTGGCAACAACGTCTATTCTGACTTGTGGGAATTCCACGTTTATGACTATCAATCAGCACAACTTTTTTCGGCAATTTAGAACGTTGCTATTCTTATTTTTTTCTCATCGACACATCGTTGGGCAGTTCTGATAGCAGCTGCAGGCAAAAGAAGGATTCAAAACACGCGGTGGAGTGCAAGAGGCGATGCCGTAAATGTGACATGGGATCATTACAAAGACATTCTCGTCACTTTGGAAAAACTTACAGAGGCAGGTGAAAGCTTAAACACTAGGACAAATGCAGGTGCTTTACTAGTTTCGATGCAATCATTTTCCTTTCTTTGTTTTTTGGGCCTATGGCAACCGGTGCTACATGAAGTGAATGATGCACAAAAATATTTACAAACAAGGGCACTTGACATAATATTGTGCGCTCAGAAAGTAAATGCTTTGCAGATGATATTGACAGAGAAAAGAGAGGAATGGGCAAATGGCGCTGTAGGATATGCAAAAATATGTGTGAAGAACTTGGAATTTCCGTAATACCTCGGAGGCGCATAACAAGAAAGCATATTTTTGATGACGGAACTAGAGGTGCTAACTTGTCTTGTGAAAATGAGTTGAGACGAAATCTGTTTTCTTCGTTAGATAGAGTTATTGTAGAAATTCGTGAGCGTTTTCAACAGCTACATAATTTAACGAATAAGTTTGTTTATCTAACGCTGGCTATATTATTAGATCCAGACAACACTGAATGTATAAATGTAGACTACGCATCTGACGAAATTGATGAGCAGAATTTCAAGCTATAAAAACTTCGACTGCGGACTTTCGTTGCTGCTACAGGCAACGAAATTGATTAATGCAGACTCACTTGAATTATTTAAATTTATTGTTAAATCCAAGCTGGAAGATACTCTGCCCAATATTTTAATAATATTCCGAATATTTTTCACAGTTGCTATAAGCAATGCCAGCTGTGAGAGGAGATTTTCAAAATTGAAATTGATTAAAAATTATAAGATCGACAATGAGTACTCTAAGACTAACTAATTTGGCTATTTTGTCTATTGAGCAAAAGGTGTGTGATGCGATAGACATTGACGGTGCAATAAAAGACTGCTCTTAAAAAAGTAGACGTATAAATTTTTAATTGAAGACGGAAGTTTTGTTTTTAATTTTAACAAACACTCGTATTACTTTTCAATAAAGATACATAAAAATATAACATTATAGTATCGTTCTAGTCTAGTTCTAATTAAAAATTGATTTTATTTAATTTTGTCTATCATTAAGGTGTACCTAACCTTAACCCGCCGTTACACGCGTCTTCTATTGTGACGTGGTTGCACGCGTATGAGCGTCGCCCTCACCTACATAAGTTCGACTTATTTCGAGGAAGAATGAATGTCAACATGTATAAATATAAAATGGGTTGTACTCACATATTATAGAAAGTATCGTAAACCAATTTTTTTATTAATTTAACAAAACAAAAGTAAAAATAATATACATAGATCAAAAGCAAGTTTTCTTAATTTTCAATTTCAGCAAGCCACTGAAGAAATTAACGTTCTTTACGCGAATTCATTTTACTAAAAATACAAATTAAAATTAACAACTGTTCTGAAGCTATTTCTTTGTGGTATTTATGTAATTAACTATTAATATTTTGTATTTTGATAACGACGTCCGAGGTGGAATGCGAAACGTCAATAAAATCAATTTTTCAAGTTAAATTGTGGCTTATTTCCCAATTAGAATAGGTAAATTTAAAAATGGGTTCTTAACCAGTGGCGTACCTAGAATTTTCCTCTGGGGGGAGGGGGGTTAGCTTGGGCACCGAAAGTTTTTTGTATTTTTTGTGATAGAAAAGTTACATTTTCCTACTTTCTTTTATATGTGATAGAAAAGTTACATTTTCCTACTTTCTTTTATATATATATTTCTATATGCTCTTGGTGGGAGTTTAACCCCCAAACCGCCCGCTCGGTGTGCCACTGTTCCTAACCTAATCCAAACAATAATATTTTAATTAAACCTACCTAAATATTAAATAAAAACCTAAAAGTTTCTTTAAGATAACAGAAACGTGATTTCACCGTGATTGCACGCGCAGTGAGGAATTCCCTCACTTGAAGAGGGATGTCTCTTCTTTCAACTATCACACAGCACACTGACCGCCTGAAATATTCTATAACTTTTTCATACCCTCTCATGAACCATGCTAAAGGCATTCCTGGGTGCTTAAGGTTATCGTATTAGTTTACACAATTTCATTGGTTATAAACAAATATGGTGAGGGATTCCCTCATAGCGCGTGTAATGGCGGGTTAAGTGATAGGTACCTAAGTTATATAAATGTATCTAATTGGTTAAAGTAAAAGAATTTTTGTATTAATAAACGTGATTGTAAAACTTATGTAAACTTTTTTATTTAAAATCCAACCTGTATAATGCAAAATAATGATGACTGTTCTCGCCGAAAAGTTCTCTATAATTAATGTATGTAATGTATAGTACACAATAAATTAAAATACATAAATAAGAGGGCGTCAAAATTGTCTTCCGCCCCGGGCGGCCGACACTCACGCTACGCCACTGTCTGTTACGTAACACCTTGGACATCCTTCTTGGACCTGCACTAGCCTAGATCTAATTTCACACCTAGGGTAGTAGGATTTAGCGATCATGCCGACAAAAAATGGATATTTTATTGCTGAAATATATTGTTCATTTTCATCATTACTTTCATTTTTGTAGATGATAACCAGAGAACAGTATGAAGATGCCCTTAGAGACCTTCAAGATGATGGATTGATTGTTGTCATGGGAAGAACATTAATACGAATTGTCCGAAATAGAGACTAAGAAGTAAATCTAAAAACAAGTTTTATAATTTTTTTATTTAATATACTTTAGCTGTAGATTTTTTATAATATTAATAATGTATAAGTTATAATAAATATTTTTTTCTACGCTTTTTTTTCTATCTTTAAAGTTCCTCATTACTGATTTCCTGCACTCAAAACGACAGTTAGGATGACAAAAAGTAATAAAAAAATATGAAACAAAATTTTTAAGTAACGCTTTTCTTTAGTTACGAGTGACTAAAATTAAAAACATTATAAAAAACATCAACTAAAAGGCACAAAATAAAAAAAAATCAAACTCGAAGGATTATTCGAAAAAAACTGTAAGACACATTAAATATACAAAAATCTCACACATTCGTTAAAAAATTGAAAAAATCTAACACACAATCGAATAAACGGTTTGAGGATAGATACTTTTCGCGCTTCATGCTTTTCTTTAACGAATGTATTCAATTTTTTAACGAATGTGTGAGATTTTTGTATATTTAATCTGTCATAACAGTTTTTTTCGAATAATCCTTCGAATTTGAATTTTTCTTATTTTTTGCATTTTAGTTGATTTTTTTATATTTTTAATTTTAGTCACTCGTAACTAAAGAGAAGTGTTTCTTAAAAAAAATTTTTCATATTTTTTTATTTTTTACTTTTTAGTCTTACACTTTTTAAACATTAAAATATATTGTCATGTTTAACAAAAGTATGTATATGATAGACACATTTTTTGCATTTATTTCAACATTTGATACATTGTACATTTTCTGTAATTTGTTCATACATTTCTTAAATCAAAATCATGTGTTCGGACGACCACAGCGGCTGACTGTCAGCACAAATCGGCTGAGTGGTCGTATCGAGCGCTGAAGGGAAAGCTTAGTAAATCTCTCAGCGGCTGACTTCCAGCGGTGACGTTTGACAGCTACTGCTGGCTCAGCTGTCCAGCCGCTGTGGTCGTCCGAACGCACCCATTATTTACACCTATTACAGCTTTCCTAGTCTTTCCGCCTCTTCTAATGCTTTACTATTGCACGGTGTAGACCCTGTTAATTTCTCGCAATGCAGTTCTTCGATGCGCAAGCCGTCTAAGGATCGCACTCGGCTCAATGCAACGTAAGCCTGTCCTTCCGCAAACACTTTCACGACAGCGTAGTCAACAGTCGAAATAATTTCAAGTATTAGTTAAAAAATCTTATTATCGCAGGTAATATTTATGCGTCAAATAGTTAGTAATGCGTCAAATAGGTAAATTTAAAAATGGGTTCTTAACCAGTGGCGTACCTAGAATTTTCCTCTGGGGGGAGGGGGGTTAGCTTGGGCACCGAAAGTTTTTTGTATTTTTTGTGATAGAAAAGTTACATTTTCCTACTTTCTTTTATATGTGATAGAAAAGTTACATTTTCCTACTTTCTTTTATATATATATTTCTATATGCTCTTGGTGGGAGTTTAACCCCCAAACCGCCCGCTCGGTGTGCCACTGTTCCTAACCTAATCCAAACAATAATATTTTAATTAAACCTACCTAAATATTAAATAAAAACCTAAAAGTTTCTTTAAGATAACAGAAACGTGATTTCACCGTGATTGCACGCGCAGTGAGGAATTCCCTCACTTGAAGAGGGATGTCTCTTCTTTCAACTATCACACAGCACACTGACCGCCTGAAATATTCTATAACTTTTTCATACCCTCTCATGAACCATGCTAAAGGCATTCCTGGGTGCTTAAGGTTATCGTATTAGTTTACACAATTTCATTGGTTATAAACAAATATGGTGAGGGATTCCCTCATAGCGCGTGTAATGGCGGGTTAAGTGATAGGTACCTAAGTTATATAAATGTATCTAATTGGTTAAAGTAAAAGAATTTTTGTATTAATAAACGTGATTGTAAAACTTATGTAAACTTTTTTATTTAAAATCCAACCTGTATAATGCAAAATAATGATGACTGTTCTCGCCGAAAAGTTCTCTATAATTAATGTATGTAATGTATAGTACACAATAAATTAAAATACATAAATAAGAGGGCGTCAAAATTGTCTTCCGCCCCGGGCGGCCGACACTCACGCTACGCCACTGTCTGTTACGTAACACCTTGGACATCCTTCTTGGACCTGCACTAGCCTAGATCTAATTTCACACCTAGGGTAGTAGGATTTAGCGATCATGCCGACAAAAAATGGATATTTTATTGCTGAAATATATTGTTCATTTTCATCATTACTTTCATTTTTGTAGATGATAACCAGAGAACAGTATGAAGATGCCCTTAGAGACCTTCAAGATGATGGATTGATTGTTGTCATGGGAAGAACATTAATACGAATTGTCCGAAATAGAGACTAAGAAGTAAATCTAAAAACAAGTTTTATAATTTTTTTATTTAATATACTTTAGCTGTAGATTTTTTATAATATTAATAATGTATAAGTTATAATAAATATTTTTTTCTACGCTTTTTTTTCTATCTTTAAAGTTCCTCATTACTGATTTCCTGCACTCAAAACGACAGTTAGGATGACAAAAAGTAATAAAAAAATATGAAACAAAATTTTTAAGTAACGCTTTTCTTTAGTTACGAGTGACTAAAATTAAAAACATTATAAAAAACATCAACTAAAAGGCACAAAATAAAAAAAAATCAAACTCGAAGGATTATTCGAAAAAAACTGTAAGACACATTAAATATACAAAAATCTCACACATTCGTTAAAAAATTGAAAAAATCTAACACACAATCGAATAAACGGTTTGAGGATAGATACTTTTCGCGCTTCATGCTTTTCTTTAACGAATGTATTCAATTTTTTAACGAATGTGTGAGATTTTTGTATATTTAATCTGTCATAACAGTTTTTTTCGAATAATCCTTCGAATTTGAATTTTTCTTATTTTTTGCATTTTAGTTGATTTTTTTATATTTTTAATTTTAGTCACTCGTAACTAAAGAGAAGTGTTTCTTAAAAAAAATTTTTCATATTTTTTTATTTTTTACTTTTTAGTCTTACACTTTTTAAACATTAAAATATATTGTCATGTTTAACAAAAGTATGTATATGATAGACACATTTTTTGCATTTATTTCAACATTTGATACATTGTACATTTTCTGTAATTTGTTCATACATTTCTTAAATCAAAATCATGTGTTCGGACGACCACAGCGGCTGACTGTCAGCACAAATCGGCTGAGTGGTCGTATCGAGCGCTGAAGGGAAAGCTTAGTAAATCTCTCAGCGGCTGACTTCCAGCGGTGACGTTTGACAGCTACTGCTGGCTCAGCTGTCCAGCCGCTGTGGTCGTCCGAACGCACCCATTATTTACACCTATTACAGCTTTCCTAGTCTTTCCGCCTCTTCTAATGCTTTACTATTGCACGGTGTAGACCCTGTTAATTTCTCGCAATGCAGTTCTTCGATGCGCAAGCCGTCTAAGGATCGCACTCGGCTCAATGCAACGTAAGCCTGTCCTTCCGCAAACACTTTCACGACAGCGTAGTCAACAGTCGAAATAATTTCAAGTATTAGTTAAAAAATCTTATTATCGCAGGTAATATTTATGCGTCAAATAGTTAGTAATGCGTCAAATAGGTAAATTTAAAAATGGGTTCTTAACCAGTGGCGTACCTAGAATTTTCCTCTGGGGGGAGGGGGGTTAGCTTGGGCACCGAAAGTTTTTTGTATTTTTTGTGATAGAAAAGTTACATTTTCCTACTTTCTTTTATATGTGATAGAAAAGTTACATTTTCCTACTTTCTTTTATATATATATTTCTATATGCTCTTGGTGGGAGTTTAACCCCCAAACCGCCCGCTCGGTGTGCCACTGTTCCTAACCTAATCCAAACAATAATATTTTAATTAAACCTACCTAAATATTAAATAAAAACCTAAAAGTTTCTTTAAGATAACAGAAACGTGATTTCACCGTGATTGCACGCGCAGTGAGGAATTCCCTCACTTGAAGAGGGATGTCTCTTCTTTCAACTATCACACAGCACACTGACCGCCTGAAATATTCTATAACTTTTTCATACCCTCTCATGAACCATGCTAAAGGCATTCCTGGGTGCTTAAGGTTATCGTATTAGTTTACACAATTTCATTGGTTATAAACAAATATGGTGAGGGATTCCCTCATAGCGCGTGTAATGGCGGGTTAAGTGATAGGTACCTAAGTTATATAAATGTATCTAATTGGTTAAAGTAAAAGAATTTTTGTATTAATAAACGTGATTGTAAAACTTATGTAAACTTTTTTATTTAAAATCCAACCTGTATAATGCAAAATAATGATGACTGTTCTCGCCGAAAAGTTCTCTATAATTAATGTATGTAATGTATAGTACACAATAAATTAAAATACATAAATAAGAGGGCGTCAAAATTGTCTTCCGCCCCGGGCGGCCGACACTCACGCTACGCCACTGTCTGTTACGTAACACCTTGGACATCCTTCTTGGACCTGCACTAGCCTAGATCTAATTTCACACCTAGGGTAGTAGGATTTAGCGATCATGCCGACAAAAAATGGATATTTTATTGCTGAAATATATTGTTCATTTTCATCATTACTTTCATTTTTGTAGATGATAACCAGAGAACAGTATGAAGATGCCCTTAGAGACCTTCAAGATGATGGATTGATTGTTGTCATGGGAAGAACATTAATACGAATTGTCCGAAATAGAGACTAAGAAGTAAATCTAAAAACAAGTTTTATAATTTTTTTATTTAATATACTTTAGCTGTAGATTTTTTATAATATTAATAATGTATAAGTTATAATAAATATTTTTTTCTACGCTTTTTTTTCTATCTTTAAAGTTCCTCATTACTGATTTCCTGCACCCTGCACTGATTTCCTGCACTGGACCCTTAATTGCACGATGTCACATGATAACATTCACAGCACATAGGTCACAGAAACACAGTTGTTTATAAATGACCGTTGAATATGTTAAAGGGTTCGTAACAAACTTTGAATTAATACGCCAAAACGAATTCTAATGTTAATTGTAGCACGAAACGTCTCTACCGGTGGTTTTTCTAAGACTGGGTTGAAAACACGAATTTTTTTAATTCGAGTTTTGGTTGAAGTTTTGGTTCGTATCGTATTGTATAAAAAATTACATTTTTTTTTCAAAATAACTTAAAAATTATTAGTAATACCAAAAATCTCAAACAGTAATAAAATGTACATTTTGCTTCTGAATATTTTGGATTTTTTTGTTTTCCTGGTAGACCAAATTTGGTTATGCTATGACTGTTCAAAATTTGGATAAACTCGTGATTAGTGACTCGTTCAAGCCATTTTAACTACAGCCTTTTCAAAAACAAGCACTTTGAACCGATGAAACTTACAGATCATATAAAGAATACATAAGCAAAGTAACTTGTGACGCGGTAATGATTAATTTTATTTGGGATGCTAATTAGGGGGTGATTTTCGCGGTTTTTTTACCAAAAAATAAAAGCGACCAACAATATTTTGAGCGTAACTCACTTTTAATGTTGGAAGTTTAAAAAAAAACAAAAATAAACCTTTTTTTAAACGCTTAAAAAAAAGAATGTGTGTGTACTTTGTACGCACGTAAGAAGTTATACTTCCATTATATGATTTCAACGAAATAAATATACTTTAAACAGTTTATTTCTATTTTATTTAAATATTAAACTAATTTTGATACTTTCAAAAAATTTTTATTAAAACAATACCAAAAATTAAAAAAAAAAACGCGGGACTTTTCGATCTCTAGTCGAATGCTCTACCAATGACCTACCACGGCTCTGTATACATTGCTTCTCGGACATAATTACAATCACTGTGACAAATAGATCAAGTGAAGTATAAAATAAAAATGTTTTAATAGGTAATACACCCTCTTACTCCCAAAGAAGACAAATCCAAAGACACTAAAATTATAATAAATATATTTACTAAAAACACTAATATATTCGTTTTGCACCTTATTTGAGTTGATACATATCTACATAAATTGATAGATTTAGCAACTAAGTCCATACTGTCTGTGTGCGCAGAATAATAATTCACTCTGAATCGCGCCTAAAGAAGTATAACTTCAAAAATTTGTAATGAGTTTTCCATGAAAAGTGCTCCGTTTTTTGGTTATTTCACGTTGAAATATTCGATTTGAAATTTGACACGAAGAAGAACCTACTTTCGATTAGCTACAACTCTGCTTCTACTGGGTCAACAGACTTCATGCATACAATACACCCTTTGTTTTTTCAATTTTTTTTAAGCTATATTTTCTGGGATATAAAATTGTAACCTTTCTCTTATAACAATAGACAATTTCAACTACCTATTCCCAAATTTTCATCCTTCCTTTATTTTTTTGGAGGTTTTCGTAAAGTTTTGTGTTCCTTGATCGGATGGGGCTATTAGTCATATTCTTCATCCTTTTCAATAAGTACATGGTCGATCAGGTTGATTACTTTTCCATTTGGAGATTCCCATGTGCCCTTATTGTGCTCTTATATAGGTAAAAATCAGAAGTAAAGAAGACAAATTCCGTGTTTGATTATTTATTTACAGATTGTTATAAAAACGGATATGATATTTAATACTTAAAAATCACAGTTTGTTTAGTCAACTAGAATAAAATAAATATTTTGGTTCACTTATAATATCTTAAAACATGTTAATACCATGCATTTCTTTTCTCAAGCTAAGCCAATCCATGGTTTTCTGAGTAACACTTTTTTTCTGATTTAAAGCTTTAGCAGCATCGTGAAATTTATCTTCGTTGCGTCTGAGGTACATCAGAGCGTCTCTCTTTAACTGTTCTAACTTGTTTGGATCGATTTCGGCAATGTCCAGCATCTCTGTCAGATATGGGTTAAACCGGTAATAAACATTGGTAGGTAGAAGGTCTGATAGCATTGTGTGCACTCCTGTAACAAAGTAATATTTTATAAAACAAAAATAAATGAGTAAAAATGCTATTGCTGATATAAGGCTAGATAGTCCAGAGAAATAAGGATTTTCTCAGGACACTCAAATATCCAGGCAGCTGACTACATTTTTAGTTATTGTAGACCCATAGGAAGAAAACCTACCTGTTTCCTGCCTAGAGTTCGCGTCCGTTTTTTAAATAATTAACAATTTAGAGCAAAAACGCGATTTTTTAAATTTTTTGCACCTTATTAAAAAGCTAAATAGTTTACATAAAATTACAACATTTGATTTTTTAGAACATTGAAAAAGCTTTAAAATGGTGATTTTTAAATGTTACAAAGTCAATTTGTTGCTTCGCAAATTGCAAAATAAATGAAAATCGATATTTGTTAATAACTTTTACTAAATTTAACTTAGGGGGGTTTCACCCAAAGTTGGGTATTGGGGTACTTAACAAACCCTCAAAATTTGAGACCGATCCATTAATTAGTTTAAAAGTTATTCTATTTTTTTATCTCAGAGACCTTTGTTTTGCAATAACATAAGACAGAAAATAATGAAAATAAGGCAATTATGCGTATGCCAAATGGAAGTAGCAGAGTGATACTATCAACATGTATTAAGTAAAATTTTTGAAATTGTGTAGTTTATAAACATTTAGAATAACTTAAAAAATATTGTCCGTAGAAAAAATCCTTTTATACACTCGAAAAGCTAGTATTTTAACACGAATTTTTAAATAAAAAAATTTAGCCTAGGTTCACTTGGGCCAAAGTTAGCCATGTGTTTTTTTAATTCGCAGCTAATTTGTCTATAATAATTAAGGAATCTCATTTATGCCATTTGTGTTTTCTGTTAAAAAATTTGCACAAACATTGTACCTTCACAGGACCCTCTACGAATTTTCAAAAATTTAGTTCAAATAGTTACTAGGGGAAACCTACAAATCCACCGAGTTCAAATACCGAAAAAGCAATTTAAAACTTAATACAATTTTCTGTATCTCCGGATCTACTCAATGGATTTTGTCCTTTCTTTTTTTAACTTGTATGTAATTTCTACGTACATTACAAATATGCAATTTGTTTATAAATTTATTAATTAATAAAAAGTCTAATTTGTTTAAACAATTCTTGAAAAAATAATTGATTTCCAAAAATCTATTCTTTTAATCATAGTATCATTAATGATCGTAAAAAAAAGTTAAGTACATTTTAATAAATAAATTATTTTTATTAAATAATTTATTATTGAAGATAATTTATTTATTAAAGTATACTTTAACTTTTTCTATGATTAATAATCATAGTAGGTATGATTAAAAAATAGATTTTTGGAAAAAAAATATTTTTTCAAAAATTGTTTAAACAAATTAGACTGTTTATTAATTAAAAAATGTCGAGACAAATTGCAGATTTGTAATGTACACAAAAAGTACATACAAATTAAAAAAAGACAGATCACAATCCATTGAGTAGGTCCCGAGATATAGAAAATGATAGTAGTTTTAAGTTGCTTTTTTAGTTTTTGGACTCGTAGATTTGTCGGTTCCCCCTCACTTACCACGAGTAGTCACCATTTGAACTACATTTTTAAAAATTCGTGTAAAATACCAGCTTTTCGAATATGTAAAATGATTTTTTCTACGGACAATATTTTTAAAGTTATGCTAAATGTTTAGACTACCAAATTTCAAAAATTTGGCATTAGGATTTTTGACTAATTTAGATATTTTTTTTATCATTTTTTAAGAGGCTACAGTAGCGATCAACAGGTAGCAACAAACGCGTTCCAAGATTGCGGCTCTAATTTTGAATATTTTGTCGAGATATTTGGCACACATATGCGTAATATAATAAAGAATGGCGGTACAGAGCCCAATTTCAGAAATATGTTAGTGCGTGGAAATTACTCTATAACTAAATAAAATATTGAAAAAAGGAGCCTGTACCGTCATTAAGAAGAAAAAAAAAACTTTCTTCAAATAAACTTTTTTATCCCATGCCTAGATTTTGTGTAATCTTGGAACTACTAAAATTTTTTATTTCTAACAAGAAATCGAACATATTATAACTAAATAACTAATTAGGCAACATAGAGAAATTATCACTGTCATTTTGACAAACCTGCGTCAGATTTTCTCTAATCCGTTCTGTCATCTTTATCGATATCTGTTCAGTGTGTTAATTTAAGAATTCGTTTTTGTTGTTTCATAGGAAAGTAGTGTTTATTGATAATTAATTTATTATATATTTGTTGTTGTTGTATAAGTTGTTGGCCTCTTTGAAAGAATAGATTGTTGTTAATTGTGAGTTTTAGTTATATGTAGGTATTGGCCTCTTTGAAAGAATAGATTGTTGTTAATTGTGAGTTTTAGTTATATGTAGGTAGGTAAGTATATTTTAAGTAAAAATATTTCGAATTCTAATGCGAGTATATAAAGTTTTAGGAGGATTTTTTATTCTAAAAATATTATCAATAGTTTAACAAAATGGAAAAAGTAAATCAAACCAAAAATAAAGTGAAACCTTCCAAGAAAAAGTCCATTAAAAACCGTGCCAAAATTATGTGAAAATTGAAATTTGTTTCGCTTCACAACAAAAAATGATTATTTATTATTGTTTTAATATTAGATATTTTATACAAATGCCTATATTAACATAAAATTTTCACTCATTTTGGTTTATTTTTATAAATATCTATTTATTAATAATAAAATCGTTTTCTATTACTTCCATTTAACGCGACTATGATATTGTCAAAATATTAATCTTAGATAATGCCAAAGATCACCACTGTTGCCAAAGTTTATGATACTATCTCCCGAAGTTATATTTTGTTGCTACCTGTTGATCGCTACTGTTTACTCTTAATATATTTTGATAGTACCACTTTTATTTGGCATACGCAGAATTGCCCTATCTTCATTATTTTCTGTCTTATATTATTGCAAAATAAAGGTATCTGGGATAAACAATTAGAATAACTTTCAAACTAATTAATGGACCGGTCTCAAATATTGAGGGTTTGTTAATTACCCCAATGCCCAACTTTGGGTAAAACACTAAAGTTCTAATTTAGTTTTAGTACAAGTTATTAACAAATAACGATTTTCACTTATTTTGCAGTTTGCGAAGCAACAAATTAACTTTTTGACCTTCAAAAATTTTAAAGGTTTTTCAATGTTCTAAAAAATTAAATTTTGTAATTTTATGTCAACTATTTAGTTTTTTAATAGAGTGCAATAAATCGAAAAAATCGCGTTTTTTGCACTAAATTGTTAATAATTAAAAAACGGACGCGATTTCTAGGCAGGAAACAGGTAGGTTTTCTTCCTATAGGTCTACAATAACTAAAAAAGTTTTCAGCTACCTGGATATTTCAGTGTCCCGAACAAGGTCTATTTCTTGCTTATTTCCCTGGAGTAAGCTGACCAAAACATCATAACAGATTTGCAGGCTATTGCAGACCAAGACATATGTAATTGCTATTTCGAGTAGGGACACATAATGTTCCCGGATAGTTATACCCATTTTCATGGACTTTATGTCGTTTAATTTTATACTTTTAAGTATGTAGTCCTCAATTTAAACCCAACCACTGTTTGGTTTTGCGGTTATTAGCGCAAGTATTTCCAAGTTCACTGAAGTGGACTGATAAATCCGAAAACTTTAGTTCTGAACAACTATTGTAATCCATTTGAATTTTTAATCAAATTTTTAATTAAATACTTATACCAATTAGGTACAGTCACAATCACTGAATATTTTACACCCTTTAATATCCAGTGGCCAATTTTTTGAATTTTTTACCTCGTTTAAACGCACCTTGTCAAAGTGACGTTACCAGTGGCGGACCCAGAATAGGTTGATTAAAATTAAAAAATCAAAATAAAATAAATCTATTTTACAAAATTTAACAAAACGGAAAGTATAGAAAAGCATATTTTTAAATAAAATTGAGTTAAAATTGTTGAGTTTGGCAATTACTTTTGGTTTTGCGCGTGACATAAACGGCATTTTGGACGCTTTTAATAACTTCTAATTTTATTTTTCAATAGGTACTAAAATTTTTGACAAACAATTTGACATTTAGTAAATCCGCACGACACTGAGATTTTACAGTATTACAATATAAAAATAAAGGTGTAAACTATTCAGTGATTGTGACTGTACAACAGAAGTTTTTTACTTCGACGATAAAGTTTTTTTTTATTTTTACTCTCAATAAACTTCATTGAGATATATGTAAATATAAGTTTAAAACTAAATATACAATATTCAAGCTTACCTTCTGTATCTGTTGCACTATCAATGATGGCGAAAAATTTCTTTTTCCAAGATGAATTGGTAATTGTGGCATCTTTGTCCTGATAACAGCTTAAAACTGGATTTGGGACAGTTCTACCTGTGCCAAAAGATAGAACGCATTGGATGGGAGTGTTAGGCCATAAAAGCTTGGCCTCATGTATAGCCACAGCTGTTGGGTTATTGACTAGAATACCACCATCCTTAAAACAGAAAATAAAATGAATCAATATTTGCACTTTCCCACATTATTGAAAGAACAGGAAATTACTACACTGCGCGTCATAGAAAACGGGCACCCTAAAAAATGGGCATTTTTTTATGTCGCGTATCTCCTAAACCTGTTGTCCGATTTAAGTGATTTTTTGAATATGTTATAGCCCTATTCTTTGTCAATATCCCTGTAATAATATTTTTGCAAAACAGGTAAATTTTCATTGTATACCGGGTGTACGAATTACAGTTTGATTCGTACACCCGGTATACAATGAAAATTTACCTGTTTAGCAAAAATATTATTAGAGGGATATTGACAAAGAATAGGGCTATAACATATTCAAAAAATCATTTAAATCGGACAACAGGTTTAGGAGATACGCGACATCAAAAATGACCCATTTTTTAGGGTGCCCGTTTTCTATGACGCGCAGTTTATATAACTGATATATTTTGCAAGGCATCCATACAAATCGGAGCAACACAGCGGCTTTAGGGCAGGTAGATCTATAGTGGGCAACATTTTCTGTATTGTATAACCCAAGTAATAGAAAAAAGGCTGTCAAGAGTTGCATTTACTAGTACATACCTAGATCTAACTTAGTAAATGCAACTCTTGACAGCCTTTTTCAGATAGATCATGACAGATCATCTAACAAAGGCATATGGCACGGTACCCATTAATAGACTGGAAAGTACTAGAAAAAACAGCATAAATGTATCTATTATACAAGTACTCGGAGAATTCTTAAAATCCCATGGACTGATCGGGTCACAAATGAGGAGATCCTTAGAAGAATGGGGAAGAACCGAGAGGTACTAACCACCATCAAATCTCGAAAGTTGGAATACTTTGAACACATTATGCGAAATGAATCCAGATATGCCCTCCTACCAGCCATCCTGCAAGGAAAAATATTTGGAAAGCGGCCTCCAGGAAGAAGAAGAACATCCTGGTTATAGAACCTCAGAACCTGAGGTACCAGAACTTCCAGATAAAGTGATGATTGCCATGATGATCGCCAACATTCGTCACGGATAAAGTGAAGATTGCCATGATGATCGCCAACATTCGTCACGGATAGCACATCAAGAAGAAGATACAAGTACCGAAAGAACTATATATAAACTCGATATCCAAAATTAAAACTGGAAATAAAATATCAAAAGGTTACCTGGTCACTAAAGGACTAAAGCAACGATGCTGTATATAGCCAATATTATTCAATATACATAATTATATATACTGACGAAGCCCCGAGACAGTGGAAGAAGAAGTGCAATGGTATGGGACTATCGATAGTAGATATGTCTCTACGTCTAAGATCTTGAATATATGGCAAGGAAACTAATAGAGGAATATAGAAAACAGTGGCGACGCGTGACTTTTTCTAAAGTGTTACAAAAACCAGATGCAAAAAATCTTATTAAAAAAAATTAAGATATGGCTAAATGTATAATAGCTTCAATAATATAATTTTGTACAGATATCACTTGAAACTCTCGAAAAAACAGTTGATGTTTCTAGATGTTGGCAAAATGTTTGATCTTTTTTGGCAATTAATGTTAACAATTCCCTGTAATTGCCTCGAATGTCAGAGCCGTCGCTCTCAAAATGACCAGGAAACGCTAATTCTTGTTTGGCCAAAAAACATACGGTATCTATTGTAAGTGAGCTAAGGATATACCTATCTAATTTTTTTGACAAACTCATTATGTTTAGCAATATTTGCTTTAAAAGCTTGTTTAAAAGTTAAGAGAACTTTCGATTCTTGTTTTGCCAAACTGAATTAAATTGGGTATACACCTTACATGTAGGTAACGGAGAAATTTCACGTCTCTTTTTTAAAACTCTAAAACTATTTAAGTCGTGAACCTGGTCCACCCATTTTTCTGTAGAAACCAGAAGACATGGCCAACAATACAGTCTATTTTTCTTGCAACCACATAACCAAGGATTTTCACTGTACCAACTAAATTTAAAATATCGAACTAGTTTTTTTATTCCTTTTTTAAATTGTTTAAAATAGGTCTTTCATTTTCAATAATCTCATTTTTTTTCAATCAGAATTACTTTTCAAGTAGTTGATCGATTACGCAGCGACACTCATCCATGGTGAACTACACATACACTTTTTATAGGTACTGTAACCAAATTTAAATCTGGTAACAGCCCTACTGATATACACAGCGCGCTTACGCCCGCCAGCCGCTCCTTCAAAATTTTCAGACACTAGCCGGTCCCGAGCGAGCGACAACGAGATAACCATTCATTGTAACCACAAATGAGACTGGTAACAGAATATAATAAAGTGCAACTGAGTCACATAAACTGGCCAATATGTTCGTGTGTCTACGAGTAGTTGGCTATTTACTGAATTAGGTACTATTAACACATAATATAATAATATATTTCTATTGGTAAAAATATAGATAAATGGAATTATTCATCATCATAAAATATTTATTTGCAAGATTTTTAACTGTTACTAATGGTACGCTTCGCCAGTGATAGAAAAGGGGGTCTGGAGGTAAATACCAAAAAACACAATATCCCTGCGTAGGAAGGGAAGAAACGGAGAACCTGAAAATGGAACAGGAGACAATTGCAAGCTGTATATGAATATGTATGTATATCTGGGAATAAAACTAACTAGTAGGTAGGTACAACATAAAACGAAGAAAATCAAAATTTTGAAATGTGTTTCGATTCACTACCGCTGTATAAAATCACATTCAACAGGCAAAGCTTCTGTGATTATAATAATAAAACTATGTTTAAACAATTACCTGATGTAGCATATTTCCAATTTTAAATTCTTCGAAATAAGTGGGAGCAGCTGCGGATGCACGAACCGCTTCCCATACTTGATGATTGTAACCTCCTTTGTACTGAGACTGAACCTTACATGGCAAAGAATAGTTTCTGAATATGTAAGCTGATAACCTGGATTGATTGACCACGGCAGATACAGCACAAAACTGGAAAGTTGATATTAACAATTATTTATACAATTAAAACTTTAATACTAAAGGTCGCTGCATATTATCATGCACGTAGCGTCTCCAGCACGTAGCGTTTAGATTCGGAAAAATATCATTAAATGGTTTTAAATATGAACAATTCACACGGTCTGGAATGTATCGTATCAGACACCTTTCAGTAAAATCAGGGTTTTCGGAGACTACGCTACGTGCTGGAAACGCTACGTGCTTGATAATATGAAATGTGTAAAATAACTAACTAGACATTAATTATGACAAGGGTTACAAAAATAAAAGTTGAGTTAAGTATTGTATTTATACAGGATTAAACAACAATAATTGATCGTGATAAAAATTACATTTTATATTTGTTTTTGACAGCAATTAATTAAATATAGTACTTCCACACTAACTTTTCCCATGCATGAAATTATTCACGAATTACTTTTTATACTACCTAGGTCTCTTTTTTACTTCAGAAAATAGTATCGCAAAATTAAGCCGCTTGTCCAAAGAAACCACAATAAGTTAAACAAAGATAAGAAACAATATGGCATGTCGTTGATACCTTGTTTACTATAGATTTTAAATGACAGTGACTATATAGAGATATATCGATGCCTCAGAAGCCAAACGGTTTAAGTCAATAAGTGTTTAAAATGAGACACTAAGATGTTTCTGAATGTAGTTGCAGAAAGATAAGTAATTATTAAAAACCAATAAACCGTCTTTATTTATGATAATATGGGTAACATATTCAGGAAAATACACACATAAGGAAATAATATTATTATATACAAGGTGTCCCAAAAGTAGTGGAACGGTCGAATATTTCGCGAACTAAACATCGGATCGAAAAACTGAAAAATACGTTTCAATCTTTTTCAAAAATCTATCCAATGACACCAAACACCAACCCCCACTACACCCCCTGGAGGTGGGTTGGGGGGTAACTTTAAAATCTTAAATGAAAACCCCCAGTTTTTCTTGCAGATTTTAATTCGATACGTAAAAGTAAGCAACTTTTATTCAAGACATTTTTTCGAACTGTGGATAGATGGCGCTATAATTGGGAAAAACGATTTATCCTGATACCATAGGTAAATTATAGAAACGGTCTAGTATCTCACGAAATGCACTTCCAAATAAGAAACTAAAAACAGATCTTTAATCTTTTTCGAAAACCTTTCAAATAACACCAAACGTGACCCTCCAACCCACCCCCTGGAGGTGGGGTGGGGGTTAACTTTAAAATCTTAAATAGCAACGCCCACTTTTTATTACAAATTCGGATCCGTCATGAAAAATTAAGCAACATTTATTCGAAACATTTTTTAGAATTGTTAATAGATGGCGCTTTAATTGGAAAAATACGATTTATTAGCGCCATCTATCAAAAATTAAAAAAAATGTTTCGAATAAATGTTGCTTAATTTTTTACGACAAATCTGAATCTGCAATAAAAAGTGGGGGTTGCTATTTAAGATTTTAAAGTTATCCCCCACCCCACCTCCAGGGGGTGGGTTAGAGGGCCATGTTTGGTGTTATTCGATAGGTTTTCGAAAAAGATTAAAAATCTGTTTTTTGGTTTCTCATTTGGAAGTGTATTTCGTGAGATATTAGACCGTTTCTATAATTTACCTATGGTATCAGGATAAATCGTTTTTCCCAATTATAGCGCCATCTATCCACAGTTCGAAAAAATGTCTTGAATAAAAGTTGCCTACTTTTACGTAAAGAATCCAAATTAGCAAGAAAAACTGGGGGTTTCTATTTGAGATTTTAAAGTTACCCTCCACCCCACCTCCAGGGGGTTATTATATTATAATAATGCGAGTTAAACTTCAATTTTCAAGTCATTTTTAGGGAGAATTGACTTACACCGTTTGACTTCTGAGGCATCCATATATTAACATAGAGTGAGCCTACACTCCGCGCTTCCTGACGACAAGATCTCTTCGACTGGTTTGCGGTATCTCTTTCTAGCACATTGTATCTAGAATCTATGATGAAATTCAGTGTGAGTATAGGCACGAAAGGGGAGGACTCCTGTCGCAGCTTTACTATGCATAAGAGTGAGACAGCACTGATCCAAAGAAAAAAGATGGTGTCGCCACTTCGCTCTGAATGACACTCCATCTATCATTATTTAAGTCTATGGCAGTGACATTAGCGCCTTTGTTGGTTATAATTTGAATTTATTGTTTATTTGATTTTTCAAATTATTTAACTTTTAGTCGTTATATACATGATATTGTAATTTTTATTTTCAAACAATTATTGTTTTAATGTAATTTCAACATCGATATGTTTTCAAAACAAATTAACAGCAAATAAAAATTGTCGACATATATAGACTGTTGCCAGTTATAAAAAAAATAACATAATAAATAAATGTAGATATATTTAGGGAGTTCTCGAATTTCTTTGTCATTATGTTTACAAGCACATAACCTTGATAACCCGGCATTATCACAATAAGTTATGGATACAAGATACAATTACTAAAAATAAAACGACCTAGCCTTTCTCATTCAATTATGCAACACTTTTTTTAGTGACGGTATGATTCGAAAAAAACTTGGCAAAATATAAGAACTATTTTTGTCTATGATTACAATTTAAAAAATAGACATTTCTAGACACTTACGACAATAATCTAGACACTAAGTACAATTTTAAACAGTATAATTATATTTTATTATTTACAACTACATGAAGAACACAAAAAATGATATAAATTTTTATGGGATGTTTCATGTTTCTTTATTTTATACAGAGATATATCTGTTATATCAACGGATTTTCAGGTATAAAAAAATTCAAAAAAATGAAATCTTCAAAATGAAGTACAGTCGGAAAAATGAAAAAAATACCCATGAACGATCACATCAATCACTTATTTTGTATTTGCTGTCTTTTTCTATATCAAACGTTTGTTATTTATAGAAAAAGACAGCAAATACAAAATAAGTGATTGATGTGATCGTTCAGGGGTATTCTTTCATTTTTTTCCGACTGTATGTCTGCGAAAAAAAAATGAGCAAACTCAATCGCATTTTAAAGAGGAAGTCTTATTATTTAAGATGGTATACCTATTATTTTAGGAACCACACTTCTTCAAGAAATTAACGCACCACCTTAAAAATGGGTCATGTTTTTGTTGTCTCGAATTTCTAAACCTGTTGTCGGATTTGAGTGATTTTTTAATATGTGATGGCCTTGTTCTTTAACAATATTGCTGTAATAATATTGTTGCTAGACAGGTAAATTGTCGTTGTATACCGGGTGTACCAATAAAACTGTGATTTTTTCTCAAAGAAAGTTTTTTTCTATTTTTATTCTATTTTATTTTTATTTTTTTATTTTTTATTTTTATTTGTGACGCGTGACCCTGTGAAATGTTCTAGAACGGCGGTTCTCAATCTGTGGTACATGTACCACTGGTGGTACATATCATTATATGTGGTGGTACACCAAACGCAAAAGCAGCCAAAATCAGCACCACTATTATAGTTAATTAGATCACCAGCTACATAGATAGTTCAGTTAGGTGGTACCTAAAAAGATTGAGAACCACTGTTCTAGCATTTATAAAATGCTGAAACCCAATTATAGCCTCATGTTTTCTTAACATTCTGTTTTTTATTCATTCGCTTATGTTGAGGTGTTAATTAATTATGTTATTCGCGTTAATACAGGGTGTTTTTAAATAAGTGCGACAAACTTTAAAGGGTAATTCTGCATGAAAAAATAATGACAGTTTGCTTTATAAACGTATGTCCGCAAATGCTTCATTTTCGAGATAGAGGGTGTCGAAATTTTTCTTACAAATTTATTGATCGAATGATGATTTATTTATTGTTCTAAAACCGGTTAAGATATGCAAATGAAATTTGGTGGGTTTTAAGAGGTAGTTATTGCGCATTTCTTGATATACAATTAGGAATTTATTATTCATCATTGGCGCACATACGGGTAATATGACTCTTAGAGAGAAAATAAAAGTTTTACTTGCGTTTCACACCAGTTCGAGGTAGGTTACACTAAATAATAATGTCCACCAACCAACTGTTGTTAGAGTGCTAAAAAAGAAGAAGTAGCATCCGTACAAAGTACATCTGGTCGAGCAGTTGTTAAATATGACTTTCATACAAAAACTGATTTGACGGTTTTACAAATGTGACACATTCATTTACCTTTAAAGAAAATATCTGATTTTTTGAAGGTAAAAATAAAGATTGTTATATTTTATCAAGCCTACTTTTTTAATGTCAAGCTGAGAACGCTTGCGGCCACATTTGATCAATTAATAAAATAAAATAAAATAAATACCTTTGGAACTTTCAAGTTGCGTCTGGTCTCAATCAGTAACATATCTTGCCATTGTTCCTGCAATAACTTTTCCCATAGTGGTGTATCATAATATGAGTGACTCCAAACTAAATTACTGGTACCAAAGAAAGCAGACTGGTTAAAAATTTGAGTGCTAATGCTTTTGTAAATTTCTGATATTTCATCTAAACTTTTTTGCTTCAGTCCTGACAAGGTAGCTATGATGGCCCCTGTACTGACGCCACAAATAAAATCAAACATTTCATAGATCGGCTTCCCAGATAGTTCTTCGAGTTTTCTGAGCATTTCTATTACTAGTATGCCTCTAACACCTCCTCCATCTATAGAGAGGATCCTTATACCAACACCAGGTACTGGATCTGTGTAACCTAAGAGTGTAATTGCTACATTCAAACTACTTAAAAGCTGAGGATTTTTTGTAGTATCCCTTATCTTCAAAAGGGAACGGATTCCACCTTCCTGTTGAAAAACAAAATGTTTTAGGCTTACTTTTGTTAAGTTAAAATCAACTACTTTATTTGTTTTATCATAACTATTAGGCTATTGATTATGTTCAAAATAAGAGAGCTAAAAAGAAACTACAACGTTAACGGGATTTTATTGTCTCATGTGGTCAATGCGTTTTTGAGAAAGGGGTGAAATAGTCCCTAGGCACAGGGTGAATTAGGGTGAGTTCTATGCACTTTTGGTACAAACACTTCTACAGAAAAATTGTTACAGGTTAAATTTACTGTCCAAATATCACATTTTAAAGTCAAACATATTTTTTTTACAAAAATATATTCAAAAGAAAAGCAAGAAAAAAACACGAAAGAAAGCAATGTTGTTTTTTGCCCCATAACTTTTTTCCACAGGAATAGAGGTATAGGCAGTGCTTCAGCGAAAGATAACCTACATCTTTCCTCTTTAAAATGAAGTTTAGTAAAAGTCTCTAGGATTTATAGTTTCTGAAATAGGGTTTTTCAAAGTTCGCCGCTCACAGCATTTTTGGGCCATTTTCAGCATTATTTCGCAAACGTTGTTCTGTAACTTTTTTCTACGCATTTCTAGGTACGCAATGGTACATTTTGTAGAAAGAGAAGACAATCACCTTTAAAATGGTCTATTGTATAAGATTATACGGTTCTTTTTAAGCAAGTTACGCTTTTGCAAGGTTTGAATCTTTTAATGATTTTTGATATTTTTAATGATTATTTTCTTAATAACTTTTAATTAAACTTTTAATTTATTATTTTCTTGATAACTTTTCTTAATAAAACTTTTCAATATTGTGAAATATAAAGGTAATTTACTCTTGAGCGAATTGCATATTTTTTAACATACCTCGTACATTATTGGTAAAATTTTATATCTGATGATTGCATCTTCGGTTTTGGACTATGCAGAGCATTGCATAAAGATTTTTTTTTCATAAAGTTAATAATAAAAATTTTTCCATATTGTTCCAACTTAGTGGGACCTATTGCATGTGTATATGTCACATTTTGAAAAAGCACAAATATCTTATTTAAAAATAGTCCTAGAACTTTTTACAATACACCACTTTAAAGTAAAGAAAATAAGCTTTCTTTTTTATTCTACAATGTATATACCTAAATATACAATAAAAAAGTTATAATGAGAAGTTTAAAAATAATAGTAAAATATATCAAAAATCATTAAAAGTATAAAATTTTGAACAACCATGTCTTGCTTAAAAATAGGCATACAGCCTTCTGCAATATACTACTTTAAAGGTAATTGACTTTTCTTCCTATTAAATGTAACATTGCATATAGTTAAAGCTACGTAGAAAAAAGTTATAGAACAATGTTTGAGAAGTAACAAGGAAAATAAGCCAAAATCGCTGTGAGTGGCGAAATTTGAAAAATCATATTTTCGAAACTGTAAATCATAAAGACTTCTACCAAACGTCATTTTAAAGAAAAAGGGGGGACGTTTTTTTCTGTGAAACAATGCCTATACCTATATCCCCGTGGAAAAAAGTTATGGGGCAAAAAACAAAATTGCTATCTTTCGTGTTTTTTCTTGCTTTTATTTTGAATATATTTTTGTAAAACAAAATATTTTTGACTTTAAAATGTGATGTTTCGATAGTAAATTTAACCTGGAACAATTTTCCTGTAGACGTGTTTGTACCAAAAGTGCATAGAACTCACCCTAATTTGCCCTGTGCCTAGGGACTAATTCACCCCTTTCTCAAAAACGCCCCCTTCTAAATGGTAGCACTCCGCGGGTTTTCCATATTTAGAGGTCCATTGACTATATGAAACAATAAAACCCAGTTAACGTTGTAGTTCCTTTCTAAAATACATAATCAATAGCCTATAAGTAATCTATTAATGTTCAAAAAAGGTGACCAAAAGAATTTGTTAAGAAAACTACAGACCAATAACTAGAAGTGTTGTACTACTAACGAAAATCATGACAAATAGACTCACAAGTAAGCTTGACAGTTACCAAGCAAGAGAACAAGTGGGATTCAGATAGGGTTTTAGCACTAGCGACCATCTGTTAACAGTAAAAATACTGATTGAAAACTCGAACAAATATCGAATCCCATTACACACAGCATTCATAGACTTCCGAAAGGTGTTTGGCAGCATAGAATATTGGACCATCAAAAACTCACTACAGAACAGAATTGATTACTGGTACACATACTTAATAACAAACATATACAGAAACGCGAGTACCACAATAAAATTGACGGAAAAACACGCTACAGAACCAATAAAATTGGAAAGAGAAGTCAGTAAAGGAGATACAATATCGCCAAAATTGTTCAATCAGGTTATGGAAGACATATTTAAAAAATTAGAATGGGAAACATAATGGAATAAGAATAAATGGAGAGCTCTTGAACCACTCGAGATATGCAGACGATATAGTCCTGATAACAGATAAGAAGGAAGAGTTACAGAAGATAGTTGAGGACATGATACTATAAATAACATTATTTATGTTATTAATGTTATTTATAGTATCATGGTTGAGGACTAGATAGAAAAGTGACAGAGGTAGGTATAGAGATGACCTATAGTAAAGCCAAGACTATGACAAACCAAGAAGACAAATTAGAAATAGTAATCAAACAGAATAAATTAGAGCAGGTGGCAGAATACATATTATAGATTAGCATGGGCATCATTTGGTAAACTATCATATATAGGGCTTTCCATTCACAGTCATTTGTTCCGAGCTTCTGTCATGTGTCACATAATATTAATATATCAACGTCGTATGTTATTGGTATATACCAATGATACAAACCAAAGACGTATGTCTTAGATATATGTATTAATATTATGTGACACATGACAGAAGCTCGAAACAAATGACAATCGATGAAAAGCCCTATTCTAAAAAATAAAAAGTACCCTCAATATATGCAAACGAAAGTATTCAACTAGTGCATATTACCAGTTGTTATCACATATGGCTCACAAACATGGACTTTCATAAAGGGGGTCTAGGACGTTTCATCGCCGCCGTTTCGATGCCGCCAGTTCGATGCCGATGCCGACCGATTCATCGCCAGTCAATTAATCGCTATCTGATATATTTCCGAATTTTCTACAGTTACAATTATTAGTTATTTTTAGTATTAATAAGGAATTCTAGGAAATGCGAGATATGACGGCGATGAAATGGACTGGCGATGAACCGGCGGCATCGAAACGGCCGGCGATGAACCGGCGGCATCGAAACGTCCCATTCCGTCATAAAGGAGAACATCGACAGGATAACTAAAAACTCAAAGAGCAATGGAAAGACAGATGCTGGGTATTGGTCAGGAAAGACAGGAAAAGAAACTCATGGATCAGGGAAAAAACAAAGGTGAACGATGTATCAAAACAGGTTGCAAAACTTAAATGGAACTTCGCCAGTCGCACTCTACAGCAAAAAGATGAAAGATGGAATAATCGAATTCTACACTGACGACCATGGGAACAGAAAAAAAGAGGAACACCACAGATGAGATGGACGGACGACCTTAAGGATGACCTTAAGAGAACGGCAGAAAAGGACATGTATTTAAAAAAGACTGATGGCTGGTTTCACGAACGACAAATAGTAGTTTATTCTATGAATAAAGTTATTCGACTAATAAACTGACATTTCTCTATTTTACTAACGTCAAATAAGACTTATTTTATTTATTTATCAAATAAATATTTACTCTTCGAGTAAATTGGCAAGTTAATCTCGCTGTAAATATCTATAAGAAAGTAAATTCGTCAGTTTATTTATTTTTTTTTTTTGAAAAATGGCTTTGGCAGAGCCAATTAGCCAGACTTGTTTCTGATTGATGGCAGATTCATAGTCATAAATTTCTTATAACATAAGTACATTCTACAATTTTATTTTTATAGATACATTGGTACATTGTGCAGCTTTTTTTTATTTTGTTTTTTTTTTAATTATTTTACTGTGTTTTTTTAATATATATTTTATTTTGTGCGAAACACTTTTTTTACTTCTTTTTTTTTCTATTCTTTTTTATTTTTGTTCTTTTTTTTTGTTTATTATTTTTTTTGTTATTATTTTATTTTGTGTTTTTTTTAGTATTATTTTTTTTTTATTTTTTCAAACCACATTAACAAATTATGCCTATTTATTACATATTATTACGTTTACAACTTGTATTTACATAATTTAACATGTTTATAAATGAGATGAAGAATTTCCATATCATTTGTAAATATTAAAGTATTTAGGTTTATTGGGAAAAACATTTTAAATCTTTTAATTCCTTATAAAGGTCGTTTATGTTATTTATGTTTAAATGACATTCTAATATGACATGTGTTAGATCTACGATTTTGCCACAAGTACAATTGGGAGTATCTGCCAAGCCGATTCTATGCATTTAAGATGGCGTAAGAGCATGATTGGCTCTCAACCGATTAATGGTCTTTATAAAATGTCTGTGTAAAACCATCTTTTTGAGAATATCCTAGGGTTACAATGAGCAAAATTTGAGCGAGTATTACATTCTCTGTAATGCAATTGCCAATTATTTTTAAGTTTTTGTCTGCTAAAAGTATCAATATCTGAAGCTGGAATTAAATTTTTGTTTATTTTTTCTCCGATCACAGTTTAACTTTAAATTATCAAAATTATATTGAAACAAAATAAAAATATAAACGTCTAATAAATTTTATTCGACGAATAACTATTCATTGATTAATTTGTTGTTGGTGAAACCGGACCTTAGTTGGATAAATTATACATTCAACAACACGACACATTTTTGGCAAAGTAACGTAAGTGACATTTTTGGCGAACATCATGTTTTTCCATTAAACTAACGCAATTATTGCTTAGAAGGTACTGCCAAAGTGTAGTAAGCATAGAATTACTTTAAACATAATATTAGGCTTACTACACTTTGACAGTACCTTCTAAACAATAATTGCGTTAGTTTAATGGAAAAACATTATGTTCGACAAAAATGTCACTTACGTTACTTAGCCAAAAATATAGGATCAATTGTTTAACACATTTTATTAACAAAAATATTACCTTTACAGCGTTATGCTTGGCTTCTGGATATTGTTCTAAATGAGATATTAAATCTTCAATTCTTCGAATTTTCATAGTTTCATTATCAGCTAAACTGATCGATACTAAAATTTGACTAGTTCTGGCTCCTATTGCTTCCTACAATGTTTAATACTGTTTTAATAAATGTAACTAACTATCTATAAAAATATATTTGGATACTTATATGATAAAAAAGGATACTTATATGATAAAAAAGGAAGAAAAATCCAAACAGCTATAGTAAAATGTGTCCAGAAACACAAAGAACAAATCTCAAAGAAAACTAAACGCTGAGGCTACAGTTCCAGCAATTCAAGATGCAAACAGCATATTTGAAGTATCTAGAGCAGGGGTGGCCAAACTGTGGCTCGCGAGCCACATGTGGCTCTTTGAAGGATTATTTGTGGCTCTCAATAAATGTACTTGAATTACTTTTAATTCTTGTGTTTCAAAATGTCTTAAATTACTGACAACAAATTTAAAAGAATAACACCAGAACTTAGACAAGGAGACTCTTTATCACCGTCGCTATTCAATTTGACCTTAGAATATGTAATAAGTAAAATATCATCTGAGTTGATAGGGCGATTTGCAAATCGAGGATCAAAACTATTGTTGGCATTTGCTGATGATCTAGGTGCAGCCGCTCATTCTACAAGAGACGGGAGAGAGGCGTTTTAACAACTTGAGGAAGAAACAAGTAGTTTGGGCATTCGACTAAATGAAAAGAAAGCGAAATAGATGCTAGTAACCAAAAGTCCAAGACCAAGAGTTAGGCCGAACATAACTATGAATGACCACAACTTCGAAGTAGTAAAAGAGTTTAAATATCTAAGGGTGGTAATCACAGATGGCAACCACATAGAAAAACAGGTCATATCATCATTATTAAAATCTTATCTGCTAAAACGACAATCTAAATTGAGACTGTACATTAGGGTGGAGCGAAATTTTTTTTTTCATAATTCCCTAAAGCCTATGTGTGGAAAAGTTGCCTTTTACTACCAGTATTCACCAAAAAAAATCTCATGTCAATCAACTTAAAACTTCTACTGCCCAAACCGCTTTGAAAATTGGAATTTTCCCTATATTTAAAAATATATATAGAATATCTTATTATTGTCACTAATATCTTATGAATAATTATTACTGGATAATTACGTCAAGAAGGTATTACAAAACATTCCTAGAACCAAATAGCAACTCAATATAATGACCTTGAAGCAATACTACATGCTCTTTGACACCGCATTGCGCCGGGTTAGCGCCAACGAGGCTAACAGGATTTCACGAACTCCGTCGCAATAAATCGGTTTTGGTCGTAGACCTACGTATCGCCTGCCCCCGCTGATTTATGCTGTTGAAATATTTTAGTTGTTTGGCAGCATTAGAGCAGTTAACGTATGTAAAAAATGTCTTTTACGCGACGTGATTCATTGTGCCCTGTGTTTGGTGTACAAAAACCATTTAAGAACAATGTGTTGCCGACCTACGCGGATATTATTAAATGTTACTTATATCGTCGACAAGAAATTGTTGTACAACAAAGTAAACAAAGACCTAGTTTCGCTGATGACGTCTGTTCCCGTTTAATAAAAGACTTGAAAAACTTGTGGCAGAAAAGTTCCATTTGTGTTGTATCAGACCAACAAATATTACATAAAATTCGAGAATACCACGGTAAATATCGTAACATAATGAAACGGCTAAAAAAGGACGGTAAACTTAATAATTCAAAACAGGTTGTTTTATTTAGAGAATTGGCCGAAAAGAAACTCTTTGATATACCTTTATGCAAGTATAAAGACTTTTTAAGCTGTTCTTGTACATTAAAAGTACCTGTACTTGAACGTGAATTTCTAACCGACCAAAGAACTTCGGGTAAAATGGTAATCGGTAGAGTTGATCAAAAAACTACAAAAGTACTCGAAAAGAGATGGAAGCGTAAGAGTAAAACCGAGGAAAGGAGAATCAGGCATGATGAATATGATGATCAATACAAAAAATCTTTAATTGGCAGAGCATACCAGTCAGTGTCATCTAATCTAGAAGAAGAGACTTCAAACAACAGTTCATCAGAAGAAAATGTCATTAAATTAGAAGACAGGGTCGATACTCCTTCAACTTCTCAGATGAGAATAAAACTACCAAGTGTAGCACAGGCATGTGACAGAACGGGTGTTTCTGATAGGACGGCAGCAATTATTCTTCTTAGTGCAGCGTTAAAAGATATAGGAATATTTACTACAGAAGATTCATCAAAAATTGTCGAGCGCAGCAAAATTCGTAGAGAAAGGGCAAAAGCTCGATTTGAGCTTAAGAGAAAAGATAAAGAAGACGGTTCTGAATTGGTATATGGAATATATTTTGATGGAAGAAAAGACCAAACGTTAGTTCAAACTAGTGAAGAAGGAAGTTTGTCCAAGAAAACGAAGATTGAGGAGCTTCAGAACCAGGATCCAAATATATTGGTCATTTGACTCCTGCACCTGGCAATTCGCAAAGTATAAAGAAGAGCATTCTAGAATTTTTGGAGCATAATTTTGACGTTTCAAATTTGCAGGCTATAGGTTCTGATGGTGCAGCAGTAAATACTGGTAATAAGAATGGAATTATTAGACAGCTTGAGCTTTCGCTGAACGGTGAACATCCGTTCGCTGTTCAGCCGAAAACAGTGAGAGAATTAGGCCTTAGAAGATTATTGAAGTGCAGGAAAACAGCAAACCAACAAGAAATACGGGAATTCAAATTGCCATCTTTAAATTTTTATGCTGAAGACTACATCGATATGATTGACTGGCAGTCGACAACAATAACAGAACCTCCCCTGACAAAATGTATTTCCAATGAAGAACTAGAAGAAATGATTTTAGATGTTCCAGCTAAAATTAAAATTCTAAAATATCCATGCCACACGCAAGCAGTGGAAAGGTGCATCAAATTAGTAACAGAAGCGTCAGTTGCTCTATGTGGAAATACAGCAAGGGATGGATTTTAAGGGCACGAATTGCTTCTAGAGCTAGTTTGCCAGTATTCGAGACAAAAAGTCAATATCTTCAAGTTTTTAATGAAAATTAATCACAAAAGTACAAATAAGGGGTGGGAGGGCGGTGGAACTCGATATGCAGCTACCTCCACGCAGTGAGTTCTGCGTTATTTTCATCAAAAATTACGAATTTTTTATGGAAATAAGCGGAAGAGCTGCATCACGGCTTTAAAAAATATTTATCTTTAATTTTTTACATTTCACGGTCAAATGGGCAGTAGAAGATAGCAATATTTTAAGCCACTTTTTTTTTTCTAGAATAGACCATTATATTAGGCAACTTTTCCACATATAGGTCAATTGATTTAAGGATATTTTTTTTTCGAGCCAGTTTTCACTCCACCCTACTGTACATGGCAATTATTCGCCCAATTCTTACATATGGAAGTGAAACATGGATTATACACCAGTGAGAAAGCGTCGCAATTGACGGAGAGTTGAGAAGGCGTCGCAAAGCTGAGTTGGTGACTGTGTATGATACTGAAACCCTTATCAGACATATAAAACCTAGGATAAGATGGGCAGGTCATGTGGTGAAATCAGAGGAAGAGAGAGTGTAGAGATAATATTAGAGACAATATTTTTTGAAAGACGATAAATCAATAAGCCGTCCCAGAAAAAGATGGAAGGATGATGAAGAATCCTGAAAAAAATCCAAATGAAAAGTATCCTGAACTTGTAAAGGCTGCTTGTAGAAATATTTGCATATTTGAAATAACGATGTGAACCATTTTATTTCACTTTAAAATTAGTGAAATCCAAGCACTGAGAGAAAAATTTGATACATTTTTTACACTTTTTAAATAATAGTTTAATGCGGCTCGCGAGAAATTTAAAATTTTGAAAAATGGCTCGGACTATCAAGGAGTTTGGCCACCCCTGATCTAGAGTATCAAAATATTAAAATTTTATAGGAGTGAAAACAAAGTATTTGTTTTTGCTAGTATACATTTAATTTTTGTATCAATATTCTATCTGTTACAACTGGGCTAGAATAAGATAGGAAAAGTATTTTTTAAAAGAAACTATCAAAAAAAAAATAACATTTTGATTCAAAATAACCCAGTTTTTCTTCAAAAATTTGCGTTATGACACTTTCCTGAGAGATATAAAATATATTAGAACCTTAGAACACACTGGTATTATATGGTCGCTTTTTGAATTAATACTTTTTCTAATACTTTCACTGGAAACTAGCATGCCTTCTTGTACCACTGTGTTTCTTCAAATACTACTAACTTTACTAGATCATGAGCTTTAATTTTTAATTGTGATATATCGGTTTGCACAATTTACTGAAATATTTTTAAGGTTGCAGGTTGGATGAAATATTAGTTTTTTTAGGAAAAATGATCCCATTTTGTTGGAGAGACAAAAATAAAAATTTTTAGTTACAGTAGAACCTCGATTATCCGTCAGGGCACCGGACCAAGGGTATGACGGATAATCGAAAAGACGGTTAACAGAACATTAAAAAAGTTAAAAATTTATAATACAACTCTCAAATTTTATTTGTTTGTTTTGTTTGATAATATAATAAGAGGAATTTGTGTTCGTGTTAATATTGTCGAATTTGGTTTAAAATATTCTGAAATCTTTGTTTGTTATACTGATGCTTCACATTTTGCAAGGACTGAATTTCTTAATCGGCGTAAAATCATGCAATCTACTTTATTTGATTCTTCTTGTCGAGAATACCACTTCTTGTCGTGAATGGTTGCATGTACGATGCAGCTTCTCTAGCTTTTTAGGCACATCTTTTTCAGTTGCAAAAGCATCATCTACATCGCCACTGTCAAATTCCAAGTTTGTGTCAGCTTTTGAAGCTGTTTCGTCAGCCTCTGTTTTGCCATTTCAACGATTCCATCATCTGTCAGCAATCGATAGCCGTTTACGTCCTCATCACAAATTAAACATTCCTTTAAGTCATCTTTAGGCAACGAAAACAAAACAGTTGATTCAGCCATAACTTCATTTGTTACCGCATTGTACATTTCAGCGAATTTCGTTTGGCTTATCGCAATGCTAAAAAAAATGAATTGATGACTCAAATTTTTTCTTATGTACTCAATACAACTTATGTGCGGACCCTGACGGTTAACAGAGGTGACGGTTAATGGAGAGACGGATAATCGAGGTTTAATACACTTTATGGGATGAATATCACGACACCCAATTTAGAACAAAAATAGAGGCATTCATGATAAAGGAAATTGTATTGTCATTAACCACATAGGCGTAACCAGGGGGGGTGGGGGTTATAACTCCTATCCATTTGGATGTAGTTTGAGTTCTATACGCTTAACACCATTACTATTACATATCCCACAGATACCATAAAGTAGTTGTAACCCCCCCTTAGGATCATCCTGGTTACACCTCTGATTAACCATAACAGTGGCGGATCTACGGGGAAAATAGGGGAATCCCCCAAGAAGGCTTAAACTATAGACAGAAAAATTCAGCCCAATAAACCCATTAGTTAGGAAACTTAAAGGAACTTGATATATATTAGTTATTATTTATATGTTTTAGATAGTTTGGGTTTATATTTTTTATTTGCCCTCCAAGGCAAATGTTTAGATCTGCCCCTGAACCATAATAAGTTAACATATTCGTGGACAATTCTTTATATACAGATAGTAATTTCCCTTGTGTAAGTGTCTGCATATGAAGACTTGACAAGAAATGGGTTAAGCAATACTGAAGAATTCTGAAAATATCGTGGACATAACACATCACAAACAAAGAGGTTCTGAGATGAATAAAGAAATGGAAATCTTAAATATCATCAAAACAAGAAAATTGAAATATCTCAGACATATTACACGTGGAAACAGATATAACTTGCTCCCATTGATAATGCAGGGAAAGCTTCAAGAAAAAAGAAGCATAGGGAGCCGCAGAATATCGTGGCTGCGCAACCTGAGAGAGTGGTACGGATATACAGGTTTATTCACTATATTTTGACCCCCCTGTAAACTGCTTTATTTACAGAATTAGAAAAAAATGTAAAACATAAAAGTTATTCGATTTTTAAATTATGATTTTTTGACATATATATCGTACTAGTGACGTCATCCATTTGGGCGTTAAATACATAATCAACTATTTTTTTTAAATGTGAATAGGGGTCGAGTGCTAGCTCATTCGAAAGGTTATTCAGTTCCCTATTCAGTAATATAAACATTAACATGATTAATTATACAGGGTTTCCAAAAAACAACTTTTAATTAAATTAATTGACACAAAAAGAAGAATGTATGTGATTTATCTAATTCAAAATGCATTCTACTGCTGTCAGAAAACAGAAATAAATGTTTATTGAACAAATAAACATTACTTTTCACTTAAATTCAATGTTCAAGCTGCCACCCATCTGCCTCTTGGTAGTTTAAACATTGAATTTAAGCAAAAATCAATGTTTATTTGTGCAATAAACTTTTATTTCTGTTTTCTAACAGCAGTAAAATGTATTTTAAATTAAATAAATTACATACATTCTTCTTTCTGTGTCAATTAATTTAATTAAAAAAAAATTTTTTGGACACCCTGTATAATTAATCATGTTAACCGCTTAACGCACACATTTATTTGCAAAAATACGTCAAAAAATTACCTATTTAGTTTATTACAGTAAAATAAACTACGAACAAGACTATTGTCACTAGATATAATCTAAAGTAAAAAAATGCATATTTTTTTAGAAAAATATAAAATATCAAATACCCTCATGCGCTCACCCGAGTTAACTCGGTCGTAACTTTTTACATACAAAATACTACAAGTAAGAGAAGAAAATCGCAATTATTCAAGTATAATAATGTTAAATATTGCTAACAGTGTGATACACTCTAAAACAAGGTGTTACACACAGAGGTACATCACAGTCAGGGCAGAATGTGATGTCAGCAAAATAGCATTCTACTCATCGTGATCCCACCTCAGTAGGCAGTCGATCGTAGAAAGTTTAAAATTAGAAACGAAAAAACAAGTGGGCAAGGGCGCCCATATAAAAATTTTTAGGGGGGGGGGGGGGGCAGACGTGAAGATGGTGCAGATTACATTTCGTATACTTTGGATAACCATATATAGTTTAAAGCACCCGAAAAGCTAGGAGGCCCAAGCCCCCCCCCCCCATCCCATAGGTATGGCCAACCATGCAAGTGGGGATACCTTTATTTAGAGCTAGAGGAGTTAAAACACGTAGGCGCCTTATATATCGTACAAATATTTTAAACACGAGTTAACTCGGTTAAGTGAAAATAGAAACGTAGTTTAAAACCGAGTTAACTTGGGTAAGCACGTTAAGCGGTTAATGTTTATATTACTGAATAGGGAATTGAATAACCTTTCAAATGAGCTAGCACTTGACCCCTATTCCCATTTAAAAAAATAGTTGATTACATCATCACGCCCAAATGGATCACGTCACTAGTACAATATATATGTCAAAAAATCATAATTTAAAAATCGAATACCTTTTGTATTTTACATTTTTTTCTAATTCTGTAAATAAAGCAGTTTACAGGGGGGTCAAAATATAGTGAATAACCCTGTACATCAAATGAATTTTTCAAAGCAGCTGTCTCTAAAATCCGAATAGCTATGATCATTGGCGACTTCCATCACAGAGATGGAATTTAAAGAAGAAGAAGGGTTAAGCAAATAAGTAGTGACTGCAATCAAAACAAAGATAGGTATAAGTTAATTTAACAGTATTCAATATAAAGGAGTTGATATTCGCGGTGTGCAAGTACTTGGAAGGGAAACGAGAAACAACTGTGCGCGAGTCGCGGAGGAATATTGCAACTATCTTAAATAATTCATATTGTCAATTGAAATTGTCAAATTGACGTATATTTCATACCTTCTGTCATTGAAGCAGAAAAATTATATATTGCTCCACAATATTGATATGATATGCAATTATTATATAAAGGTAAATTTAATTAATTGTATTTTGCTTGCAGTACTGCATTTTAATAACTAATTTTATTTACTACATACAATTGTTTACATTTGCATAACATAACCTGCATCTTATTTTTTCTTCTTATTATTTTTTTTGGACTATGGCCTTGACAATTATCCAGCAACCAGGACTAATATAATTGGCCAATATAATTAAAAGTGCGAATAAAAGTACAGAGCGTAGAAATAGAGGTCGCTTTGCCGAACTTGCACGGTCCCAATACCGATTGAGAAATTTCTCATGGTTGGTATGGGCCTTTAATGAGAGCGACAAAGAGACATGTATTTATTATACATTTAAAACGGGCTAGAGCTAGAATATATACGCCGGCAAAGCGAGGTAGTGCCAACAACCCACTTCGTGTCGTAGGTAGGGATTTCTCAGCACAGCATTGCCAAAGTAGATTTAAAAAAGAAAATAAAAAAGTAGAAAAATTTTTTTGTAAACGAATATCATAAACAAATTATTTATAGTATTTTTACTACAAAAACGTTATTACGTAGGTCAAAATTTTTGACGTAAGAGAACTGTCAAAACATTAGAATGTGACTTTTCATTATTGCCGTGTTTATAATAAACATAGCAATAATGAAAAGTCACATTCTAATGTTTTGACAGTTCTCTTACGTCAAAAATTTTGACCTACGTAATAACGTTTTTGTAGTAAAAATACTATAAAAGAAAAAAATTTAAGTAAAAAAATATTGTTTTCACCCATTTAAAAAAAAAGTGGGTGAAAAAGGTTGAATTATATTTCAACGTTTTCACATTTTTTTTAAATGGATGAAAACAATATTTTTTTATTTAAGTTTTTTTCTTTTTAATAATTAAAAAAAGTTAAATATGTATTATAATTTTTCTACTTTGTTATTTTCTTTTTTAAATCTACTTTAACAACGCTGTGCTGAGAAAGCCCTACCTACGACACGAAGTGGATTTTTGGCGCTACCTTGTTTGCCGGCGTATATCTTCTAGCCTGTTTTAAATGTATAATAAATACATGTCTCTTTGTCACTCTTATTAAAGGCCCACACCAACCATGAGAAATTTCTCAATCAGTATATTATTAACATGTTAAGCACTAGAAATGCGCCCGGGCCAAGTAGAAGTTTTGTCAATACGCAGCAGTCTCTAGGGACCGCCATGGCGCTTAACGTGTTAAAGATAATAGGACTACATATTATATTCTACGTAAAGATGCATTACCTGTGATACAATGGGTTTTGTTACAGTTTTCCATCTGGGTATAATTTCTTTCTTTTCATCTTCCTTACTCTTAATATTTATACTTAAGCCACTTAGAACATTTTGTATAGGTAAAGATAGACGACTTGGTATACTTTGCTCCTGTTTTACATCTTTTTCTACTTTAGTTTCATGCATTGGTGTATTTTTTACTATGTCTGTTGACTGTGATGTAAAATATTTCACAAGACCCTTCCCATACGTTTTAGAATCAATTTTTTGCAGAAACTGTGCAAATTCTTTGTTTAGTGCAGTCTCAAATGTTTTATCATTGGTAAATTTTGAAAAATACTTTTTTAATTCATTGATGAGTCTCCATTGATTTAGAACAATATTTTTGGCTTGCATCTTGACGGATTCTATATTCGAGGAACCAGAACTGTATTTCCTAAAATTGTAATAAAACTATGAACCACTAACGTTACACAACTCTTAAAATTTTAAGAAATTTGCAAAATGAACAAGGATTATTAATAAACAGATGATTTTGACGTCTGACGTCATTTTCCTGTCAGCGAGTGGCCTGATGCGTGATGCAAACGCCAAACTCTAATAGTCCGAGAGCTAACAATAGGAGTATTACAAAAAATTGCCAATAGAAAAGTGTCATATTAGTTTTTTTACCCACTAATAGGAACGTTAACTATGTTTATAGGTCACGTGGTACACTCTGTCGACGCGGGAGACGATCTTATGTATTGTCCTTTTCATGATCATTTTTCAGTGCGTAACAAATGATAGGAAAAAGGGTAAGTCCGTGATAATGATAATACACATTTATAAAATTTATTCTATAATAACATGACATTTTAGTTAAATCTGACAGTTGTCACATTTTATTTTCAGTTTGGAATAAAAACAAATCAAATGTGTTTCTTGCATTTATAAAATTGTATTTTCTTTGATTTGTATAGTCTTATAAATTATACAGATTATATTTGTAATATTATTATCTAACTAAAAAAAAATAATTTTTTTATTATGGCGCCATCTATCGACAACTATAATAACTAGAATAAATGTTATAAATGTCACCGAAGAAATGTAATCACCGACGTGCCTTTTTTTCTGTCACATACAATTTAATGCGTTAGAAAGAAATCGAAAAACTGTGACGCACTGAAAGATGATCATGAGAAAAAGAATATATGCTTTATATGTGATTAACAGAAACAAGAGATTATTTAAAATTTTACTATTCATTTTGTGCTACTGCATCAATACATTAATAGAAATTTGCCAAAACTCTATACGGTAGAAAATGTCTGTTATAATACATAAATCTCGTTTAAATATAGAAAAATACGAAGTGAGTTTAAGGCTGACAGACAAAGTGTGACGTCACGACTGTCATATTGTTATTTTCTTTTTGTAAACAAAGGTTGAAAGTTGAAAGCCAGAGTTTGTCCAATCTCAAGCGTTTTTACTGAATTTATCGCCAGTTGGAGACCGCTTACAAATTATACCATCATGAGAAGTATTGTCGACATGTCATATCGCCTCCATGTTGATTCTCCCAGCGGATAGAAACATTCCAATAGTAAGCATGCCACAAATAAGTTGATATAATACTCTCATGAGGTGCAAAATCCAGATATACAAAACCATAATACGACCAGCTGTTTGGGAGCAAAACATGGACGCTAACAAAAAAAGAGATAAATAAATTGCTGGTGTGCGAACGTAAAATCCTTTGAGTAATAATATTGCCCCTAGTGGAGATAAGCCTTGATAGCGTGGCAAACGAATGGAGGCGCAGACACAATAACGAGTTAGTCTCTGTTTCGAAAGGAAAATCTAGTCAGATATATTAAGGCCACCAGTGGCGGCTCGTGATTTTTACCATAGGGGAGGCTATACCTAACTGTAAAATATCTACACAAATTTGCACTAGCAAAAAAATCAGCCAAAAAAATCTAATTTAAGGCATCATTTTTTTGACCATTTTTTATTTACATTTTATATCATCATAATTCATAATTTCATAATATCATATCATTTTAAAAATAGTTAGTCAAATTGTAAAAGTGTATTACCAAAGTTTGTGTCGTTTATTTGTTAACAATTCTATCTCTATAAGTAGATGTGCATATCAAAATAAATACAGATTTGAACTTTGCAGTCCATACAGGTTGAAGGTTCACATTTTTTAAGATACTCAACTGAATTTTTTTTATTCTAAAAGCGGCCTACTGCGAATCCAAAAACACGGTAAATTACCGATTTAATTGCTTTGCATTACAGATATAGGAAAGTTATTTGAACAAGTTGTTCCAAATATTATTCTAACCCCACATACCAAATTTCATCACAAAATTCGCACTTTTAGTTTTTTCATTATTTGTAGTCAGGATCCTAAAATTGCAGAGGAGGCTGCTGGCCGATCAGCCGCCCTTGCCCAATCTCCGGGCAGCGTGTGTGTTAAACTATAATGCAGCTCTAAGGAGACTTAAACGCTGCTGGGCTGCGCGGAGCATTAGCATGTGAGATTTTCCGGCGCTCCAGTTTTAGGATCCTGACTACAAATAATGAAAAAACTAAAAGTGAGAATTTTGTGATGAAATTTGGTATGTGAGTTTAGAACATTATTTGGAACAACTTGTTCAAATAACTTTTTCCGATATCTCTAAGGGTGTGCTCACTACGGAGACCAAAGGATGGTATCCTAGCCTAGAGCATAGTATCCTACTCTTCATATTCGTGAATTCTGGCATTCAAAATAATGCATTTATTTTACATAGCGACCGATAATATAGTTTCGATCGCCAAGTAAAATAAATACATTATTTTAAATGCGAGAATTCACGAATATGAAGAGTAGGATACTATGCTCTAGGCTAGGATACCATCCTTTGGTCTCCGTAGTGAGCACACGCTAACGCGAAGCAAAATAGCTAAGTAAACAAAACAGTGTAGCATGTGTAAAAAATTTATGGAGAGGCTAAAGTTGTGCTCACGACGAGGCGCCGACCCTCGCTCCCTGGTATCCCTCGTACTGTTCGTACGATCGCCAGATGCATTATGTTAAATGCGAGCGTTCACGAAAATGAAGAGTAGGATACTCTGTTCTAGTTCTAGGCGAGGATACCATCCTTTGGTCTCCGTAGTGAGCGCACCCAGTGAACAAACCCTGCCTCCCTTGCCTCCTCTGACCAGCCGCCACTGAAGGCCACTAGACTAAGATGGGCAGGCAGGGCAGGACATGTTATACGCAGTAACGACAATCACCTTATAAATTTAAATACACATGTTTTTGACACAGCCAAGTTGCTATAGAAGGTCTGTAGGAGTCTCAAAAATATAGTGAAGCATTGCACCTCGCCACGACCATCGCATACTGAAAAACAAATAGCGGGATATGCCTGGTGAAGTGCTATACTCCACTATGTTCACTGTTATTTAAATGCATACGATGTGCCTGGCAAGGTGCGATGCTTCACTATATTTCTACACTAATACTTAAATGGTGAAAGAGAAAGAACATATAACAAAATAACCAAACTAGTATAACTGGTGCTCTTTTGAAAATATTGCTGGCGCTTGTACTATATGTACTATATCCCATCATTGAAGATTTTACTCTGAATTCTGAATAACGAATGTTATGTTATCTTTAAAGTATAATCATGTTGAATTTATATAATGAATGGTTTTTCTCACCTACCTTTTTGAAACAATATTTCTATGTGGTACTCTATTTACAACACATTTGCCACAAGTCGATAAGTTCTTTGTTAAGGACATGATTAAGACACTAAAATAATCAATTCAATAAAGCTCCTGGAGTCAAAGGTCTAGATAGCTTTACGTGACCAATATCAGCTACACTGTCCTAATTAATTAATATCGCACTCACTAATTATATTTACTTGGTGATGTTTGCGCTCATACGTGTTTAATTGTACTGGTAAGCGAGAGAGCATAAAGTGAATTTATATCATTTCAACATGTAAACAAATCGCATCAACTATGATTTCCGCACATACCCACATACGTAATGTGTTGTCACACATTATTTTGTTGATTCTGAGATGAGTATGTTTACTCATTCAAAAATTTAATCAGAATATTTTTCACTTAAAACCCGTGCCAAATAAGAAAGTCAACAACAATGCAACTATTTTTATGATACACGTGTGTGTGTTGATACTCGCCACCAATAGATCGTACGATGATAAGCCACACCTCCAAAATCAGACCACTGCGTATTTTGGAAACTTCCACTTTGCAGAATACGTTATTACTAGGTCATGGGCGTAGGACTTGCGTGACGTTTCTATTTAATTAAAATAATAAAATATAAATAAGTAAAGCCAGTATAAAGAAATCGATCATTTTTAAATAGGTCCTCATCAATACTCAGTGGCGTAACAAACTCCGTCGGGGCCTCCCCGCAGAATTAGAAATGGGGCCCCCTTGAATGAATTACCCAATGCGACATGTGTAACAAATACCTATATGTGTTACAGCCCAGTAAATCAACGTTAAATATGGCGATACCGTGTAATTTTCAGTGTCACCACCGAAGTGGTCAACTCAAGATTTTTCGAGTTATTTATGAGTAAAAATGTTTATTGTTCAAGAAAAAAACCACGTTTTTAGGCGATTTTTCGCAAATAGTTCAAAGAGTAGGTATTCGATCGAAAAGAATATTGTTAGCAAAAATTTATCTAGCTTATAAAAAAAGTGAAACAAAAATGAAGTCTATCGACTCAGTAAAAGAAAACTTGTAGCTCATGAAAAGTTTTTGTTGTTAGCAAATATTGTTAGCAAAAATTTATCTAGCTTATAAAAAAAGTGAAACAAAAATGAAGTCTATCGACTCAGTAAAAGAAAACTTGTAGCTCATGAAAAGTTTTTCTTATTCGTCAAATTCCAAGTGAAGTAACCAAAAAATGAAATACTGTTCGGGGAAACTCATTAGAACTTTTTTAAATTGTTTAAAAGAAGCTTTATTTTTTACAAAAGTTTCTAGCATCAAAACTAAGCCAGTTACGCTCAAAATACAGTTAATCCCATTTTTTGGTAAAAAATTGTGAAATCCTCCTCCTATTTAGCACCCCAAATGAAACTAATCATTATCGCCTTACAAATTACCTAACTGTTTTATACGACCTGTAAGTTTCACAGGTTCAAAGTGCTTATTTTTAAAAAGGTTCTAGTTTAAGGGCTTAAACGAGTCACTAATCACGACTATATGCAAATTTTAAACAGCTATGTCTTAACCAATTTTTGTCTTACAGAAAAACAAAATAAAGTCAAAATATTTATAAAAGCAAGACCTACCTACATTTCTTTACTCTTTGAGATTTTTCGTATCACTAATACTTTTTAAGTTATTTTGAAAAAAAAGGCATTTTTCCAAAATAAAAAAACTTTTTTAAAATTTTTCAAAAATAAGAACTTTGAACCGGTCAAACTTACAGATCATATAAACAATAAATATTTAAAGTAAATGGTAAAGCGCTACTGATAAATTTTATTTAGGGTGCGAAATAGGGGCAGATTTTCACGATTTTTTTTTTTACCAAAAAAGGGGCCAACTTTATTTTGAGCGAACTAGTATAGTGTTGGTGCTAGAAACTTTTATAAAAAAATAAAAACAAAGCTTTTTTTGAAACATTTTAAAGAAGTTTTAAGAGTTTTTCCCGAAAATTGATTCATTTTCTGGTTATTTCAGGTTGAAATATTCGATTTGGAATTGGACAAATAAAAATAATTTTTCATGAGCTTTAACTGTGCTTTTACTGTGTCGACATACTTCATGAATAAGTACACCGTTTTCTGAATCTTATAAGCTACATTTTTACTACAAATATTTTTTCGATATCTAATATTTACTACGATAAATAGGTACTTATTTTTGAGTTATTTGCGAAAAACCCGTCTGAAAACGTTGTTTTTTTTTTAATAAATATTTTCACTCGCAAATGACTTGAAAAGTATTAGCTAGATAAAGAAACTCTATAGAAGAACAAAAGTTGCTTATAATTAGTCAATTTATACATTTCCGGACATATTTTAAACGTATGTTTTTTCACCCCAAGGAGGGGTGTCATCCCCGAAGTAAAAGCAACCAACGGCATAAATCCAACTTTGAAGTGGAGTGTAACTGGAACCTAAATCCAAATTGTCAAGCAAATACGTTCGTCGTGACGCTGATAATTTCACTCCAAAACTGTCAGTTACTGAGCTCTTGGTGTATTCATGCATTGTTTATGACGACTTATATTTTTCATGTTTATTGTATAGAATAAAATAAAACAAACATTACTAAATTATTACATTAGTATTATTCTATGAGATAAACAACTTTCTTCGTGCACTATCTACTATCAGCGAATATATCTACAATTTTATTAATTCGGATGGATAACTTCATTTTCAATACTGCACTGTTTAAAAAACGTATGTATGCAAATAATATAAAAACACATTTTTACATAAATATATTAGACAACAAATTGGTGCCCTTGACATATTGGGGCTTCATACTGCGGGGGCCTCTGTTACGCCTCTGGATAATTGTATCGAAATACTAAACGTAGGTAAAGATTAAAGAGAAAACCCATTTCGGCAAATTGCAATTCTCAAATCTTTTAATATAGTCACGTACACCACGTAGTTTATTGCCGTTACCATAAAATTTCGGTAGGCCGGAAGGGATTAAGTTTCTTATGAGATGATTCACTTGGCAAATACGTCTTTTTAGAAATTTACGTTTTTAATTTTAAACACACAACGTAAAATAATATAACAATAACAGATTTTTACATAATATCAGATGACAAGATGGGGCCCCTAAACGATTGGGGCCCCCCGCAAGCTTCACGCTGCGGGGGCCTCTGTTACGCCCCTGTCAATACTGCAAATTAAAAAAGTAAATTGGTGGATCCAAAAGCCTACAAGTGAAAAATCATAAAATTAAAAAATTAAAAAATCATAACTTTTTAACCATTAAAGATACTCTTTTGCCCTCACGGAAATACTTTCCGACACATACTGCAATACTGGCGATAAAGGCTAAATTAAAACAATATATAGACACCTACTGTTACGACTATCAGATAAAAGAGGAACAACTGGGTAAGATCAAAAACAGAAGTCGAGGATATCACAACAAAAATTGCCAATCTCAAATGAAGCTTCGCAGGCCACACCGCTAGACAAAAAGACCAACGTTGGAATACCACAAATACAATATTGAAGACCCTACAAAGCTAGACGACCAAGAGAAAGACCACATATGAGATGGGAGGACGACATAAAAACAATAGCCCGAACAAATTGGAAGTTATGTTGCTCAGGATAAAAATTGATGGAAGGAGTTGGAAGATGCCTATATCCATAAATGGACGATAGAAGGCTAAGCTAAGAAGAAGACACCTATTGTTTTTGGACTCAGTATCTTCCTCCTCAGCTCTGATCCCCCTGAGCAGTACCGGATTAAGAATCTTGAGGCCCCTAGTCAACCCAAGCTAGGAGGCCCCTTAAAAAACTTTTGTCTTTTCCTTCCAAAACCTCGGATAACCCCTCCATCACCGAGCGGTATTCCTTTGATATATTGGTGGACATTTTGTAGATTTATACTTAAATTTTTGTTCCATTTTGTAAAACGTTTTGCAAACGTTTGTAAATTTTGCAATAAAAAATTATTTTACTTTTTCTTGTTATAGTTATCAATAAACGAACGATTCATTTTAAAGTATAATATAATATGTAATATACTATGATAATTTTTCTAATAATGAAAAAATAAGGTCGTAGAAAGAGTATAGTATTCTACTCACACGTAATGGCTATTACTCACTCTGATGAATAACGACACTCGTCTTCGGCTCGTGTCGCAAACTTCATCATCGTGACTAATACATGCTCGTTGTTATTACATAATTATTTAAGGAAAAGTGGGAAAATGGTGCGCACTTAAGCAGAAATCGATTCTGTTGGAAATTCTTTAAATCTATCATAACGGCTAGTATGTTACAGTAAGCTCTTTATTCTACTTTGAATATTTAAAGTAGGTGTTAGAGAAACACAAAGTACCTACTAAAGCAGAATATTAAAAAACGAAAAGAAGTGCCTTTGCGCACGATTCCCCATCCATGAGGGTAATCATGCGCACGTATTAGTAAATGGTGCGCACTGAATAATGTTTTTATAAAATTCTTTAAATATTGTTCTTTTCTGTTTTCCAGCAAATACATGTCCCTAGGTGCAGCTGATTTTCTGGTGGTGGAATGAAACTTAATTTTATATCGTATAATTTGTCTTCATCGATAATATCTGACAAATCAGTATCTGTTATATCAGACTACTCAGGTGTTAGCTTCTTTTGCACTCTCTTCTTGTTTTGTTTGCCTTCAAGTTTTTTTCTGTCTGGCGAGATATCTAGCGATTTTTTAACAAATAATTTTTGAACAGTTGCCTTTCTTGCTGCTTTCGGTTCCTCCTTTCTCTTGAGATTCACGTCCCTTAATCATCTTTTTTCCTTGGCGTTCTCCAATTTTATCTTCATTGGTGAGCTTGTAAGATTTTTCGATTGTTCGAGATTTTCTTTTAATTTCTGGTTTAACTCGTGATAGATCAACATGAGTGGAATATAATTTTCTCCAGCACTCATGCAATAAAAGGCCATGATAGTTCTTCCACCATCAACAAACAGAGCCTACATTTGTAGCTCCTTTAGGCACATAAACCCGTTCATCTTTTTCTTGAAGTCGACCTTGAATGTCGAGAGTTTTTATCGTTTCCCTTATTTTTTTGCAGATATTTCTGATTGCATACAGAGGATTTTGTAAATCTTCATTAGTATATATGTAAGAATCATAGATTTTCTAGTGTAGTTTTGTGGCCTCTGGAAAGGAAAATGTTAACTTTATTATTTAACACTTCATTGTTTGTGGGGAAATCATGCGCACTCTTGCGCACTATTGCCCCCTTTACGCCTTAAATAGCAAACGTCGTCACAAACAAAAACCTACTAGGTAAACCATATAAACCAACAGATGTACCAAAATGTACGGAAAACAACATGATTTAAATCAATAGCAAGCTCAAAGCAACTTAATAAAACCTACAAACTTAGCGTCTTAATTTTTGAAGCAGAAAAAATAAAAGAATTCTTGCAATTTTCAATAATCGGATCTCACTTAGTCCACGTGCAACATTCGACTGAAGATAATGGCGTCAACCGTTCACGAGATCATCCAAAAGGTGTATGACTTGTTGAGTTCTTAAAATCATCCACGAAATTTGAAATACAATGCAGCGCATGATTACCCGCTGCGCACCATTCCCCCACTTTCCCTTAATAATAAATAATTATGAATTAAATTTACTTTGAGTTTTCAAAGCCTTAAAAATTAATTAAATTATTATAAAGTCACCTTTCTGAGTTTCATAAAAACAAAACTACTTAAAATATCTTCAACTTCCAAATTTTCGAACGCATAAATCTCAATAGTCATAGGTAATTGAGGGAAATGCGCCAATGCGAGTCTATTTTGTGCCACTGTCGAACGGTGAGTTTTTAATAATTTTCATTTTTGAAAATGGCCGTTCGCCTGTTGCATTTGTAATCATTAGCGTAAGATAAATCTTACAAGCTACTGACAAATTTCGAAACTTCGATTTGAATTTGTTCTCATAAATAACCCAAAAAGACTATGAAGCAGGAATAAATTGTTTTCGCTACAAGTCCTGGAGATGGACTATAAAATATTTGAACTGCAGTAGTTCATCTTAAAGTTCAGGTCCAATATCATCAGTATAGTTTTCATGTAGTTTTGAAGCACACTCCTTTATTTGAGTATCCCTCAGTTTTGGAAAAACACACAAAACACCAAATACTAAGTTACTGACTCGTACGCTGTCAACTGACGACTCAGCTCAATAATTAGCTTATCCAAAATTGTTAGATTCGTTTCAATCTTCAACTTTTCTCCACCCTGTAAAAAAACTTCATTTTGAAATAAGCATCATCAAAATGTCGTTTTCTTGCTTGCGTTTGTTTATTCTCGTCGGTTAATTGAGAGTATTGTAGATCGCAGACCTTCTGCTTGTAGTAAACAAAATTATCTCTTTGGGATTTTAAGAACTCCAAAAGTCATTTTAGAAGCTGAACTACAGTTTCAAGTTCAATATCTTCTCTCTGTAATGATTTACTGTCAGCGTTGATGAATTCTAAAATTTTTAACCAAAACTCATTCATTATGAGTGTGTCTGTTTTGACATTTCTTTCAACCAATACTTAGCCTCATTAACTGTTTCAGTTTTCTGATTAGGGTCTTCAGCAAGAGTATGCAGAGCAGATTTGCAGGCATTGTAACCTTTAGACAAAGCTCTTGTTGCATCAGCCCTTGCAGTCCATCTAGTGCTGCTTGTTCTTTTAAGGACAAAGTTTTGATCGTGACGAATAGGATCGCCATTTGATCGTAGCTTCCCAACGGTGGATAGAGGCTGAAAAAAATTTGTACACGGACTGAACAAATCCAAAATACGATATTGGTCCAACGCAACTTTAGCAGCATTTACTCCAACTAAAGCGAGTGTGCGGCACAAAAAATGTAAATTTCAAGTTTGTTAGTCTTCGAAAATGAGCCTGGAGACCATTGTATTTGCCTGACATGTAACGAAAGACATGAGTAATGAAGGAGAGGGTAGCGAGGGGGCGCTGACTCATTTGTTGCTCTAACTTGCTCTTACTATTTTTCTAAGAAACTGTGCAGACTGATAGGCAGTACTGTTCTTTGTAATGTAGGTTTATACGTCCATCGCCACTTTTATGGTATTCCGCGATATTTGAATCTTTCAATACAATTTTTATTTAAATCTAATTATTATTTTTTCATTTTGGGCCCTGCGAGGCCCCCTATGGGGCCTAGGCCCCTAGGCAACTGCCTACTTTGCCTATTGGTTAATCCGGCACTGCCCCTGAGGGTATGTAGTGGTCATGGTGATGTCGTGTATTGTTCGCCTCCAAAAATCTTCTCTGGTCATTTATTTTAACTTAGGCATAGATCTTTTGCATATTACTGTAATTTACAGTAAATTCATTTGTATTACAACAAATGAAATAGCATGGAAAAGGTATACATCCAAAAAGTTTGAAACTAAGGAAGGATTACGACAAGGAGACCCACTATCAACAACTGCATTCAATCTTACATTGAAAGGAATAATTAGGAAAAGCAGAATAAACATGCAAGAAACGATATTTAAAAACGACCACCAATGCATAGCATTTGCAGATGATCTGACACTATTAGCAACAAGCAAGAAAGAACTACAAAAGTTAATGAAAAACAAAATAACAGAAGCGAAAAAATTGGGACTTAAAATAGATGAAAAGACAAAGTATATGATATAAAACAGCGGTTCTCAAACTTTTTGAGTCATGTACCAACTACAGTTCTTTTATTATTTTTGGTACCACCTATATGTTTAGATTGTATTACCAAGACTTACTAAGTACTACTATTTTAATGTTTTGTGTGTTTTGTGTACCACCTCAAATAGTGATATGTACCACCAGTGGTACATGTACCACAGATTGAGAACCGCTGATATAAAAGACAAAGTATATGATAACGGGATAGATCCAAAAAGAAAAAGAAAATAGTGGGAGCCAAAATAGATGAAAATGGTCATGAGGAAGGGGAGATAAAAGCAAGAATAGCTAAAGGAAATAAAAAATATGGAGCATTACGCACATTAATGAAATCCAAATACGTATCAAGAAAAACAAAAATAAGAATTTATAAGAGTGTTATCAGACCTACAGTAACATACGCATGCGAAACATGGGTGCCCAAAAAGTCAGAAACAAACCTTTTAGAAAGATGGGAGAGAAAAATGCAAAGAGCAATATATGGAGGTGTGAAAATAGAAGGTCAGTGGAGAAGAAGAACCAATAAAGAATTGGAAGAACCATATAAAGAGCCAACGATCACGACTACGATCAAAGAACAGCAAATACGATATTTGGGGCACATGGAGAGAATGGGAAATAAAATATAATACCAAAAATGGTACTCTCACGAAAACCAATACAAAAGAGAAGGAAAGGCAGGCTAAGGAAAATATGGAAGGACAGTGTGTACGAAGACCTGAAGAAAGGTTACACTGAGAGATGGAAAGAACTAGCATTGGACAGAAGGAGATGGAAGGAGGTGGTGAAGGAGTGTATAAAAAGACTGAAGTGTAATTAAATAAAATTTATAAGTTATCTAAGTTATATTAAGTTATTTATTATTTATGTAATCAGAAATGTAAACATTTTAGCCCTAGGCCTACAAGGCATGTTGCGTTTAATAAATAAAATAAAAATATAAATTAATTTAATCAAAAATCCATACTATACATACATATGCGTGCTGCCGCCACAATTATTTAATGTGTACTCCCAACTAATATTTCAGGAGGCACTATGGGAAATAACTGAAGGTGTAAGGATTGGAGGGAGCATCATTAATAACATAAAATTTGCAGACGATACCACAATCATGGCAGAGAATGTAGGCGATTTACAAATTCTCCTAGATATCATTAACAGAGAAAGCAAAAAGATGGGACTAAACAATGAATATAAATAAAACCAAATTCATGGTGATCTCAAAAATCCCTGTTGACAACGTACATCTGACATTGGAGGGTAAACCGATACAGGGTCGAACAGTATAAATACCTCGGAGCAATTATAAACTCACAATTAGATCAAGATGAGATAAAGATCAGATTAGAAATAGCTCGAAAAGGATTTATAAAATACAAGTCAGTGTTTACAAATAAGAAATTGAGTACCTATGAACATTAGATTGAGGTTCGTCGAATGTTATGTTAAGTTGCAACAACTATATGGGGTAGAAGCTTGGACTCTAAAAGCCCAATCCGTAAAAAATTGGAAGCATTCAAAATGTGGCTATATATAGGCGTGTTCTGAAAATTCCTTGGACTGTAAAAGTCTCAAACGAAGAAGTGTTAAAGAAGAATTATGAAAGATTATGAACACAATTAAAATAAGAAAAACATCGTATCTGGACCACATACTTCGTAACGATAAACAGTCTCTGCTATACGTCATTATGCAAGGAGGGTGCGGGGGTCTGATTTCTGAATCTCAGCACGGTTTTTGCAGACAAAAATCTACAGTAACGAATCTAGTTTGCTACCAATCTGATCTCTTAAAGCATATGGAAGATCGTAAGCAGATTGATGCTATTTATACGGATTTCAGTAAGGCATTTGATCGTGTTGCTCACCAAATTCTCCTTAATAAATTGGCATCCATAGGTTTTCATGTCCATTATGTTGCGAGTGGGTTAAAAACTTTTTATCTGGTCGTACCCAACGAGTTAAAGTGGGTGGTCTTTTTTCTGATGTTATTACTGTAAGTTCTGGTGTTCCACAGGGTGGGCATACGTCTCCCCTGTTTTTTGACTTATTTGTTAATGATATCGTTAATTGCTTCTTATATAGTAAATGTTTAATGTTGGCTGACGATGTAAAATTTTGGCGAGTTGTGAATGATATTGAGGATCAGAAACTTTTACAGGCTGATATGGATCGCTTATTTGATTGGTGCATTTGCAATAATCTTCAGTTAAGTGTTGAGAAGTGTTGTTATATTAGTTTTTCCCGTAAGTTAAACAGAATTGATACTGCTTATCACATAGACAGTAAACCTCGTAGACATGTCTCGTCTGTTAGAGATCTAGGTGTTATCATGGATGAAAAGCTCTAATTTGTCGAACATATCAATTCATTATCCGTAAAAGCTTCTAAATTACTTGGATTTGTTAAAAGATACTCTAAATACTTCTCTATTGATGCTGTTAGGTTGATCTATTGTTGTCTAGTCAGATCTATATTAGAATATTGTTCGGTAGTTTGGTCTTCGTACCATCAAATTGATATTGACACTATTGAAAAAGTCTAACATAAGTTCCTAAAATACTGTGCTTATAAAACTCAGACTTATATTGAGAACCATGATTACACTGGGATTGAGCAACGTTTATCATTAGCTCCCCTTAGTGTTAGGCGTGATATTTCTGGAGGTGTCTTTGTTTTCAAAATCATTAATGGGCTTATTGATTGTCCCAGTTTGTTGGATAGTATAAGATTTAATGTTCCATTTTCAGGTTTACGCTACATTGTTACCTTTAACACGGCCTTTCACAGAACATCCTACGTTAGTAACATGCCTTTAGATAGATATATGTGCTTCCTTAACGGTTTTGATATGGATCTGTTTAATATAAGCCTGGGCCAACTGAGGAGATCTCTTGCCATGTGATAATTAGGTTTCATCTTGCAATGTTGTTGTATTTTATTATTGTATTTGTGTTTTGTATAATTTTATTGATTTGTTTCAGTTACATGTGTACATTTTATATTTTATTTTTCTAACTGTTATGTTTTGAATATCTTGCCTGGTGATTTTTCAAGCCTTTGCTTTTCTTATTTTTACTTTATATATTTTAATGAATGATTGTACCTCATTTTTTTATTGTGTTTATTGTATTTTTACTGTTAATGGGGTTTTCCCGTGGGTAAATAAATAAATAAATAAAAATAAATAAATAGAGGGGAAAAAGGCTTGGGAAGAAAGAAGAAATCTTGGCTGAGGAATATCTGAGATTGAACTAATCTCAGTGATAGTGATGAACATATATTTGACGTTGCAAAAGACAGAAAAGCGTTGAAAAAAGTGATCGCCAACCTTCATCGTTAGAAGACGGCACAGGAAGAAGAAAAAGAATCAAGATATTCCAAATTTTTGAATTTATTTATACCTACTACATAATATTAAAATTTACAGTTGGGTCTATTGTATCACTTCTAAAAATGTAACAATCTGTGTGTTTGTTTCATTTTAGGGTGTAAAAATATGAAAGTATCCTGTTTTCTGTTTATTTTCAGTACGACCTAAACCTCCTCTACTGTTTATTTGTTTAAATTAGCCTTCATACCTCCATACCTTCAAGTTCTAAATTAAACTAAATTCTATATTGTCAAGTTCGAGGTTACTGGCACATATACCTTCTGTTTGTTTCAAGTACATGTTTTTCTACTACTACAATGATCTACGCAATATGTTTTTTAGTAGATAAAAACATCAGACTACATACGAAAACATACAAGATAGATTTATATTTGCGAAAATTATATTTTGCGTAGAAAATATAATCTACGTTTTATTATTTCAAAAATTTGCATATTATATACGTAATTGGTTTTTTATTTGTTTATTCAAGATTAAATACATAGTTATTTGCTATTGGATAAAATATATATAAGCAGTGGGGTTCCTATACGGTCTCCTTCGCATCCCATATTTCGCTCGCCATCGTTTTCTATCCATCCACTCATTCTCTTCTATAGCTCTATCTTCCATAGACTGTTCTATGCCTTTCTTCCATGTTCATGTAGGCCTTCCTCTTCTTCTTCTATTTATAGGAGTGTAATTTTAAATTTAATGCTCTTTTTGGCCATCTTCCCTCTGGCATTCTCATAAGATGACCATACCATAGCAAATTTCTTTGTTTCTATTTGGTCAACCGTGGAATATATACTCTTTATGTCTCTTGTCTTATTTCCTTATTTGTTACGTGTTCTAATCTACACCTGCATGCTCTACGTAGACAAGTAATCCATTTCCGCTACTTCCATATTTTTTCTTTCCTTTCCTGTGAGTTGCCATGCAACACTGTGCCCCATAAGTTAGATTAGGTTCCTGTTCCACAATTGTTCTGCGATAAAATACTTAACAAACAATAAATGATTATCCAATAATGGGTGCCTATAATTGTCTAATTTTCCGTCGTTCATCCAATATTAGATATGCACCCTCCACCCTGTATAATATTTTTTCCCATTATTTATAGAGTTTATATTAAACCAGCGTAAATATGTAAGTCTAAGTAATCGCAACATTTAAAAAGCTTTATTAGTTGGCGTTCTGTAGCTCGTACATAACTAGTGTGCAGTAGAAGTCTGTTATTGACCATACGTCTAAAAGTTTTGAGGTGCTACGTTTGGTCCGTTTTGTGCTATGGATGTGAAACCTGGACAACAGAAATAAAAAACTTAACAAATTAGAAGCGTTCGAGTTGTAGTGTTACCGTCGCATGCTCAGAATCCTGTGGACAGTACTTACACATATCTACATAACGAACATGTTCTAGATCTAGAGTGCTAGATACCATGCACAAAGAGCGATATTTATAATTAACATCATAAAAATGAGAAAGGTTCAATACTTTGGTCATACAATGATAATGAGAGAACCTAAATATCACTTACTCCGGTTATCATTCAGGACAAAATCAAACGAAACCGTTGGGTTTGAAGAAAACAACTGTCCTGGCTGCGTAACATTAGACAATGGACAGGTCGAACGGTCGAGGAATTGTTTCATATAGCTGCCCACCGAGAAACATTTCATCAGCTTGCCACCGAGAAAACAAGCACGGCAGACAAAGAAGAATCTCAACATTTTCCCGTAGGAAATGGTAAGGCAATATTTCTGACTAGTGAATAACGTTTAAAATATTTACTTGCTATGTTCGTAGCATCGATATATTCAGCTAACTACGTAGCCACACACTGTCTTATTTTTTGGTTTCTTACACCACACGAGACACTATTTAGATAACTCTTGCACTTGGTGCGAGACTTTTGTACAAAATTCTTATATTAAACTCCACCCGCAGAAGCTACAGATAAAGATACAGGTTTCAGTTTTAGTATTTTGTATCCTAGCTATAATTAACTCCCATTCTCTAAAATTTAGTCTTCATATATTGAATGTTCGGTTTATTATCACTGTGGCATTTCTTGCGTCTGCATATATTTCTCTTCAGTCCAGTGCTAGGAAGTGATTTTCGCAGGCTTGGTCAGTATTCCCATAGCTTGCTTATATTTCTTTTTATTGAACTGCATAATAGCACAATGAACTTACATTGTAGCCTATTCAATTCTAACTCGGACTCCTCTTCAAGCGGGAGACACACATGTAGTTCTCCATCGACGCCCGATGTGGAGTCCAGGATTGCCCAACGGTAGATATGTCACCTTCAGATCTTCACTTTTGGTCTCCATAGGCAATATCCGTATACGTTTGTATTTAGGTAATTGTTCAGCCTTAACAACTCCAAGACGCTCCGTTTTTTCTTCAAGAAAGTTCTTTGTGATATTAAAGGACTCCTCTGTAGCATATAGGTATTATTCCAAAATACTCTTCCTTGATTCTACCTCTTTCATATGGAAAAGCACATGTATATTCATCCACAATATATTACAAGATAGTTCTAGGCTCATTTTTCATTCTCCATTTGTATGTGTTCTTTACTTCTGTTTGTTCTGAGATTATTAAATCACACACCCAAACTTATATGGAATCATCTGATATTTCTTACTATTTCGTGCGAATTTAGAAAAACGAACACATGAAGTCAAACAATATTTATTTTAAAGCAATTTAATAACAAATGCATAACAATTAAGTAAACAATAAAGTATTTAACAAACAAATTGAAAATAGTTGTTTTAAAGTCAATAGCATACAAAATTTCAATGTAAAACGAAGAATGTTTAAATTGTTTTTGTATTTTTTGTTAGTCAGTATTATGACCTCTAGTCCTTATGCAAGCTTCAGTTTGCGTGGGCATGCTCCTAATCAAATTATCAACATTTTGTTGTACTAAAGAGCAGCTTGTACTAGCCCAGTGGCGGCCCGTGAGGTAGTGCCATGGCACTACCTTGCTAACTATGCAGAAACATATTTTTTATCTTAAAAACATTTTAATGCCTGTTTATTTTTTTTGTGAATATTTCTCTTTATTTTTATAAATTATATCAAATCTGGCAACTGTGTAGCGCAATACAAATCTACCGACTCTGGCCACCCACAGCTGACCGGATAAAGGATGAAAATCATAAAAATCCCAGTGCCGAACGGTATAGTGGCTCGTGAGAAAAGAGAAAGATTGTATGAGCATCCTGTGTAAGTGACAGAGAGAGAGCGGTATTGCACTTTTAACATACGTTTAAATTGGAGTCTCCGTGCCAGGCTCGAAATCTCGAAAAGGAAGTTAGTGGATCTTAAGATACAATGTTTTAGATCTACATATTTCTAGTTTCTTTACGCGTTCGCTTGACGCTATTGTGTTTATTGTCTACTACTGTATTGTATATTTGTGTTTATACTCTACTATATTTTTTAATTTGTAATTATTAGTTAGTGCGTTGTGATCGTGGGTGTCGTAGGTATAAAAATAATATTTTGATTATTTTCTACGTTTAATTTATTTATTGACAATGAATCAAATTAGTATATTAAAAAACTCTTTTGGTGGTTTTTCGTTAGAAAAAAAAACTACAAATTAAAGAACTCGGTCGGCCTTTACCCGATTTAAAAATTGAAAAACAAAGTGGAAATGGACAAAAACTTCGCTGTCGTAAGTTTAATAAAATTATTTATGATAAAAATAGCTGGTTGTGTGGTTGCGAACAAACTAATAAACTCTTCTGTTTTGTATGCGTTTTGTTGGGAGGTGACGAGACTTGGTCAAACAAAGGCACCGATGATCTTGTACATATATGGGAGAAATTGAAATCCCATGAAAAATCTAAAGTGCACATGAATAACGTTTTTAGCTTTTCAATGCTTGGTAAGTTAAATATAAAAACCCAATTAAATTCAGCTTATCGTGATACTCTATTTATATTTTATATCCTTTTTGACCATATCGTAAAACCGCCACAAAAAATTTAGGCAGCTGCCCGGATTCTGGCACTACCTTCCTAAAGTTATACGAGCCGCCACTGTACTAGCCGTGCGGTTAAAGGAGTTTTATTACGGATTACAATTCCTCTCCAGAACATTACACTTCCCCTTGTATATTTGTGAACAGATCTGACAGTTTTCGTTCTTGCTTGTCTTCCTCGACCTCTAAGTACACGATTTCGTGGGTCATCTGATTTTACACAAATCCTGACTTTTTCTGAAAATAGCACATTTTGTTAATCCCAATGTTCCAGTTTTGGTGGTGAAGACACCAATTTAGGCGATCAATCTTGTGCTGCCTATGGATAACTCGGGAACCCATAAGTGTCTCCTGCTGTATTATACAGTGGCGGCCCGTGAGGTAGTGCCATAGAGCCATGGCAGCTATGCAGAAACATATTTTTTATCGTCAAAACTTTTTAATTCCTGTTAATTTTTTGTGTGTATTTCTTTTGATCTTCATAAATTATATAAAATATGGCAACTATGGACGTCATACAATCCCTGCCGATAGCGGAGAGTATTCCACAGGAGAATCTCCTTGTCGTGCCAGGGCCTGGATTCCGTGCACTGTAGATATCTACAGTCTGTCACGTGTCATGAAAATATTTGAGTTTTTAGCTTTAATTGAATTATTTTCTAGTTTTGCTAGGTTATACTCTAATTGATGCTGAAGTGACACTTAGTTAAACAAGAAAATATTTGAATTAAAACTAAAAATTCAAATATTTTCATGACAATTGCCATCGACAGAAAGCGACTGTAGATATCTACAGTGCACGGAATCTAGGCCCAGTACTGAGTTCGGCACGACCAAAGAGAGAAAGATTTTACGAGCATTCTATGTAAGTGACAGAGAAAGAGCTATATTGGACTATTAGTATACCTTAAAATTAGAATCTTTGTCCCAGGCACGAGGGTATGATACCAGGTCTATTTATTTTGAGTTTCTTTACGTGCTGGTTTGTCGCTTTTATTATGTATATTTTCTGTTAAAAAGTTTTTGTATTTATAATTAAACTTTTAGTGCATCATGATCGTGGGTATTTTTATAATATTTTGATTATTTCTTAAGTTTAATTTATTAATTGACAATGAAGGTAAAGTATCATAAAAAATTTTTTTGGTGGTTTTTGCTAGAAAAAAAACTACAAATGTTATAAGGTGTTGTGGAGCTTTCGAGTTAGCTTTAAGAGGTCACGACGAAAAAGAAAATTCAGAAAATAGAGGCATATTTAAGGAGCTGGTCAATTTTAGCGCCGAATTAGACAACGACTTAAAGGTTCATATTATTCAAAGTACTAGATCTTTCAAAGGTCTACCTTGTCCGGACATTTAGTTGCTTCTAATTTATTTATGTCGGAAAAGTTTTCTGCTTATAAGCATCAGTTCTTAATGAAACATATGGAGACAATTTTAATTTTTAAGCAAAACTCGGTTTAAAACTGAATTAGAAGTAGGTACTGTATTAGCGAGACGAATTAAGTACTACCTCTGGGGATGTTTCGGTATCGGTTTAATTGTAGAGGAAGGTTTAAAAAGCACATTTGAAGAAACTGTTAAACTTTTAAGTATTTTAGTTACCATTCCTATATCAACATCTGAAGCAGGACGCTGTTTTTCGATGTTAAAACATAGTGCTTTAGGTATACTATCTGCAGAAAAGCATTTTGTAAATTGTATTGATAATTTTAATTATATAGTCATTGAAAACTTTGCAACCAAAAATTAGAAGAATGAACTTCATATATCATAAACTTTAAAAGTGATATTACAAAAATGTGTGTGAATAATGAAATAGTATTATTTTTATAAATTGGTAAATAGAGACTAAATCGTAATAACAATTTTCAAGCACTATCAGCAGTAAATGCTGGTGGTAGGTTAAGAGGTTTTTATTATCAATTAATTTACGGAACTGTTTTGATCAATGTTGGACAATTATGCTTGGCACCTCATATCAATAAACTTAAGATACATAGGATAAAAAACCAATACAGAAGTAAAAACTTCGAGATGTATTCTGGTATAAAATCGTTTATTTAAAACTATAAAATGTCATCGATTGCAGAACGTTTTCGTTCTAAACAGAACATCTTCAGTGCCTAGAATGAAGTATTTCCACGTTAGTTTAAAGCAAAAGGTTAAAAATGTGACTGTTAAAATGAAAAATGTGGGAATACTTACATCCTGCCGTGTATTTTGAAACTAGCACACTGTAAATAGTGTTAACATCATCATATATGGTTTACATAATGTAATATGTTAAAATGTTGTGACTACAAGTCGATGTTAATGGATAAAGTGGAACACATGCTAAAAGGGTGCCATGGTTCCCTGCTCGAAGATACTAGGTACTTGCCAATTCAATGGGCACAGACCAACTGAGAAATTATGAAGTGGATATACAATTTGACAAGGGTGACATGACATGACAAGATAAAGCCAATTTTTGGTTAAAGTTTCATTTGATTTTGGATTTTTTAATAAAATGCGAAGGTTTGTCTGCAAAAATAATTTAAATTATTTGAATAATAAAATCTACTGTAAAGTTTAAATTAGCAACTCTTTATTCCAGAATAACTTATAGATTCATTAAAATTCAGGATAAAAGTACCCGCACATATTTTTTTAGGTTTTGTTGTCAGTATACCTTTTTTGACAATATCGTGAATCCGTCACTAAAAATTTTGGCGGCTGCCCGAGTTCTGGCACTATCTTCTTAAAGTGGTACGAGCCGCCACTGGCTGTATACGTCTTGGTACGAACTCTTCTTGTCGTTTCAACTGAAACAGTTACACCTGTAGCTTCCAAAAGCTGCAGGTGAGAAATGGTTGGGTGTCTTCCAGCTGATTGGGCAATTAAACGATCGTGGAGAGCCGTTATTACTTTTGGCGACTTTCCTTTGCTTTATTTTTGAGCTTTCCTAGTTCCTGTTACCTAGCATAGGTTTTGGACAGGACGCCCTGTATTAAGCCTAGCTCTACAGCTATGTCCCTAGTCCCTCTGAGAACATTACTTTCTCCACAAGACCAATAATCTTTCCTCGTTGTAAGTTCTATAACCCCACATGAGGCATATTTTCGTTTTTGGACGCAAAAGTTAGTTTATTTATTTTCGTTCAATTTGCAACTCAAGCAAATAATCTATACCTACCGTACCGAGCTGTACTATCCGATTGTCTTATGTATTTGTTTATTTTCAATAAAAACCTTTATTCTTCGCAACAATAACGCAAGTTTTTTCAAAAGAAATAAATATTACTTTGAAATACATGGTGATTCCATATAAAATTGGATGTGTGTAGAAGAGCCATAGTAATTTTCTCTTCCAGATTTTAACGGAAGGCAACTGAGACTGGAGTTGACTTTCACTGCTTTCAATGTGCAACTTAATTCCTTAATTCTAGGTAATTATAACCTAGCAACCCACGCACCTCGTGGGAGTCATATAGTGCCTTATCCATAGGGATTATATCCATCCTTTGGATTTCATAATTTAAGTATGTAAGACATTTAGTCAACAGTTAAAGGATCTTAACCTTTGTATTTTTGGGTGGCTTAGCATGTTGAGCTTGTAACACTGATGATGTTCTTTTTAGAGAGCGAAAACGTTATGTGATATTTGTGGCTCTTTTAAGGGTTTATAAATAAATACACCTTTAGTATGGTATAGTTAGACCCAAACCCAGACATCCAAACTGAAAGTTATCCTCCAACACCAAATTGTTCTATATGGTCCACATATTGTTCAGTAAAAAGTTACACCATTTTGATCGTCCGGTTTGGGGGAAAGATGGGGGAGAAGTCGGTAAATTAGTAGTTTTTTTTACGTTTTTCGTCAATATTTCTAAAACTACATAACTACTAAAATTTTCTACATAAAATTTAAAACAAAAAAGGTTCTATACATAATTGTTATAAAATCAACGGTTTCAGAGTCACGGAGGGTGAAAAGTGGAGGTTTTCGATACTTTTATATTTACCGATTTCTCCCTCCCTCTCCCCCCTAAAACCGACGCTCAAAATGGTGTGACTTTTTTCTGAACATTATGTGGACCATATAGAACAATTTGGTGTTGGAGGATAACTTTCACTTTGGATGTCTGGGTTTTTGGTACAGTTATATCATAAATATTGCCCGAAAAATATAAAAAGTATCGAAAACCTCGACTTTTCACCCTCCGTAACTCTGGAACCGTTGATTTTATAACAATTATGTATAGAACATTTTTTGTTTTAAATTTCATGTAGAATAATCTTGTATATAACGTTGTTTACGCTAAAGCATAGTTTTAGAAATATTGACGAAAAACGTAAAAAACTACTAATTTACCGGCTTCTCTCCCATCTCCCTCCCAAACCAGACGCTCAAAATGGTGTAACTTTTTACTGAACAATATGTGGACCATATAGAACAATTTGGTGTTGAAGGAAAACTTTTACTTTGGATGTCTGGGTTAGGCCTTTTTTGGACCAATTATACTATACTACCTCCGTAACTTTGGAACCGTTCATTTAAGGCCTTTTTTATTTCAAATTTAATGTAGAACAATTTTGTATAAAGGGTTGTTCATGCTAAACCGCATAGTTTTAGAAATATTGGCGAAAAACTTAAAAAACTACGAATTTGCCAATTTCTCCCCTCTCTCCCCCCCAAACCCGACGCTCAAAATGGTGTGACTTTTTTCTGTACATTGTGTGGACCATATAGAACAATTTGGTGTTGAAGGATAACTTTCACTTTGGATGTCTGGGTTATGCCATCTTTTGGATCAACTATACTATACTAATTTTATTAACAGACATTTTTTATATCATTTAGATTATTAGATCATTTTAGATTACGGTTAATCAGTAAAATTATTTTTATTTTGTATGCACGAAATGTTAAATAATGAATGATGAAAAATAAAACAATCTTTAAACAATGTTAGCGACACACGTGCCATTAAAAATACAGATTTAGATAAAATGTATTAAAAATATATTGATAAACAATTTATGACAATGATGCATACTATAGTTCGTTATCTTTATCTTTTATGAAGAAAATTGCGTATCGATTGTTTTCATTCTTGATTGTAAGAATCGCGTCATTTTTTGCGCTCGGTGCTCGGTCATTTCTCAGTTTATTTTTGCTTGAATCAGTGGCGGATCCATGGGGAGGAAAACAGGGAAATGTCCCACAAGGTCCAAAATTAAAGAAAACACTGGTTGAAATATAAAAATATATTAGCTGAAATGAAACTTGAACCACAAACAGACAAATTAAATCCAATAAACACACTAGTTAGGAAAATTAAAGCATATACACGTTACGTTTTGTCTTTACGTTTATTTTTATGTCTTTTGGTTGGTATTTCATTGGAAATCGGCTTGCTTTATATATAATGAGACTAGGTATGTATGATTTGTCTATCTATAAGTATATTAATCATGGACGTATAAATAAAGATATTAATGGTATAGGTCATTTTAATCTTATTATGAAATATTTCATTACATCAAATACTACTGTACATTATTCTTTAACTGACTCCAGGTTGATGTAAAAGGTAGCTAAAACATACAAAACTTATGTAACCACTTAAAGGTGCAGATTATTCCCATAATAAATAGAAATTAATATAAAAATGTAACAAATATTTTCACAATTTTATTCAGACGAGATGAATAAGAATTGAGAAGAAAACAAGGAAATAAAGATATCGATATAGAAAACAAAAGTACATCTATAGGGCAGTGGTGTCATGGAAAAATTAGCAGTGCCGGAACGCTCTGCTAATTTTTGTTTACAAAACCTAAATTCTCTATTTATTTTTTTTTCTTTTCTTAACCAGTGTGTCCCACACCATGACACCACTGCTATAGGGACTACATTAACGGAAATAAACACTGATTTTAATTAAAATAGAAGATTCAAAAGATGCTAGGCTATATTTAAAAAAATATGGCTAAATTTGAACAAAGAGATCAACTGATCAAGAAAAAAAGTATGGTTTACATAATCTTTCTTAAGGTTCTCTTTTTATATCAGGAGAATTTAGTTAATACTTTAAACTATGACTTTACTTAGTAACAATTCAACATACATAATGTATGTTATTCAGTACGACCAGTTTAACATAATATGCATACATGTAATCGGTTATTCTGAAAAGGCATTCTGTTGTGGCGAATGCTAAATTATCTTAACGTAATGACAAGAGTTTTATCAAGGAATGTAGGTTTTTTTTATAAATATTATCAAACACAAATCTTTTTATAACTTTATTAAATTTTCACAATTACATCAACATATTATAAATATAAAAACCTTTGAAAACCTAAAATATGTAAGAAACGTGCTATGGTCCTTTTCATAGGCATTTTTCAGTGCGTCACAGATGATAGAAAAACAGGTAGGTCCGTGATAATACACATTTATTCTAACATGACATTTTAGTTAAATCTCCCAGTTTTCACATTTTATTTACAATTTGGCATAAAAACAAATCAATTGTGTTTATTGCATTTATAAAATGGTATTTTCTTTGATTTGTATAGTCTTATAAATTGTACAGACTATATTCGTAGATATATTATATAATTCGTAAATAATTTTATTTCGATTATAGCGCCATCTATCAACAATTAGAATAAATGTTATAAATGTCTGTAATCACGGACGTGCCTTTTTTTCTGTCACATACAATTTAATGCGTTAGAAAGAAATCGAAAAACTGTGACGTACTGAAAGATGCCTATGAGAAAAAGATTACAGACCTAAATAATGTTTACATAAATTAGAACATGCTGAAGGTGCGTTGTGCTGCAAACTAATCTAAAGTTCGTATTTAGCTATTAATTTGTCAACGTCGTCTTTTTCTCGTTCCTGGCATTCTTTAATGTGATCCAATAATTTCCATACATCTAAAAAAAATAATTATTAAAATACAATGTAATGCAAAGTCTTTTATAGAGGCGGATGAACCATAAATGGTCAAAGGCATGGAGATATATAAGAAAACAGGAAACCAATGCACTAACGGCTCAAAGAGCATTCCAATGACTAACAAAAACATAACCAAACATTTTACGATCATGAAACTCGAAAAAGAAGACTGCAAGGCCTCCTCAGTTGTCTTCTTCTTATATTAGCCCTCTTGGCCTGTTCTTAACCGATTTTGAGCTTGTATTCGTAGCTGTGATGTTGACTGCCAGCTATCTCCCACCTTTTAAAGGGCCTTCCTATTGGTCTCTTGTCTGTTGGCTTCGACTCCCTGGCTATACGGGCTATTCTCTCGCTGTCCATTCTCGTCACATGCTGATTCCACTCTCGTCGTCTCTGTCTTCCCCACCGTACTATATCTTGTATGTTACAGAGATCTCTTATTCTGTCTCTCAGTGTTTTCCCAGTTATTGACCTCAACGTTCTCATTTCTGATCTCCTCAGTATCCTCTTGGTTTCTGCTGTCACATCTTGTTTCTATCGCGTACGGCGTCCGTCATGATCGGTCTTACACATGATTTGTATATGCGTACTTACCCTTCCAGGCTCATATCTTTGTTTCTCCAGATGACATCCCTCAGACATCCTGACACGTAATTGGCTTTATTTGCTTGCTTTCGGACGCTCTCTTTAACATCTCCATAACTACATATTTCGATTCCCAGATATTGGAATCTCGAGACTTGTTCAATTTGTTCATTGTTAATTACTAATTTGCATCTTATGGGTTCCCTTGACACTACCAGGGATTTTGTATTGGCTGTTGATATTTTCATGTTGTAGTTCTTCGGTTGTCAACATATGAAAATCTTACAAAATAGCGACTTGGAATGTTTAGACGTCTACATCAAGCTTGAAAGATACATAATGCCGATAAAGAAATGGAAAGACTGAATGTATGTAGATATTTAGGAATCAGCTATATCCACTGACCTCACCCAGGAAAGATGAAGATTAACAATAAGAAAATATATTATTCAGGAAGTGAAGACGGTTCACACAGATATGGTGTCGGAATAATACTTAACAAAACATTGATGAAGCAGTAGTAAAATTCATCCATACTTCAACAGAATAACGATTAAACTTAGAACTCTTACGATTAAACCAGAACAAACCCAAAATAAATACCATACAAGTTTATGCTCGAACTGCGGACAAATCAGACTTCTTCTTCATCTACGGCACTACAGCCCAAATTGAGCCTTGGCCTCCTTTATTTTTTGCCTCCACCCTTGCCTGTCTATGGCTGCTCTTCTCCATACATACACGGCCTCCTAAAAGGGCTTGTGCGTCGCTGTATACTGTGTCTCCCCAGCGCTTTTCGTGGCTTCCCAACCGGTCTCTTTCCCTGCAGACAAATCAGACAGCGATATTGAAACTTTCTGCGAAGACTTTGACAATTTTTAAAAGCCATTAAAACGCAGGATGTTAGAATTATAATACGACTTTTAAACGAAAAGGTTCGGAAACAAAAAGTAGAAGAATGTACAGGAGGATACGGTTTGCGCAACAGAAACGAAAGGGGTGACAGGCTTATTTAGACAAGACGAAAACGGCGGGTTCGTTAGAAAAAATATTCCCATGAGATTTTTTTGCATAATCACCTTCGTGAGACATCCCAGAATAAGGTTCAAGAAGTCGCCCACGTGAAAAGTGGTCCAAATTTTTTTTAACAATTTTTTTTAATCAAATTGCAAAAATCAATATTTTTGGCCCGTACAAATTTTTGTTAGGTTTTTTTTCCATTCTGGACAAAATTGCAAAAATCAATATTTTTGGCCCGTACAAATTTTTGTTAGGTTTTTTTTCCATTCTGGACAAAAAAGGTCTCTTGTAATTTTTCTCTAAGTTGATCGTTTTCGAGTTATAAACAATTTAAAATTGAAAAAAAACGAAAAATGTCGATTTTCAAGGCTTAATAAACTGGTTAAAAGTTATTATTATGAAAGTCAGAAAGTGACATCAAAGTTTAAAGCCCCCCTACAAGATCCTGAAGAAATGTCTATGGTGAGTGCGAGAGATATGCCATTCCGGCAGTCCAATGGGGCATCTCACTCGCACTCACATTTACAGCCGCGTCAATACGATCTTACGGCTTATTGTTAATAATTAAAAATAACAGCTTAGTAATAAATTAATGACACAAATTTCTTCAGGATCAAGTAGGCGGGGGGAGTGTGGGATTTCAAACTTTGATTTAGTCACTTTCTGACTTTCATAATAATAATTTTTAACCGAGTTATCAAGTCTTAAAAATGGCCACTTTCGCGTTTTTCAAATTTGAAATTGCTTATAACTCGAAAACCATCAACTTTAGAGACAAATTACACAGACCTTTTTTGTCCAAAATGGTCTAAAAAACTGGTAGACACACATCGCGACCGTCATCGCTTATGCTATATATTATTTGTATGTATATATAAATTGTATAGAAGTATTTAAATTTAAAATAAATGTAAAACCTATTTTTGGATGGGGAAAAAGGATTTATTTCGCGACCGTCTTCTCTTCGGCGAAATAAATTTTGTACGTCTATTTATTGAAGTGAAAACTTCTTTAGGGACGTTGTGCACTTTTTGGATGGGAAAAAGTATTAAATTAGCGACCGTCATCGCTTCGACGAAATAAATTTTTGAAATGAAAGTTTCTTTAGGGACGTTGTGCACTTTTTAGATGGGGAAAAAGTATTGAATTAGCGACCGTCATCATCGCTTCGGCGAAATAAATTTTTGAAGTGAAAACTTTTTTTGGGGACGTTGTGCACTTTTGGGATGGGGAAAAGTATTGAATTAGTGACCGTCATCGCTTCGACGAAATAAATTTTTGAAATGAAAACTTCTTTAGGGACGTTGTGCAGTTTTTGAATGGGAAAAAGTATTAATTAGCCACCGTCATCGCTTCGATGAAATACATTTTTTAAGTGAAAACTTCTTGAGGGACGTTGTGCACTTTTTGGATGGGGAAAAAGTATTAAATTAGCGACTAGCGACCGTCATCACTTCGCTGAAATAAATTTTGTACTATATAAATTATGTGTATGTATACATAAATAGCATGGGGCATACGCATCGCGTAATATGATATAGGTATAGCACTTCTTTTTGGATGGGGAAAAAGCATTGAGCTCGTAATTTATATACTATAAGAAGTTTTCACTTCTGTCGGCACTCCCACGAGTGCCTTCATTTTTTTTAGTTCTCGGGAGGGGCCATGGCCCCCTCTCTGGATCCGCCCTTGATCATTAATAAGTCATGTTCTCAAATGATTCTTGAAAATAATACATCCTCGTATAAATAAAAAAAAAATGGAAGAATGATTAGAAACAGACTAGAAATCAGAGAAGCGTTATTTGCTCGTAATTTGATAGCTCAAAAGATGCAAGGATATGAATGTGGATGTGCATGTTTGTTAAATTGATTTTGAAATTCATTTGATAAAGAAAGACATTGCAGAAGCATTACTATCTAAAAGTGAAGGAATAATAATTAACGAAAGAACTATTAACAACATAAGATATGCGTATGCCACCGTGATTATGGCAAGTTCTGCTGAACAACTCTAACCACTACTAAACAAAAAGTTTCTGTGAAGAATATGGACTAAAACTGAAAATAAAAAAGACTAAATATTTGATAATAACTAAGTAAACAAATATACAAACATACATTTGGGAAATGTACCGATAGAAGGGTAAATACAGCTGAAAAATCTCTTTGAATTTACTAAAGCTAAATTTTTCACAGTTGATTACTGTGATTGTGTAGAGAAACATACTGCGGTCGGTCAAGCGAAACGTAGAACAGGGGTTACTGAGAGGGTATCAAATTTGCTTTCCTACGAAGGTAATTAAATCCATTTACTAAGGCTGAAAATTAGTACACACATTCTAAATTGAATATAAATAAAAGATATTATAGTCGGTCAGCTGTATGACGGGACAGAGCCGGTCGGTCGGCCCCAATGAATGTACAGGGTTATTCACTATATTTTGACCCCCTTGTAAATGTATACCGTACTAGTGACGTCAACCATTTAGGCGTGATGACGTAATCGACTATTTTTTTAAATGAGAATAGGGGTCGTGTGCTAGCTCATTTGAAAGGTTATTACATTCTCTATACAGTACTATAAACATTAAGATCATTATTTATACAGGGCGTCCAAATTTTTTTTTGAATTATTGATTAAACAATTTAATTAAACAAATTTTTTTTGGACACCCTGTATAATTAATCATGTTAATGTCTATATTACTGAATAGGGAATTGAATAAGCTTTCAAATGAGCTAGCACTTGACCCCTATTCCCATTTAAAAAAATAGTCGATTACGTCATCCCGCCCAAATGGATGACGTCACTAGTACGATATATGTCAAAAAATCATAATTTAAAAATCAAATAACTTTTGTATTTTACATTTTTTTCTAATTCTGTAAATAAAGCAGTTTACAAGGTGGTCAAAATATAGTGAATAACCCTGTACATTCACTGGGGCCGACCGGCTCTGTCCCGTCATACAGCTGACCGACTATAATAACTTTTATTTATATTTAATTTAGAATGTGTGTACTGATTTTCAGCCTTAGTAAATTGATTGAATTACCTTCGTAGGAAAGCAACTTTGATACCCTCTCAGTAACCCCTGTTATACGTTTCGCTTGACTGACCGCAGTAGGTTTCTCTACACAATCACAGTAATTAACTATGAAAAATCTAGCTTTAGTAAATTCAAAGAGATTTTTCAGCGCTGCCTCTTGGACTATACCTGGAAACTTGGATTTCAGAAAACGATCAAATAATAAACGATATTATAATCGAGTACAAGAGGAAGCAGAAGCACCATTACACCAATATACAGCTTTTAGCAGGTTAAATTTAACATTCACAAAACAAAGCAGCAAAACATTGAAACTTTAGCACCAAGCCACAGATAATCTTAAAAAACACCTTAAAAGCAATTCAATGAATAAAATCTATAAATTTATTCATTTTCAAAAACCATCCCAATTTATGTCTAATCTTCGGGCTCAGTGGAGGATGATCGTCTGTTATTGAAACACCAATAGCACTTAATTGATAGCGACTGACACTAGGGTAGTAGAACCAACCCCGGGAGAACGAAATTGTACTGATATGTGGCTCGTACGCGAATTAGATTTAGTCTGTTATGATGCTAGATATTGACTCGTTGAAGTTACTCGAAGAAATGAAGTTAAAGGCACATCTGGCCTGGTTGAGTTGATTCTAATGAATTAATTTAAATGTATATTCTCTCTTGTTGGCAACATGAATTGGGTCATAGCCCACATGACCAAAAGAACAAAGGTTTTTACTTAGTCAGCTAAATTAATGTCCATTGCCAAAATATTGTTTATGAATTGCAACAATTAAACAAATGAAATATCCCGCACATGGTTAAATATAATAACAAATTGGTTCATGTGATATACGGGGTGATAAATGTATACTGTTCAATATCGGATATGAATTATGAATATTTGATATTTAACAATTTACTTACTGCTTTTATCCTCTCCACTCAAGAACATGGTTATGGCACTAAACCTCTTTACTTCCGTAAACGAATATAAAATGTCATACAATTTGTCGTTGTTTCCTATAAAATGTTTGACTAAAACTTCTAATATATTACTAAATACAGCACTATCTAAAGAATTTAAAAATATTTTGGGAATATCCTGACAATCAATCAACTTGAGGTATGTATATTTCTCTTCGGTAGTTCTGAAGTTTTTCCAACTCGTATAAAATTGTACAGCGTTTTTTGGACACTTGAAGCTCGTGTTTAGTTCATTGTTTTCTATAAGTTTTTTAGTGTCATTAACCGAATTTTTAACATCTTTAGCTGTACTTATAATAGGATTGATCTTTTCGATTACATTCAGATCTTCTATCTTGAGGTGATGCAAATTAGGTTCAGGCTTCGTTATTGATTCAGAATTAACATTTTTTACTACTTTAGTAGAATGCAATGTTTGGTTGTGAGATTCTTGAGATTCGTTCAAAGAATTATCGACCTCTTGGACGAATTTTACTTTTCTATCTTTTTTAAAAGCTGATATTGATCTTGTGGTAACAGATTCTTGTTTGTTATTATTTTCTTTCTTCTCTAACACATGCTCTTTAACAGCTTCTTTATTTACTGGTTTAGACACATCAAGGATTGTGTTAGTATTATCAATTTCAGTTATCTTTATCCGTTTAAGAGGTTTTTTTGATCTCAAATGAGGAGGTTTTTTAACTGGTTTCACTTCAATTATTTCTGGATCTGAGACCCAATGTGGAATAGGTGTACTATCATCAATTATTTGTTGTGGTAACTCGTTGCTAACCTCTTTATCCTTTGGAGGCTTATAAATTGGCATAAAGGGTTTTAAGTTTGAGCTATTTGATTTGTTCCTGGATGCAGTAAATTTTGAGATAGGTCTTTGATCAGCTACCTAAAATTAAGGAAGTATGTATTAGTGTATGAGAAAAAAACATAAAATATAACCTATCTATTATAAAAATGTGATCTAATATTAAATAAAATGTGCGAACAAAACACAATCATAATGTTGTAAAGGTAATGGATTTTAGGAAGAGCTATGGCCTTGAAAATGTCACAAAGAATAGGTATACAGTGGAACCTTGATTTTCCGTCTCTCCATTAACCGTCACCTCTGTTAACCGTCAGGGTCCGTAACTGTATTGACTACATAAGCAAAAAATTGAGTCATCAATTCATTTTGTTTGAGCATTGCGATAAGCCATAGACCAAACGAAATTCGCTGAAATGTGTAGTAGTGTTATGCTACCACCACATTTGTTTATGTAAACTATTTTTTCCACCAAAAACGATTTCATTTTGGGTAATACGCCCTAGATCTTGATCCCGAGTACCAAAAAAAGTTGATTCATAGCTAGCTAAAAATTTATTAATAGCTTAATGGTGTCTAGTGGAACAAACATGTATGGGAACACTGGAAGAGAGGAAGTTTTAATTGTGGAACAGGTTAAAAATTTGGAACGTCAGACTACAAAAACGTCCCATTTATTTTGTCGGACAGAACTTCCAATTTATTTGTTACTCTTTCATTAAACTCTCATGATACAAAAATCAGACTGGTATTTATCACCTTATATGACTTATATTATTATAATAATATATATTTCGCAAAATGGCCATCGGATTCAAAAACTGAAAAATATGTGTTCAATATTTTTCAAAACTCTATAAAATTACACCAAACACTACTCCGCACTCCACCCCTTGGAGGTGGGTGGATGGGCTGGGTGGTAACTTTAAAATCTTAAATTGGACCCCCATTCTTTATTGCCCATTTGGATTCCTTATGTAAAAATAAGTAAGGGTCTAATATCTCGAGAAATACACTTTAAAGGAAAAATTTAAAAACATGTCTTTCAAAAACCTATCGAATGGCACAAAAAATGACCCCGCACCCTACCCCCTGAGGGTCGCATGGGGGATAACTTGGAAATCTTTAATAGGAACCCCTATTTTTTTATTGCACATTCTGATTCTACAAAACACTTAAGAATTGTATTACATACCATCAAAATTATTAGTTTGCAGACATTTTATTAAATAAGTTTTCTGTGATTACAGCGCCATCTATCGCGAATTGAAAAAAAATTCAGATAAAACTTGTATACTTTTTTACGTAGAATCCTAATAATCCAAATCTCCAATAAAAAATGTGGTTATCCATTTAATATTTCAAAATTGTCCCCTGCCCCATTCCCAAAAGAAGGGAGTGCGAGATCGTGTTTGATGCCATTTGACAGATTTTTCAAAAAATATTGAATACATATTGTTTGGGTTTTCATTTTGAAAGTGTATTTCTCTAGATATTAGGTTGTTAATATAATTTACCTACTACCTACGGTATAAAAATAAACAGTTCTTTTCCGATTATAGCACCAGGTTCGAAAAAATGTCTCGAACAAAAGTTACCTACTTATTTTTGCATAAGGAATCCAAAGCTGCAATTAAAAGTCACGTTTTTCGATCTAATGTTCGTTTTGTGAAATATTCAACCATTCCACTAATTTTGACACACCTTGTACCTGTATAATAGTTATGTAATTATTTGAAATAACTTTTGATTCATAGTTACTTACATCTACATTTCTTTTCAAAAGTATAGACAGTTTGTCTAATTCAGCTTTTGCCTCCTTGTTTTTCGGTTCTAATATCAGTACTTTCTTTAAATCCACTTCAGCATGTTCGAATTTACTAAGTTTTATTCTAGAAGCTGCCCTTCTTTGGTACGCCTTTACGTAAGTGTCATCCAATTTTATTGAGAGGTCGCAGTCTTTCTCACATTCTTCAAACCTACAAATTATATTATTAAGTACATTAATGAAATAATTATAATTAAAACAGAGATGAAACAGTGATAATCCCCAGAAACTTGTAGACAACATGAAGAGAAAATTAGGTGAATTACCCATGTGATCGTTTCAACCCTGACTTATGTCAATCCAATAGTAAGAACAATGCCGGACACGATTGATGTAGTTAAGGCACATGGTGATGTGACCCCATATTGAAATAGTAATTTATTGAATTGTTCAAACACAATTACACTTATTGAATTGTCCAAACATTAGTTGCCACGATATTATGCAATAGTTTCATTTACCACTGCAATTCAAAGTTTGTAGAAAAAAAGCCATTTCAATATTTTTGTATTATTAACACATTGATGGACAAAACGCCTATAGACCTTTAATTTCCATTGATGTAATGTGACATGTCTACTGATGACATTTTTAAAATAGCGAGTTGTGACAAAAAATCATTGCCAAAAAATTTCACAATAGATCTACAGATGTATATGAAATGTGACAGACTTCCATGGTCGTCACCCACATGTTTACAAAAAATGTTAAAAAATTCATTGTTTCTATAAACTTAGGTGCTGAAATAATTTTTATTGGTGACATTATGTTCTAATAATATTGAGCATTACTTATATTTACTTATTTAAAATACTTACTTATTGAGTTTTAAATAACAAAGAGCCCTGTTTGCATAAAATATAGGATCATATGAGTAACATTTAATAGCCTTTGTGTAACATTTTATAGCTTCTTCCCACTTTTGACTTTTAACAAATTGGTTGCCCTAAAATATTGGAGAAAAATAAAAAAAAACTGTAATGTAACAACTATTATGTGTACTACAATGAGTGATATTAGATTCAAGTAAAATAAAATATACCTTTTCCTTCGCTACAATAGATTCATCTATCATATTATCATTGCATTCATCTGTTAAATCCGAGTCATCAGGAATGTCTTCTTCTAATCTCTCAAGCTCAGCATCAGCATCAAATTTATCCCATGCTGCATAATCTGTGGCTCCAAGCCTTGTAGCTGGTTTTTTCAATTTTTCATTAACTTTCAACTTTTTAGTGCTTTTAGGATCTTTGTTTACAGTTTTTGAATTAAGAGATGCCTAAAATAATAAATTTAATACAGCTATTTGAAGACCACACGGAAGAAAGGCGAAATGTCAATTTTTTATTATTTTTGGTCCAGAGCAGCAATATGTAGGTTTTTAGTAGTAGTTTTATGTGAGTCATTCAAACATGGGAAAAAGACGAATCCTCATAGCTTAAAACATGTTATAAAATTCTTCGTACAGGAAAGAAAGGCGAATGGTTTCAATTTTAAATTCAATTTTCTCGAATTAACCTCTTTGTGACATTTCGCCTTTCTTCCGTGTGGTCTTCATTTGTAACCACTAAATTCTAAATTCTACTAACTATGTATCTCTGACAAGTTTTAATCAACAGGAGAATTAGAATTTATTTATACAATATAATGGTTTTAATGCTAGAGAAATATTGTTTTTTGAATTTGAATATATATTTTTTGTCTTATTTCTTGAGGATTTGCTGTGAGCATTAACTATGATTATAGGTCACGTGGTACGGTACACTCTGACGTCACGGGGACGATCTTTATACAAAAACAAAAGATTATTTAAAATTTTAATATTCATTTTGTGCTAATGTATCAATACATTTAATATAAATTTGCTATAAATACTCCATATAGTAGAAAATTTCTGATATAATACATAAATGAAGGGTGTCGGGAGAAAATCATGGATGTCACCAAGAAATGATTTTGAGAAAAACGAATTTTAAAGTTTTAAGACTATTTACGACAAAAAAAAATGTGTTGGGAGGTATTAAAGATAAACGTAATGATAGAAAAATGTATTGATAATATAAACTAATGTAAACAAAGCATAAGAGTTGAATTGTTTTTAAGAAAATAAAAAATTAGTTACGTAATGTCCACTTTTTAAAGAAGAAAACGATGGATGTCACCAAGTACAGGCGTTTAGTCACAGGATTATAGTCACAAATAAAACATTTTAGTTAAAAAATCGTATTTTTTAATTATTTTCTTCATAACCTCGGACATCCTTCCCATTTTTTTCTTTTTTCCATCACTCTTTTCACTATTATCCATTATGAGATAATATTATATTGAACTCACACTAAACAATACTGTATAGTTTTCGTAGTTATAAAACAATCTGCTGCTCTGTTGTTATAATTTGTAAACAAACTAACGACTAACCTATCTAAACACGTGTGTATTACAAATCAACCGAAAAATATACATTTTACCACGCAGCGTGCCGACGTGGCAAGTGATATTGCTTTGGTGACAATCATTGTTTTCACCCAATTACGCGTGGACAAATATCGTTTTCTCCCGACATGGTTAATTTAAAAGGCTTAAAATCTCTGAACATTCGACGTTTTCTACCTATTTGAAGGAATGATGTGATAGTATTCGTTAAAATCTAGAGAATGACGCATTTACCTACATATCACCCAATTGGTGACATCCATGATTTTCTCCCGACACCCTTCAAATATAGTTTAAATATAGAACAATACAAAGAGGTTTTAAGGCTGACAGCCAAAGTGTGACCAAAGAATATAGACCTTATAGAAGGGTACAGCCGTGTAACATTTCAGAATAGGACTTTGTGCACCAACTAAGTAGGTACATGTGGTCTGACAATGACTAACAGCATTTTCAAAGGGCAAATAAACGTGACCATCAAATCAGTTCCATTCAAACCGTTCTTCTAGGAGAGTATATATTCTTTGGTGTGACGTCACAACTCACAACTGTCATCACTTTGTAAACAAAGGTTGAAAAGCAAGGATTTGTCCAATCTCAAGCCTTTTTAATTTCTATAAAGTTGAAATTTTGCTTCCTCTGCTGCTTTTTCTGCTTAAGTATAGTGTTTTTAAGATAATACCATCATAATTCGGACTTCAATTTATATGAAATACAGTTTTTTAGTGATATTCACCAAGCAAAGGTTAGGAACTTTTGTGAACCCTTTTGAATGAATAGTTTTGTGTATTTTGTATAATAAAAATGGTAATGTGCTTTGCTCCAGATTGTAAACACTATAGTGAAAGAGGGATATAAGTAGATTCTTTGTGTTTCCAAAGAGTAGATTCTTTGTGTTTATAAAAAAGATCTTGTTGAAAAGAAGAGGTGGATCTCATTACTAAGGTAAGAAAATATAGTGAAGAAACGAACTGAATTCATCACCTGTGGAGGAAGGCTTACAAATTGTGCCACTATGAAAAGCAGTGTTGACATGCCATATCCCCTCCATGTCAACTCTCCCAGCGGATGTTAGAAAAGTGTTTGCTTAATCTTTTGACTGCCACCCACAATAAGAGGTCCATATCCCAGCGAAATATTAGACCCATAAGATAAATCATATGAAGAACACGAGAGTTGCGTTGCTGTCACATAAATTACAAAGTTTGTCAAAATGCAAGAGGCACACTGCTGGCAGTCAATAGGTTAAATTATGTGTTATGAATATTTTGAGAATGGTTTCTTCTCAGTAAGGCAAAAACATTAACAAAAACGTATGTGGAATTATTTCTATACTACATTGTAAACCACTAATTGAATAAAATCATTTTTGTAAGTTGTATTAGTAACGTGAGAGGAAAATCAGACATTTTAAGGAACAGTAAATGTTAGGTATCTTGGTATCTAAAAGCAATACACAGTAATAGTCTAGCGTCTATCTATAGTTAAAAAACATTTTTTAAATTTTGTATTCAGTTATAAAATAAACTATTTTCAATGCAAACATGATTCACTTTTTGTCACCTCATGCATTTATCACATAGGAATATACTTATTATAATAACATATAACATTTGGAGATGATTAAAACATTATATTTACAGAGGTTACCTATGATATTACAATATTACCTTATCATTTTTCATGGCTTCTTCCTTGCGTTTCATTTCTTCACCCCAACTTTTTAGATCTTTTGAAAAATCATGCAGGTCGGCTGCATTATCTCTTATAGATTTTTGCAAAAGAATTGGATTGATACTCATTTTTAAACCTTCAAACCTTGCAAAATGCAAAATCAAAATATTTATTTATTTTTTGACATTAATAGTTTGACAGAAAGTCATCAGTCATCGATCCATTGGTGTGAAGTTAGATGCATAGACCTTGAGGCAATTTCTTACGATTTAAGTTTCTTTAAGAGACCGTGATAGTGTGACGTCAAAACGTCAAAAAGGTTTCCAAACAAAGGAACTGTCAATTGATTATACACGTGATTTGTGTAATCATTTTTAATTTTATTTTGTTTAACAATCATCTGCACATTTTTTCTAAAGACACAATCCTTGTTAGTCATATCGATCATATTGCTTTTAATTTTATAAATGTCCTTACACAAAATCAAGGATTTACACACTATACATAGTACTTACTGCGTTTCTTCAGGTTTTTAACCAGTCCTATTTGTAAATATGGTGGGAAATATACTATATGAGTATTGGTTACAATCCCGGGTACCCAACACATTACCATTTTGTAAACGCTGTGTCTAGGTACACGCTAACGTGTACGCAAATAAAAAAGTTAGGTACACGCGAATTAAAATTCATCAAGCCAGTGACGTCATTATTTAGCGTGCCCAATGACTTTATATTTTGGTACACGCTATTTTGATATGTTTAGTGTTTGTTGTTTGTTTGATAGAAAATATTTTTATTAAGGGAAGTGGAAGGGAAGCAAAATTATATTCAGATGTTTTTAACTTAATTGTAATAAAACAATATGTATACCTATATGTATACCTATATGTATATAAAAGTATATATTCAGGTTAGCAAAATAAATATTAGTTAACATGATATATAAAAAATACTGCTAAAATAATTTTTATACGTAAGTTAACTATACCAGTTTATATTGTTGTTTATTTTTCCTGTGGTGTTTATTTTTATTTATACAGAGAGTTCAACTTGTTACGATTTTAATAGAAAATTGGTTATAACTTTGTAAATACCCTGTATAACATAATAAACCTTTATATTTTGGTGATATGGATATGAAAGTTAAGAAGATTTCGAACATAAAATAAAATATAGGGTGTTCCATTTAAAAAACATAAGTTTGGTCTGTCACTATATTATCGAACGCCCTGTAACATTCTAACTAATTTTAGTAATTTTGTAATATGAAGCTTAAAGTTTGCTAAAATTTTTGTTACTAACTTTTATTGCTATGTATTACTCTAGCGGATCTACTGAGTTTTATCACACTAATCAATCGCCCCGTATATTTTATCTTATTACTTATGCTACCGTTAATCACGCATTTTTGTCTTTTATCTTTTTCATACTGTTTTAGAATGTTGTTAAACTCATTTAAAAAGAACTAAATAATTGTTCACACTCCATAGTTAATTAAAAAACACTAAACAAGTAAAAAATAAGGAAACTCTTTATAAATCAATATTAAAGTGTAAACATAAACGCGATTAGACAAATTCTAACCACACTCTGAGACTCGCGATACTAACAGATACTTAAATACCACAGCATACACGCGGCTCAAATTAGCGTGTACCAAAAAGCCCAGTCATAAGTACACGCTAAATAATGACGTCACTGACTTAATGACGTTTAAGCGTGTACCTAACTTTTTTATTTGCGTACACTTTAGCGTGTACCTAGACACAGCGATTATAAAAACGAAAACAAACACCATGCGTGAATTTTTGCTTTGTTTGGAAACCATTTCAGAGTCGCCAACATTGATTTGACGTCACGACTATCACGGTCCATCATTCATTTTCAATTTATTATAAAATTATCATATTATGCTCCACTTTTCCTCTCTATAGTGTGTATACGTAGTTGAATTATTAATTTTACAGCTTAAGGCCGCGTCTCACCATCAAATAATTTGATCAAACAGTTTGAGCAAACTTGACGTACTTGAGGAAGTACGTCAAAGTGACGTCACAATTGCAGTTTTTTTGAAATTCTACAAATCTGTGCTCTCACTATCAGTCTAGTTTGATCAAATTTTTTATATTGAGTTGTCTAACTTGTTTGTACTTTATTTAAAATTAAAATTTTTCATTATTATCCACAATGAACACTCAGGATGTGACGTCGCTAACTGTCACTTTCTTGTCACTTTCAGTTTGCTCAAACCAGTTTGATCAAATTATTTGATGGTGGGACGCGGCCTTTAGTTTCAGCTCCCTTCCAAGGCTGTGGCTGTGGCAAGACTTGGACGTGGTGGAAGGACAGAGTAATTGGTCTTGGTAGCTAATAATGTGAGGGGAGCACGACCGATGATGGGTATATAGTTGGACCTATGAGACAGTCCTACTAGTGTCCAGCTCTAGCACACCGGGTACGCGTCGGATACCGCCGTGGGACACTGAAACGCGCAGCAATCATTTCTAATTGCTGCGTCTTTCTTTAAAAAACTCCCATCTTGGTTTATCAACCCTTGGCGAAAATTTGAGGGCTTTAGGCCCTCAGTGCCACCTTCCAAGTCTGCGGCACAATTCACAGCCACCAATATTTCAGTCACCAGGACACCCTGGACAGGGTAAGCAGCTACACTCAGAAATACCAGGCGGTATACGAGCGTTGCTGCTACTGCATCCGGAGATAACCGCGACAAATCAAGAGGAGTAAACCTCGATAAAAAATTCGTGATCACAGGATGAATGGCTAAACGGAAGTAATCTTGAGCGGTATCCCCGTGAACTATCCGAAATAAAGGGGAAGAAATAACCTTAGCTGGATAAAGGAGCACTGTCAAGCCAGACTATAAAACTACCCAACTCGTGGGAATATGGATGAAGAAGAAATTACAATAAATATATATGAGTCAGAAGAAGAAAGTGAATTAATGAACAGGGGAACAAAAGATGATTTGGCGAAGAATAACCTCAGCGGTGACATCAATAAGGGAGACAGTAGCAAAAGTATGGCGTTGAACCTACTCTAGCATAGCAAGTACGACCCACATACAAATGTAGAGATCAAGAAAATGATTCGGAGATTGAACACAGCTACTGAGTGCTTGCATGGGAAAATGTAAAGGTACACAGAGAGACACAAACCTTGTTAATCATCTTCACTTTGAGAGATTAGTATTGTGCCGTCTACACAGCAGATTATTTAAGTTTTTTTTCTCCCATTTGGTTTCCTTTTTTAGTTCTTACTTTTTTATTATTTCATAAGATTTTATCCATGATCAGCTTGAACAATAAAGGAGTCGGGGAATTCCCCTGTCTTCTTCTTCTTCTTAACTCAGGCGAGACTCGTTCGTCTCTGGCACTTGGTCATAAGACCTTTGTACCAAACTCTGTTCTTCTCCTTAAACTTTAATAAGTCCTGTGGCCTCAACGAAGGCCAACAGTTTTCTTATTGGTAGTTTTAAGATCTCTTCTGATTTAAACCTCATTTGGCCAGTGAAGTTCTGCCTTACATCACCTTTTTTTCATCTTTAAAGAGGGGGGTCTGGAATCTTCAAAAGACCAGATCTCAGTCCAGAACGCCGCCTGACTGACCTTAGTGCAGGATTCATTCTTCGTAGCCCCAGCGATAGTTCTCGAGGTACTTTAAAAACGCTCTCTCGTCGCCGAGGCGACGCCGAATGCCTACCTGCTAAACCAGACCCTCCTCTGTCATCCAGAGCTCCGAAAGCGGAATGGCTACTGCAAGGTCGACATCGCTTCCGACGCACTTCACCTTCATTTATCCAAAGACTGTAAGCAAGGATACCAGTGGTGTCATGGTGCGGGAACGCGCGGGAACTCCGTTCCTGCACTGGTTAAGAAAAGAAAAAAAATAAATAGAGAATTTAGGTTTTGTAAACAAAAATTAGCAGTGCGTTCCGACACTGCTAATTTTGCCATGACACCACTGAAGGATACCCTTCCTTTTCCCCCCCTTTTTTTTTTAGAGCTTCTTTACCACAGTCTGTCTTATACAATCTAACTCACCTATTCGCCTCTCATCAAAACTTATTCTTCCTTCTACCTTCTACTTACAATATATTTCATCACCTAGCACACTGCAATGGCAGTATGTGTATGGCAGTCTCTTCTTCCATTTCGCACTTTTTGCACCATGTTCATTCACCTTACCTAGTTTGTGATTTCTTAAATGGCAATGTCCAGTCACCATTTCCACAGCAGAACCCCACATAGCAATGTAACAGGGATATTCAAGGTCAACGCACGTTTGCTAGTTCGCTCCCTGGCACGGGATGGCGATACTAGTCTAATTTCTGCAGATTTCTGCACGTTGTTCGTTCGCTCGTTCTGTCACCACTCACCAGAGTTGCCAGATTGGGGTATTTCCCCCCATTTTTGGGGTAATTTGAAAGCGTCTGGGGGAATTTTTATAAGCAGAAATGGTTGGGGGATTTTTTGGGGGAAGAATTAATGGTTGGGGGATTTTTGGGGGAAGAATTATGGATAATTTTAACGCTCATGGTAAATTAAATTTGTGAATGTACATAGAAAGAACTGTATATTGTACTCTCATATAATCGAAGATGATAGAACATATGAATTATTTCAGCGCCCTCTGTTGATAAGTAGTATAATTTTGGTTTACTGTTCTCTACATTTGAGTACTACCGTGTATTACTCGTACTACTACCCACATAACAATTTCATGTTCTTAGTAGATTCATAGAACATACTTTTCAGAAAAAGTATATACTGAGAATGTGCGTAATTACCATTGCGAATGTGCAGAGCAGATACTGAGTATATACTACATTACAGTACTTAAACGTTCTATGTATATACTTAGAATGTACTACCGCACTTCTTTTCAGTATATACCAAGAATGTTCTTTTTAGAACATTCCAAGGACATGCTATAAACCTTCTATGTGTATACTTAGAACATACTACCGCACATCTTTTTAGTTTATACCAAGAAGGTACTTTTTAGAATATTCCAAGGAAGTGCTATAAACCTTCTATTTATATACTAAGAACGTACTACCGCACATCTTTGTATGGGAAGAATATTATATTTTTAAGAATATTCTAAGAAAGTGCTATCAAGTGCTATATTGCTTAGAAGTATGTTTTCAGCATCACCTAAACTCATCTTAGGTTCTACTGGTTCTACCAAATATCTATTTACATATTTTAATTGCAAATGAGAATGTAGTTAGTACCTACATTCTACAATACCTATTACTTAAAAAGTAAGTACATACCTATTTATAAATTTTAGTTATTTATATAAATCATTATATAATATTTAGCTAAACTAAACTATGCATAATAAGTAACTAAAATTTATATAATACTTATATGTACTTACCTATTTAAGTAATATTGAGTTATCAAAATAGATTATATATGTATTTTGAAGCACCGCAAACAAAATAAACAGATTATGTATGTTCTTTAGTCCTAGTACTACATCATTCGCCTTCATCCTTAACACTGCATAGTATAGATCCATAGATGATACAAATAATGAAATAATGCCTGTTTTCTTTTTCATATTTTTCGGTTTTTTCCTATCCCTGATCCATTCAGGTAAGAATAGAAATGGTCAGAATATGGGGGGGGGGGGGGGGGGTTATGAATGTATTAGGTGTTTTCGTGGAGCACGTCCTGAACGTGTTCAGAGGAAGAACGCTTGCGCATTAGAATTTTGGCTGTTCGCGGTGTTGAAAAATCCTCCTCTGAATAAAAAGTTCTCTGTTCGCGGAGCGCAACAACTTGTCCTGAACGTATTCGGAATGCGTTCAACAAGTTCTGGGATTAAAGAGAGGATTTATTGTCCGCACATGTGCAGAAGTTGATTTGACGAATTTATTTATTTTCGAGATTCGAGATTGTATTTCTAACCTAACAAGTTTAAAATTTTGAATTGTTGTGTTATCATACAAATGTTGTAAAAGGTAAGGTTTTTTAAATTGTATTATGTATTTCAGTTTCTTATTTTTAAAAACTTTTTAGATGATGAACCTCAGTTCAAGTGATGAAGATTTGGAAGAGATTGTAGGACTTTTAAATGTTCCAAAAAATGCAAATTTTTTTGAGGAAACTGTGCAACAATTTAATAACCAACAATTTATACAGAATTTTAGATTAAGTAGAGACTTAGCTGTAGATTTGGCAAATAAGTATGAAAGATCTCATTTCCACAATATTATGTAAAATTACTTTTCCTGTTTTGGAGTGTTGTTTGTATGGAGACGTTTGTCCTAGCGTAGATAAAGATAAAAGAATAAGGTTAGGCAATTGGCATAGGCAACCCAAAAAACATCCGGAAATTGTTCGTGCAGAAACAAATTCAGAATATATTCCGAGACACGCTTGCGCATATATTTGTATCCGGGTTAAGTTCAGAATACATTCAGGATGTGCTCCACGAAAACACCTATTTGTGGAATAACAAAATCGGTGGTCAGTGTTGCCAAACGGAGAGAAATTTCCCTTTTTGCGGGAATTTTCAACATAAACGGTGATAAAGGGAAAAAGTTAACTCAAAAGGGAATTATTGTTCCAGTCCAAATTGTAAAATATTAAGAAAAAATCAAAATATTTGAAAATAATTCAACATATCTTCTCAGATTTTGTAAACAGGAGGGAAGTTTTTTTTATAAAAGTGGGAATTTTTAAGGTAAGTTGACGGAAAAAGCTTACTCGACGGTTGGCAACGCCAAATCCTTTGGTTGCTTTGGTTGTGCAGTTTGGCACGTTTTGGTTCTGCGAAATGGTCTATTGAATTGAATGTACCTAAATTCAAATTCCAAGGATGTAAAAATACTAATGATTCATGATAAACTCGAAATGGTAAAGTCATTTTAATTATGAAAACGAATTTTTAATAGTATCTATGTAAACGTTAATACAATTAATGTTTAAACTTTTTTACCCTACAAAAATTTTGAAATGAAATTCGTCCAATACTACCTACATACATAAATTTTATTAATTATGTATTCTAAAAAATAACGAAGTTGATAATATGTAAGGCTAATATTATACTTCCTACACATACAAATTATTTTTAAGATATTTTAAAAGTATCTACTTATAAGTATGTGTTAAGAATGTACTTATAAGTATGTGTTAAGAATATTCGATAAAGGTATATTCTAAGAATAAACTTTTACGAATATTCCGAGATCCTACGTACACGAATATACTTAGTATATTCGGTACGAGAATATACCTTGAAGTATATACAAAGAACATGAAATTTAGAATGTTTTTTAAGGTAGATGCTATGCTTGTACTACACATATACTAAAAAGAATATACTCCGACGAATGTTGGTAGGATATGCTTAGAACATGATGCGAACATCATTGTTATGTGGGTACTGCTATTAATTCATTAGCTTTGTTTGCGGAGACAGTCCATGACTGGTTTCTGACTGATTCGCATGCGTAGTTCCGTTTTTAAGGGCTTGAAAACGGAACTGCGCATGCGTATGAGTCAGAAACTAGTCATGGACTGTCTCCGCGAACAAAGCTATTAAAATGCGGCAAAAATTTAAATTTGGGGGATTTGAGCTTCAATTTGGGGGAATTTTAGTTTAAAAGTGGGGGATTTAGAAAATCGCATCTGGCAACTCTGCCACTCACTGTCACTTTCGTTTCGTTGTGTTTTCATTTCCTTGAGAAAAATACGACGCCATATTTATTTGTTTTATTTTTTAATAAATAGCGTTTAAATAGTGCATCCAACAACAAAAAGTGTAAAGTGAATTACAGCAGTTGTGTTTTATTCCAAATGTATACAATTTTGGTGTGGTTTAAACTGATGAATAAATAATATTGTGTAAATATACAGGGTGTCCCGAAAAGATTGGTCATAAATTATACCACAGATTCTGGGGTCAAAAATAGGTTGATTGAACCTCACTTAGTTATATACAATAGTGCACACAAAAAAAGTTACAGCCTTTTGAAGTTACAAAATGAAAATGGATTTTTTTCATATATCGAAAACTCTCAGAGATTTTTTATTGAAAATGGGTGCATTCAGCAGACACAATCGCTAACTAATCGATTAGTGATTTTCTGCTGAATGCCACATAAATTGTGACATGCAGCATGTAAATCACAAATCGATTACTAATCGATTACTTAGCGATTGCGTCTGCTGAATGCACCCAATGAACATGTGGCATTTTTATCGCAGCAACATCTTAAAAAAAAATGTAAGTAAAATTTGCACACCCCATAAAAATTTTATGGGGGTTTTGTTCCCTTAAACCCCCCCAAACTTTTGTGTACGTTCCAATTAAATTATTATTGTGGCACCATTAGTTAAAAACATTATTTTAAAAACTTTCTTTCCCCTTAGTACGTTTTCGATAAGCCAGTGTTTATCGAGATATTTTGAATATTTGTCGAATCCACCACATATTTGTATATGGTTAAGTACGATTATTGAGACCTGTTAATAATCTGAAAATTTATTTATAATTTACATTTTTAGGTATATTTTGAAAAAGAAGCTACATGTCGATAAAAGGTGACTTATGAAAAAAAGACTAAGAGGCAAAAGTTTTAAAAACACTGTGTTTAACTAATGGTACCACAATAATAGTTTAATTGGAACGTACACAAACATTTGGGGGGTTTAAAGGAACAAAACCCCCATAAAATGTTTACGTAAATATATTGAAAAAGAAGCAGCATCTCAATAAAAACTGGCTTATCGAAAAAATACTAGGAGGCAAAAAAGTTTTAAAAACGTTGTGTTTAACTAATGGTACCACAATAATGAATTAATTGGAACGTACACAAAAGTTTGGGGGGGGGGGGGGGGGTTTAAGGGAACAAAATTCCCATAAATTTTTTATGGGGTGGACAAATTTCACTACAATTTTGTTTTAAGATGTTTCTACCATAAGAATAATATATGTCCATTTTCAATAAAAAATCTTTAATAGTTTTCGATATATTGAAAAAAATCGATTTTCATTTTGTAACTTCAAATGGCTGTAACTTTTTTTATGAGCACATTTGTACTAAGGTAAGTTAGGTCACTGGCGGATCCAGGGGGGTGTCACGGGGGTCATGACCCCCCCATAATTGTAAACCCACGTATCCTAAGGTTGTTAAGACTAAGTGACCTTGCATCAGAGATAGGTAATTAAATCACCCTCAAGACCCATGACCCCCCCCCCCATTCAAAATTTCTGGATCCGCCACTGAGTTAGGTTCAATCGAACTATTTTTGATCCCGTAATGTGTGGTATAATTTATTACCAATCTTTTCGGGACACCCTGTATATTATGTGTAATAAGGTAGTTGTGTTTTAAGTTTTTACATTGATAATTGATAACAAACATATTTTATGAACATACATACATATAAACATTTTTATAAATAAAGATTGTATTCTATGTTTTATTCTTTAATTTTTTAACCACTTTGGCATTTTAATGTAATGGAAAATAAATGTAACCTCAAAATAACACAAGAAAATCCAAATAGTATACGAATTAAATATAAACGTTGATTGATAAATACATACAGGTATATTTTTATCAATCAACGATATAAATATTATCGTATAGGATAAGGATTTTGTTTTCTTTTGTTATTTTAAGATTATATTGATTATCCTTTACATTAAAATGAGTTCTCAATCCCAGTTAATTTTACAGGTCTTTTGAATTTACCGCCATATGGCATATAGTTACGCTCCCGACCACTGGCTGATGCCAATCGTCGTTTCACTCGTTAACACGGAACTTGCATTGCTAACCATTTCAGTGACCGTTTTGATCTCTAGTTTGTTGAGGTTCATCAAACTGTTTGAGAGTTTTTTATCAATACATATTCTCGATTATTTTTTTAGTCTGGATTTGCTCTTGAGTGGTTCTCCATTTATTTTGATGATTCTTTATGTCATTTCTGAACCTCGTTTTTCATAGCATCTTTAGTGATGCTTCCCCTCTCTTATCCCATTGCCAACTTCAATTGGGTCAGTTGGTTCTTCACCTACTTTACTTTTATTGTGTTGTTCTGGTAGATATTTTCGACCGTTTTAATTATAATTAAGGTATTTCTAGTCTAGGAGGTGTTAGTAGACGGTCAAAAGGGGAGGAGTGCAAAAATATGCAAAAGGATTAAAGCGAGGAACGGTGTTTTGGAAATATCACCAACTACTTAAAGACAAAATCTGAACAAAAAAAAAAACAAAGACAAAAATATATAAATTAGCAATTAGACCGGTAATAGCATATTATGGCGCGGAAGTAATATCTTGCGAAGAAAAACTAAGAAAATTAAGAATAATTGAAAGAAAAATTATGAGGTAGAATTCACAGCCCAATAAAGATAGGAACCGAAGGGGAAGATATAGTAAAATGTATTAAAGCACATTGACTGAGATGGTTTGGACACATACAAAGAAGAGAAGAGACCAAAAGGAAGATCAAAAATAAAGAAAAGGCCAATTGCCAAATTGGAAAAATGAAGAGAAAAGATTCAGGACCAGAAAGAGTGAATTAAAAGAGCAGACGGAATATTGAGCGACCTATATTCTACCTAGAGTCATCGGTCTCTATAACATATACAGTCGGAAAAATGAAAGAATACCCATGAACGATCACATCAGTCACTTATTTTGTCTTTGCTATCTTTTTCTATGACAAACGTTTGTTATTTATAGAAAAACACAGCAAATACAAAATAAGTGATTAGTCCAGAAAGCCACTGCGCATCCGCTAAGAAAAATATTCTAATTCGGATTTTTTGCACAATCTTACTTAAAAAGGACTCCTTTTAACAAATTTGCATGTTGCCAGGACCAAAAGGTGGTCAAAAGTTTTTTAAACGTTTTTTTTTGTTTTTTTCCTAAAATTATTTTTTTTGCATGGAAAAAGTTTTTTTAGGTTTTTTGAATCATTCCAAACAGAAAAGGTCTTTAGTAACTTTTTTCTAAAATGATAGTTTTTGACATATAAGCGATTAAAAATTGAAAAATTGCGAAATCGGCCATTTTTAACCCTCAAAAACTATGTGAAAAACTAAAAATTTGAATGTTGCCAAGGTAGGTACATATTATTTAAACATCGATTGATGAAATCCCGAAGAGTTTTTTGCAATACAATATTCAAAACTCCTTTGTTTTTTAATTGCTAATCAAGCGTGTGCGACACTATTTTCCACCGACAGTATGGTGCAAATGAAAGGAATAAATTCATTATTTCGTAAACCGGCGACTTTTAGGAAAAATCCCGAAACAGGTCGATTTTTATTTTTAAATTATGATATTGTGGCATATATGGTATACTAGTGACGTCATCCGTCTGGGCGTGATGACGTAATCGATGATTTTTTTAAATGAGAATAGGGGTCGTGAGGTAGCTCATTTGAAAGGTTCTTCAATTCTCTATTCAGTAATGTAATTATTTACATAATCATTTATACAGTCCTTCTACTTCTTTTTTTGTCAAATAATTTAATTTAATAAAAATTTTTTGGACACCCTGTATAAATAATTATGTAAATGATTATATTACTGAATAGAGAATTGAAGAACCTTTCAAATGAGCTAGCACACGACCCCTATTCTCATTTAAAAAAAAATCATCGATTATGCCATCACGTCCAGATGGATGACGTCACTAGTATACCATATATGCCACAATATCATAACTTAAAAATAAAAATAGACCTGTTTCGGGATTTTTCCTTAAAGTCGCCGGTTTACGAAATAACGAATTTATTCCTTTCATTTGCACCATACTGTCGGTGGAAAATAGTGTCGCGCACGCTTGATTAGCAATTAAAAAACAAAGGAGTTCTGAATATTGTATTGCAAAAAACTCTTCTGGATTTCATCAATCGATGCTTAAAGAATATCTACCTACCTTGACAACATTCAAATTTTCAGTTTTTCACATAGTTTTTCAGGGTTAAAAATGGCCGATTTCGCAATTTTTCAATTTTTAATCGCTTATATGTCAAAAACTATCAATTTTAGAGAAAAGTCACTAAAGACCTTTTCTGTTTGGAATGATCCAAAAAACCTAAAATAACTTTTTTCCATGCAAAAAAAATAATTTTAGGAAAAAACAAAAAAAAAACGTTTAAAAAATTATTGACCACCTTTTGGTCCTGGCAACATGCAAATTTGTTAAAAGGAGTTCTTTTTAAGTAAGATTGTGCAAAAAATCTGAATTAGAATATTTTCCCTAGCGGATGCGCAGTTGCTTTCTGGACTAGATTGATGTGATCGTTCATGGGTATTCTCTCACTTTTCCGACTGTAGATATACTAAATAATAATAATTCTTGTAGGTAAACATATGATCTCTTATTATTTTTATGATAAAAAATAAGTTTATCTTGAATTCTTAACAATTTTCTGATTAATTTTAAACTTTTCTTCTATAAGTGTCTCAAATTTCTAATATGTAGCCCTGTTAATCTAGCTAAGAACCTTTCATCGACAATCAGAGTCGTCCAGTCCGACAGCAGAAAATTCATTAATATTAATATTTACTCCGCATAGCTGTGCTCAGACATTGTTTAATAAATCAAATCTGTTGTAATGAAGAGAAATATTGGCTTCTCAACAACTAAAAAGCAATTAAGAAGATTAATATTGCAGATCCAGGATCGGGTAAACATGACATTAATCTAGTAGAAGTATCATGTTTGGCAGACAACAGTCCACGTCCTTTTGAAAACATACATTATCTTTATCTAATGTTATTTAATGATAGCCACATTAGTGTAATATAGGTTCATAAAAAGGAAATAATGCAATGTAATTGAACTTTTAATGTATGAAAAGTACCTACATAATACAAGAATTCAGTGGCCTAACAAAATCTGTCGCCCCCCCCGCAGAATTGGAAATGGGCCCCTTGAAAAATTACTAAATGCAACGTGTGTCACAAAACTAGACCAATTGTGTAAATAAACAATGCTTATATTATGTGTTATAGCCCAGTAAATGAACGTGAAATGCGGCGATATCCTGTAATTTTCAATGCAACAACAAACTCAATGCAGTATTTTTTGAGGGACTTAAGATATGTTTGGGGTGCATGAAGTCTACACCAAATTTGGCAATCTTGGCAGAGTCTGCCCAAATAGACCTAGAACATAGAAGATTATTGTTAGCCTCTAAATTTTTAAGTAAAATCATCATTATTGAGAATCATCCCATAATATTACTCCTAATTGAAATACGTAAAAGACTTATAAACAAACCTAATTTTTATACAAGGCATAATGTACCATACTTGGTTTCGGCATTAGAATATTTTTTTCCATATTTTAAAAAAATATACAAAAGCCCAAATTTTCCATGCTATGAATTAGACTATGATACACTAATGAATCCACTTCCAATTCTAAATTGTAATATCAAAAAATATGACCCGATGATTAAAGAAAAATTCCTTATGACTACTGAACAATATGGGAAAGACCATACCTTTATATATACTGATGCCTCAAAAAACAAAGAAAGGGTAGGTTTTGGGATATGCATCCCGAGCATTGAATATAATTTCTCCTCAAGACTTCCTGGAGCTCTAAGCATAAGCAAAGCAGAGAGTATAGCAATACATCAAGCGGTGGAAGTCGCAACTACAAAACATCTAAAGAAAGCTATAATATTTTCTGATTCGCTCAATGCAATAACCAATATTAAAACATGTAACATATCTGCTTCAGCAGATATAAGGGCCCTAAAAACAAAGAAACTTATATCTTCAGCCAATGAGAATGGTACCAAAATTCTCCTTTCCTGGATACCTGGACACTCTAATATATTTGGTAACACCCAGGCTGACATACTGGCAAAAATAGGAAGAGACCTGAATGTACCCATGGAAGTACAACTGAATTCCCAGGATGCCCTATCAATCATCAGAGGAAAAATTACAAAAGAGTACCAAGAAAAATGGAAATCTTTAGTCCAGAAGAAGACTTCGCAATACAAAACAATTCAAGACTTCTTTCCTACAAAACCTTGGTATTCAAATTTTCCATATAGAAATAGAAGACACACTATATACCACCATCATTAGAATGCGCACAGGCCATTGTTTAACAAAACAACATCTGTATAAAATGAATATAAAAGATAATCCTTTTTGTGAATGTGGTCGTCTCGAGGATCTAAACCACATCTTTTTTGAATGCCCGATTAATGTGATTCCTAATTTTGATATATACACAAAATTTATTTCCATGAACTTCAAAACACCGCTCTCTATATACAATATTCTAAGTTCCTTAACGGAAGAATCAGTCAATGTAATTATGCGTTTTCTTGCAATTAACCAAATAAGCTTATAAACTGCAATGCGTTTTCTAGCAATTAACAAAATAAGCTTACAAATTGCAAGGCTCAACTGTTTATATGTATCCGTGTTATATTATGTTGCTGTTTGTCATTTAATTTATGTTTTAATTTTTAATCATACTTAACCTGACCCAATTAATCTCATTTAATTATAATCATCACACCTCATCAAAAGCTTCCTTACAAGAACATAGTCAGCGATTTTGGTATGGCTTAGAGCCAGACTACGTCAAGATCGCTTATAAATCGTGCTGGTAATCGCCTTGCAGCGAAACCAAAAACAAAAAAGAAGAAAAATGTCACCACCGAAGTGGTCCAGTCAATACTACTTTTTGAGTTATTTACGAGTGAAAATATTCAACATTGTTCAACAAAAAAACACGTTTTCAGGCGGGTTTTCGCATATAACTCAAAAAGTAAGTACCTATTCGTAAGTAAGTAGCAAAAATGTAGCTTATACAAAAATGAAGTCTATCGACCAAGTAAATGCAAATTTGTAGCTCATGAAGAATTGTTCTTATTTGTCAAATTCCAAATCGAATATTTCAACATGAAATAACCAAAAAATGGAGCACTTTTTGGGGAAAACTCATTAAAATTTTTTAGTATTTAAAATAAGTTTTAGGTATTTTTACCTTTTATAAAAATTTCTATCATCAAAACTAATCGAGTAAGGTACTTTCAAAATACAGGTAAAGTCTTTTTTGGTAAACAAAAATTGTTAAAATCTCCCCCTATTTAGCACCTCAAATGAAACTAATCATTACCGCTTTAAAAATTACTTAACTTTTTTTTTAAATGACCTGTAAGTTTCACCGGTTTAAAGTGCTTATTTTAGAATGGGTTTTATTTGAAAGGGCTCTAACGAATCACTAATTACGAGTGTATGCAAATTGTGAACAGCCATATCTTAAACAATTTTTGTTTTCCAGAAAAACAAAATAAAACTAAAATATTTATAAAAGAGCAAAACCTACATTTATTTACTCTTTGAGATTTTTCGTATCACTGATACAGGGCGAATCCAAGACCGATTTTCGGGGGGGGGGGGGAGACATGAACTTTTTTTATGATATATGCATAGCTTACTTAGGTTACCTCACACTTTACCTCGTTCAGCACAACCTTCACTACCGTTCAGCACAAAGATAAAACATTTTCCTCGTAGGAAGCGAGATACGTGTTTAAAACAAAAGCATTTGAACTGCAAATTTTAAATTTATATTATTGTAAATTCTCGAGGGGACGGCTCTCTGAGCCCCCTCGAACTTTGAGCGTAACTCGCTTAGTTTTGATGCTAGAAGCTTGCTATAAAATGCGATAAAAATGCTATAAAAAATAGAAATAAAGCTCTTTTTAGACATTAAGAAAAGTTTCAATGAGTTTTCCCCGAAAAGTGATTCGTTTGTATGCTATTTCACGTTGAAATATTCGATTTAAAATTGAACGAATATTTTCATGAGCTACAATCTTTTTTTACTGTGTCGATAGACTTTGTTTTTTATAAGCTACATTTTTGCTAAAAATATTTTTTCGATAATTTTTCGATAATATTATTTTGACTCATTTTTTGAGTTATTTGCGAAAAACCGCCTGAATATGTGGTTTTTTGTTGAAAAATAAACATTTGCACTCGCAAGTCACTTGAAAAGAATTGACTTAGATAAAGAAGCTCTACAGAACCAAAGCTGCTCATAATTAGTCAATTTATCCATTTTCGGACTTATTTTAAATGTATATGTTTCACCCCCGAGAAGTGGTGACTTTCACCCCCCAAGTAAAAGCAACCAACGGCACAACTCCAACTTTGAAGTGGAGGATAAGTAGAATCTAAATCCAAATTGCCTGGCAAATACGTCGTGACTCTGATAATTACACTACAAAAGTCCAAAACAGTCGTTTACTGGGCTATTAGTGTATTCATGCACTGTTTAGCACCACATACAGTTTTCATCTTTATTGGTATAGAATAAAATAGAAAGAACATTAATAAACGACTACATTATTACATAGTATTATTCTATGAGATGAACAATTTTCTTCGTGCACTACTATCAGCGAATATATTTATCTACAATTTTATTAATATATACAATACATACATACGATACATTGTATCTATCTGATGGGCAACTTCATTTTCAATACTGTAATTGATTCATTATACATTTTCAATAATATAACAATAACACATTTTTACATATATTTATTAGACGACAATATGGGGCCCCTGACATATTGGGACCCCCGCAAGCTTCATGCTGCGGGGGCCTCTGTTACACCCCTGCAAGAATTTTAAGTACCTAATCATGTTCTGTGTTTACGTGATTTATTTAAGAGTACCTACTTACTTAATTTTACAATATACACTGCGCCCCAAAATGAACGCATGTTTCTTTTCACACATTTTACAAAAATATGAACACCTTGAACTATCCATGTCTGTCTGTTCGTCTGTAAACACAACTCCTTCGTCATTAGACCATAAAGAATGACAAATGAGGCGTCGGCGTCGAATTAAAGCTTATAACTCAAGGGTCGTATTAAAGGTGAGAAATTTGACCTCGGAGTTTTGGTTTTAGAGTTACAACAGGAAGTACTGCTTTAAAGTCACCAAAATAGTACAAGCGATATATTATTCGACGCGCCTTAGCAAGACAAATACAAATATATACTTCTGGTTTCATGCCTGTCTGTCCGTTCCTCTGTCTGTCCGTGAACACAACTCCTCCGTCATTGGAACAGAAAGAATGACAAATGAAGTGTCGAATGAGAGCTTATAACTCAAATATGGTATTAAGGTGAGAAACTTGACCTCAGACTTCCGATTCCAGAGTTGCAACCGGAAGCGCTGCTTTAAAGTCGTCGAAATGGTATAAGCGATATATTATTCGACGCGCTTTAGCAAGATGAGAACGAATACATACTTCCGGTTTTTATATCACTTCCGGTTAAAAGTTTTACCGAAAGTCTACCAATAATGAATTAAATGACTTCAAATTAAAAAAATCGACGTTGAAATAGTGAAATGAATTTTGTGCAGTAAGATGAATCGTCATGCAACTTTTTTCATTCGATTCGGGAGCGTGTCAGGAAATTTTTATGAACTAAATTGATCTCCGGAAGATGAAAATTGCATTTTGGGAATACGAAAAATGCATTTTTAAAGTGCATCTCGACGAGATGGAAAATGAAAAATTTAGAACTCGGGAAATATTGACGAAAATGAGTTCAATTGTTATACTCGGGGGTTTTGGGGTCGCTGAACACGAATTTTATGTCTTCGATGGTCTTCAAGGTACCTAGTTCCCAGGGTTCAACTCGTCGCCTGGAGTTTTATGTTATACTCATTCAAAATCAGTCAATAACCATTACTTGGGGATTTTGGGGGTCGTTGAGCACGAATTTCATGACGGCGATGGCCTCCAAGGTATCTGGTACATTAAGTACATAACTGAATATTTGCTGGTTTAAATTCATTAGGTATATTTTGCTTTCTGAATGTAATTGAATCACCATACATTACATGGCTAAATGTAGTTAACAGCCATGTTCAAGTAACATATTATCGGTCGAATTGACTTTCAGGATTTTGAAAGTCAAGATAATTTTGAAAATTTTTATTTTTCCTTGATAGAAGTTAGCAGAAACAGTATCGGATCCTGTGAACGAGTGCATTTTTTTTGGATAATGATGAATAACTTTTGGATAATTTTTCTTTGATATACATACTACAAAAGTATTCTGAGAAAGTTTGCTAATGAAAAATTCGTATTCAGCGACCCCCAAAACCCCCTAGTAATGGTTATTGGCTGATTTTGAATGATTATAACACAAAACCAGGTGACGGGTTCGACCCTGGGCACCAGGTACCTCGGAGACCATCGTCGTCATAAAATTCGTGCTCAGCGACCCCCAAAACCCACCGAGTAATGGTTATTGACTGATTTTGAATGATTACAACATAAACCTCCAGCCGACAAGTACCACTCTGGGCACCAGGTACCTCGGAGACCATCGCTGTCATGAAAATCGTTCTCAGCGACCCCCAAAACCCCCCGAGTAATGGTTATTGACTGATTTTGAATGATTATAACATAAAACTCCAGGCGACGAGTTCCACCCTGGGCACCAGGTACCTCGGAGACCATCGCATTTCCCCAGTTCCAAATTTTTCATTTTCCATCTCTTCGAGATTCACTTTGAAAATGCATTTTTCTTATGCACAAAATGCAATTTTCATCTCCCGGAGATCCATTTAGTTAACAAAATTTCCTGACACTCTCTCGAATTGAATGCAAAAAGTTGCATGACGATTCATCTTACTGCACAAAATTTCTAGGTTTTGGGCTTTTTAGTGCTTCGTTGCTTCGCCTAAAAAACTCACATTTAAAACAATAAACACTTTATTGGATCGATATATTTACAAAAAAATTTACAATCATCAATTCACATTCTACTTACAAATAATTTTTTTTACCCATTTTGCAACATTAAAATGTGAAAACCTTGAATTATCCACGTCTGGTCTGTCTGTCCGTCCGGAAACACAACTCCTCCGTTATTAGAACAGATAGAATGACAAATGATGTGTCGAATACGAGTTTATAACCTAAATCGTAAATATGGTACTGACGGTAAGAATTTTGACCTCTTCCGGAGTTGCAACCGGAAATACCGTTTTATGGTCGCCGAAATAGTACAAGCGATACACTATTCTACGCACCCTAGCATAACGAGAACAAATATATCACTTCCGGTTAAAGAGTTGTAACTGGAAGTGCCACAGAAATATCTAGTACTAGGTTGTTCAATAAGTTTTGCGGTTCGATAAGAGTGAGCTTTGCTATCAGCATAATATTTTTAGGTTATGTTGGTAGACTCTTCATATGAACTTGTGTGAAGTCACATGCCAATCTGTCAAGTAATTATTTGTTTTGTTTAGAAGCCATTTATTATTGACGTGTCACACTATTTATCAAAATGGAAACAATCAAGTATCGTGCAGTGATTGAATTTTTATTTTTGGAAGGTTTAAAAGCCAAGAAAATTTATGAACGAATGTTGAAAGTGTATAAGGACTCTTCCCCTTCAATTAGTACAGTACAAATAGGTCTTGATCCCGCGTATGAAAAAAAAGTTGATTAATAGCAAGCTGAAAATTTGTTAATAGCTTAAGGGTGTCTAGTCGGATGAACTTTGATATATGAGAACACTGGAACAGGGGCAGTTTTAATTGTGGAACAGGTTAAAAATTTGGAACGGTCAGACCACGAAAACGGCACATTTATTTTGTCCGACAGAATAGACTTAAACTCTTCGAACAGAGATTAAACTCTCATTCAAAAATCAGACTGCTATTTATCACCAAATGGGGGTTTTAATGAGTGGAACATGTAGAATATTTCAAATGACAGGAATTATGACAGGTGATAAATAGCAGTCTGATTTTTGCATGAGAGTTTAATCTCTGGTCGGAGAGTTTAAGTCTATTCTGTCGGACAAAATAAATGTGCCGTTTTCGTGGTCTGACCGTTCCAAATTTTTAATGTGTTCCACAATTAAAACTGCCCCTGTTCCAGTGTTCCCATATATCAAAGTTGATCCGACTAGACACCCTTAAGCTATTAACAAATTTTCAGCTTGCTATTAATCAACTTTTTTTTCACTTGGAATCCGGGGTACTGGGTTGTCAAAACGTCAACTGATATTTTAATTGACATTAGGTAGGCAACTTATTTTTATCGCTTAATAGCAACTTTATTTTTAACGATTAATTGCTCTTGTGTTTTTGTGTATTCCTTTAGCTTTGTTCTTTTTTACTAAAAAATAAAGTTTATTAAATAGTGGGTGTTTTACTTAAAATACTGAACTACAACAGTTTATAGGTAATAATTTTTAAGAGTAGTAGCTAATTATTAAACTGAAATGGCCAACTATTCCATAACTGAGTACCTCATTAAAAAGATCTTTCAAATAAGGTATTTTTTTTTTTTTTTTTTTTTGGAGGTCGTCTGACATATGTCTCCGATGGCACTGCAGCCTCATGGGCTTATTGTGCCAACCATCCTACCTTTTATGTCACCCAATCCACAAGCTTGGTTCCACGTACCAAATTGTACATCCCTAGCATGGGTTGGGTGGCATATTCTGCTGGACTTAATTTTGGTTGTCCATAAATAGCCTGCCTTTTGTGATCCAAAGCCTCACACTCGTACAGTACATGATGTGCTGTTTCAGTTCCCCTATTGCACAGTCTGCAGTTAAGGTTCCCTTCGTACAGCCCAATTCTATTCAGGTGTCCTTTTAGGGCACAGTGACCCGTGAGAAGACCTGTAATTATGCGGAGCTGACTCCTATGTAATTTTATTAGTTCCTCAGCTCTCCGTTTTGAGGGTTCCCTTATTAAGGGCCTCCCGTGTCGCTGACCAGGTACGTTCCCCCAGTATTCTTTGTGTTTGTTTTTGACCCATTCCCTGACTTGTCCCCTAATTATTGTTTTAGGTACTCCTAGAGCAGGTTCTGGGCCAAAATATAAAGTTGATGAACCGTTCCTTGCCAGCTCATCTGCTTTCTCATTACCGTCTATCCCGGTGTGTCCTGGCACCCAGAATAGAGTTACACTATTTCTTTCGGCCAGTTCTTCCAGTTCTTGCCGGCATTCCCATACCAGCCTTGACGTCACTTTCGGGCTCATTAGTGCCTTCAGTGATGCTTGGCTGTCTGTGAGTATATTGATCCGTCTATTTTCATAGGCCCTCAAGTTGTTCATTGCGACACACTGCAGAATTGCGTACATTTCCGCTTGAAACACAGTTGTGTATGTTCCTAGTGAGAAACTGAGTCCTACATTCTCTGTTTCACTAAAAATACCGGCTCCAGTGCCTTCATCGGTTTTTGATCCGTCTGTATACCAGATCGATCCTCTGATTTTGCTACTGATGCTGTTCCATTCCCTTCGGTCATTGATTTCTATTCCGAAGTTCCTATTAAATGTGTATTTTGGTACCATGTGGTCAGTGTATGTATCAGATATACTTACCCCACCATAGTTCCAAATCTGATTATGGCCAAGGTTCTCGTATTTATCCCTTGGTTTTCCTTGCAGCCTGTATGCTCCCATCCTCGCTTCCCCTTTGATAAATATATCAAGAGGGGGTAGGTCTAACAGGGTTTCCAGTGCCGCCGTCGGTGTTGTTTTTATTGCTCCCGTTATTCCCAAGCATGCAAGTCTTTGTATCCTGCTTATCTTGTTTATAGCGGTTCTTTGCTGCATCTTTGTCCACCATACCAAGGATGCATATGTTATCATGGGTCTCACTATCGTTGTATATGTCCAGTACGCCATTTTCGGACAGAGTCCCCATGTTTTTCCATGTGTGCGTCTGGTCAGCATTAATGTCGCCTCCGCTCTTTTAATTACTCTTTCAAGCTGTCGGTTCCAGGTAAGTTCTGGGTCCAGTATAACCCCTAGATACTTTACCTCTTTAGACAGCTCCAATTGTTCACCATTAAGGATCAGAGGCCCTAAGTCCTCCAGCTTCCTTCTTCTGGTGAACGCAATTGTGACTGTTTTGGAAGGACTGACTCTCAGCCCTTCTTCCTCAGTCCATTTGGTGACAATATTAAGGGCCTGTTGCATGCGTTCCCTTACTATGTTTTGGAATTTTCCCTGAACAAGGACTACCAAGTCGTCTGCATAGCCCAGGGTTTCATGGCCGTTCAATTCCAGGGACTCAAGCAAATCGTCCATGACAAGGTTCCATATTAGCGGGGACAGAACACCTCCCTGCGGACACCCTCGTCGGACCTGGGCGATAATGCTCTCCCCTAGAATGGACGTATATACGAGTCTCTGTTGTAGCATGTGGTCTATCCACTTGCAACAAATTTCATCGATCCCTTTTCTCCTCGATGCTCTTGAGATTGTTTCTAAGGATATGTTATTGAACGCTCCTTCTATGTCCAAAAAGGTCGCTAATAGTACCTCTTTGTGCTTGAGAGCATATTCAGCTTTTTCTACAAGCTGATGTAATGCTGTCTCTGTTGACATTCCTGCTCTATATGCATACTGGTTCTTATGTATCGGTCTGTTTTCCAATACGCCATCCCGTATATGCCTATCTAGCAGTTTTTCTAGCGTCTTAAGCAGAAAAGACATAAGACTTATTGGTCTCAGAGACTTTGCCCCATCCTGTCCAGTTTTTCCAGGTTTTGGTATAAAAGTTACTCTGATCATTCTCCATGCCTTTGGAATATATCCTAGAGCCAAACTGCTCCGAAGCACTGTACATATTCTATTTGCCAGAAGGTCGGATCCCTTCTGCAACAGTACTGGATAAATCCCATCTAATCCTGGCGATTTATAAGGTTCGAATGAGTGTAGTGCCCATTTTACTTTTTCCCCAGTTACTACTTTCTTTGCTGCCTGCCATTTCTCCTTGGATGCCCACAGAGGGGTATCTAGTTCTGATTTCTGGCAGTTCTCCAAAGTTAAGTCTGTAACTTGGGAACCGGGGAAGTGGACTTTCAGCAGTTCTCTAATAGTTCCTTCCCCTGTTTCTGTGTACTCTCCGTTTTCTGTTTGGAGAGTATATATCGGGCTCTGAGGTCCTTTTGAGAGAATCTTATGGAGTCTGGCGTATTCTGGAGTTCTTTCTATATCCTCACAGTACCTTCTCCATGATTCTCTTTTCTGCTTCCTCAGAGTTTTATTGTACTCAGTTAGGGCCTTTCTGTATTCATCCCAACTGATATTCTTGTTCATTGCGTTGTTGAATTTTTTACGAACTTTCCTTCTTAATTCTTTAAGTCCCTCATTCCACCAGGGCACTTTCCTGTTGGATTCCTTATTGATTGAAGGACAGTTGTCATTATACGCCGAGATGATTGTGTCTTGCAGCTGCTCCACAACCATTTCGAGGTCTGTTGTATTTCTTATCGTATCCTTAGTCTGTTTTAAACTATATTCCAGGTCTGCTTTATAAGCCTCCCAGTTAGTTTTCCTAGGGTTACGATAGGTTTCTAGGGTACATGTTTTTTCCCCTACTTCAAATTGTATGTGTCTGTGATCCGAGCAACTCGCATCATCAGACACACGCCAATTTGTAATTTTATTGCTAACGTAGTTGGTGGCTATCGTTATGTCTATGACCTCCTTTCGAGCCCTAGTCACAAAAGTCGGTTTATTACCTGAATTTATTATGTTCAGCTCGTTTTCCATGACAAATTCGAGTATAGATTCACCTCTTACATTCGTGTTCGTACTTCCCCACGTTGTATGATGTGCATTAGCATCACAGCCGATGATCAGCTGGGTTCTGGATCCCCTGCAGTCTCTTACCAGCTGCTCCACTTCCTTAGTTGGAGGAGAACCAGGTGCATCATATGGAAGGTACGCCGATGCGAGCGTAATCGCTCTTGACACCCTTCCCTTCCCCGGCCTTATCTTGACTGCCGTCAAGTCTCTAAAACAAAAATTTGTTAACGGCAGTATGTTAAATTTCTTTTTGATAATAATGCAGGTTCGAGGGACCTCGGAGGTTCTGTCATATATGAGTTCCCCTCCAACTCCCCCTAACCCCATAATATTTCCCCTGTTCACCCAGGGTTCCTGAATAAGGGCCACATCGAATTCCCTTTTTGCAGCCGTAAGGGCAGCTGAAGCAGCCTTACTGTGCTGCAAGTTAATTTGAAGGATTCTGATTCTCCCCTCCATCTTTTGCTCCAAGGACTCTAAAGATGACCATTCCGAGTCTGTAATAAGCTCGGAAACGGTTCCTCTCGAGGGCCCTGAAGGACACTTCGTCTATAGAGAAGGCCAGGAGTACTCCTTCCTTCTCTACTTTTTTGTTTAGAAGGAGCCACCCTCCCACTCTTAATTCTGGGTTCTGTTGCCCCAGTCGTGTTCGGATAACTCCCTCTTCTTGTGTCTGGCCTGGTATAAACACAAGAACTTTGGGTCTTTTGGGAAGATCTTTGGATTCGACAGCCGTCAAATCCGCGTTCTCCCACAAACGGCCCAGCCGTTCCACTGCACCTACCAGCCAGTTTTTGGTGTGTTCATTAGCGGGGGTAATCCATAAGACGCCTCCGCTAAAGGTAGTTCTGGCGAACTGCAGTGGATTACTGCTCCCCGAAGGAGCTTCATCCATTGCATCCGCAATCCTACTCTGGATCAGGTCAGCTTGAGCCTGATCCAGTGTTACCTCAGGATGTCGTCGATCTATGATCGCCATCCTGAGTCTTTGTGCGGCCTCTGTATAAGAGTCAGCAGGTCTGGGAGCCTGCTTCGTCTTTTTGGAGACCTGGGGTGGTGTAGCAGAGTACTCTCGGGGTCTCTTCTTACTTTCTTTATCGGGTCCTTTGTCTGTCCCGATAGCAGGTTTAGAAGAGCCCTCTTTCCTCTGCATCCTTTTCCGTGGTCGTTGTTCCCACGTTCCTTCTGCCATTTTTCTTTCCTTTGTCTGTTTCCTCTTCTGAGCCCCAGACAAACGTTTTTTGTCTGACAGGTCCATTCTTTCAGCCCCTGTCGTGATTGTATCAGCGGTTCCTTGAGTTCCCGCTGATGCTTCACTGTCGTGTTCTATTGTGTCCACGACAGTGCTTGAGCTGGAGGACTCGTCCGAGTCCGAGATCACTCCAGCCTCTTTTTTTTTTATTTTGTTTTTGTTGGTCCATGTTTTATCCCACGAGTAGCTAGGGAAGTTTTGGTCACCTGTGCCAGAGCCCCGCATTAACACAGGAAGGCTAATAAAACCAGGGATTCGCCCATTACCAAATAAGGTATTACAAGACACATTTCAATTTTAAAAACGCTGGACGGAAGGGTCGCCCGAGAACTTTATCGTACCGATCTATTATCGTTATGGTACTAGATACTGGCATTCTATAAAAATAACAAAGTTACTCGTTATTTTGATATTTTAGAAACACCTTCTGTACTTGAAAGTATTTTATGGTTCTACGCTTCATTAATTCCTGCATTTGAGAAAATGTTCGATGCCATATTTCGGGAACACACTATAGATGTATAGATTATTGCATAAATTAATAGAATATTATAGTCATACTTTCATTTCAAATTAGTTCATTTTTCTGAGAAATTAATAGTTTACAATATTTGCATTTCATTTCGATTACGCCAGTCAATGCGCGAGATTAAGAACAAGATATTATCTCCGAATTTTATCCTACTGCATGGATTTTAATGAAATTTTGGGAGTAGCCCAATCTCATAATTCAAAGTCTATCCTATATACTATGGCGCTTTTATCATGGGGGCGGTTCCCACCACTTCTCAGGGGTGAAATATTTTTATTTTCGAATTACATGGAGAAAAAGAAAGATTTTTAAGAAAATTTAAAAATTCATTCTATAATTTGATCACATTTTTTACAAAAACCATTCATTTTAAACTCGTTCAACTTTTTGAAAGTAGAAATAACACTATATTAAAAGGTATTGCAAAAGAAAAACAATGCATTTAAATTATGGTGGATGGAGAGTTAAATGTATATACTTTTCATTTTTCCTTAAAGTACATTAGTCATATATTTTTTGCACCATATCTCGCTTAATTTGTATGTAACCGACATTTAACGGTGCTCGTTTTAAAGGCCTTTTCAAACACTACAAAAGGTGTTGGTAGTATTATACACCTAAAACCTACCGTTTATCTGTTATTTCAAGTTGAATACACCAATTTCAGCATGCACCAAAAAACAAACTATTTTCACCTACCATATCTCTTTTTGTATTATAAATAGAACATTTACGAAGGAACGAATCTCTTTATTATTTATAATCTAAAAAATGTTTTATATAGTGTTTTTAGTTCGATGCATAGTTTTTAAGGTATTCACAAAAAATCCGTCCGAAAAGGTGTCATTTTTCAATGAAAATGGCCAATTTTCAACTACGAATAACTCAAAAAGTATTGAGTTCTCAAAAAAAAGTATAAACCAGTTTTTGCTTAGAAATAGGTTCTTTAGCCACTTCCGTGCTTATTTTGACCAACAAATTTTCCACCCCCTTGAAGAAGTGGGAACCGCCCCAAGATAAAAGCGCCATAGTATATAGGGTACATTTTGTTTCTTGAGCTATTCCCTACTTACTGTGAAAATATCAAGTATATCAATGTAGTAGGATGGAATTCGGAGCCAAATACCCTCATTGACTGCCCTACAATAATGCTCTGCTATGATCGCGTGAGAGAGGACACACATAAGATTATAGCAAAATTTCTATTTACCGTAACTTTTCGAGTTTTTGAGCTACAGCAATAAATTTTATGTTATTGGAAAGGTAATTTTGCATTCTTTTAAAATATGTAAAAATATATAGAGCATATCTGAAAAAAAATTAGATTTTTTATTCATTTCCGGTTCAACCGGAAGCGATATTTTTATTTAAATTTATTCTGATAATAGATAATAAAGTACCATATATGTCTGCAAAATTTTAAATTTTAGTTTCTATTAAGATGGAAGTTACGGGCACTCGAATATTTTTTTATAAAAAACTCATAACTCCCCTCCTATGGGGAGTTAAGAAATCTGACTAATGTCACTCAATTTACCGATAGGATATAAAAAATATGTCAAAAAATAAAAAAATTCCTTGGAGCCATTTTTGAGAAAATCTAGTTTAAATTTATGTCAAATTTTGACCCCTTAAATATAGGCAACCCGTAACTTTTTCTGAAAAACGATAACATCCTTCTTATAGCCCCATCTTTAGGCTATATAACGACTTTTTCAAATAAAACTTATCTTAAACAAATTTTTAGATAGGTAGTTAAATGTGTCGGGTGGACGGTCGGCCATGTTGGCCGCCATTTTGAATTTGGAAATGTCAAATTCCGTATTTTTATTTACCTATCGATGAGCTTACTTTGAGTTGAATTTAATTCATTTCGGTCAAAATTTGCAAAAATGGGCCCTAAATAACCCCCCTATTTCGGCTCCCCTTTGAGAGGTTTTTTTAAAAGCTTAGTTTCTCGACAAAATTCTCTTAAACTTACTTATACCGAATTTCATCAAAATCAGTCCGGTAGTTTTTGCTGGGCGGTGGCGACATACGTACGTACATACGTACGTACGTACGTACATACTTCCGACATGTTTTTTTTATTTGCTTTTTAGACTCAGGGGGACTCAAAACGTCGAAAAAAAGTGAAATCTAAAAAATTTTTTTTTGCACGATCCTATAACTTTATCTATTATACTATACTACGTATATAGTACGATAAAGTAAAAATACGTCACTACGTCAAAATTAGTGACGTCATGACGTCACCATGTTCGCATATTATTTAAAAATCCGGCATTTAAAATTAAAAATCTACTCATTTCAGGATTTTTGTAAAAATCGATTGCAAAAAAATGAATTTGTTCCATAATTTAGCCGCACTCTGTATTATAGTTTCATCTAATGATTATTTTAAGAGAATTTGTACTTTTCCATCCTACTGTATAAGGCTCCAATCTAATTTAAATCTCATAAGCTCATAAATTTACAACTCTGTAAACTACCGAAATCCTATTTCGTCTATAACGATAACGATAACGAATTATGTCTTCTGCCGAATCTTTGAGATTCTCTCAAGTGGATGCAATGTTGAGAATGCCAAACCAAGTAACTAACAGTTATTAAGGGATGAGTCATATCCAAAGGGCGGACGAATGCAGAAGGGTTCATAGTAAAGAGGTGGAAAATTGAATTCAGAATTAATAAAATTAAAATTTTCGAAAAATTTATTTACACTATTAAAAATACGAGTATATGATTTACGAAGTAAATTGAAATTGTGGTTATTTCCCACTAAAGATACCTAGTAAATAATAAGTCAAAGTTTTCAACTTAATAAAATATAAAATAATATTAAATTAAAAACCTTATTGGGACCATTTCCTGGTTACACCTCCGTGGCTTCTAAAAATGCAAGCCAAGTGGATGCTGGAGCTAGAAGAATGAGGGAATTCTATAATTTGCAATTCACATCCCATCTACCCAGTGCGGAAAAATTCCAATGAAAATGGAACCGTACATACTCAGATAGGAGTAATACTAATATAAATAAGAATAAATAACCATTTTCATCTCGTTGCAACGAGAAGCCAAAGCCGTCTTATATTTCAGTTCGTTTAGAGACCCAACAAGCACCCTTACCCAAAGGTTTCAAAACTCGTTAGTCTTTCATCAGAGAATGTATAGAATGCATTAGAGATAGCAATATATGCATTCTCTGATGAAGAACTAACGGGTTTTGAAACCGTTCGGTAAGGGTGCTTGTTGCGCTCTTTAAACGAACTGAAATATAAGACGGCTTTGGATTCGTATTGCAACGAGAAGAAAATGATTATTCATTTTTTATGTTTTTATAGTAAATAATAAGTATTAAAATACCACAAGAGAAAAGTCTTGGTTTCATCGGTACATATAGCAATGCATGTAGCACATACTATATGGTACCATTGATTATAAATCACCACATAGATACCTCACTCTAAGGTAAAAACGAATTCAGTGTTAAACTCCGCCCAGTTACACCTCTTTGCCCCTCAAGCCTAAGTACTACCTGACTGTATGGTGGCGACATTAATTGAAATCTTTGCCAAGATTGAAAATTAAATTTTTGAGTTGCCTGCTCCGGCGATTGTATAGTGCAATAGACGACAATATAAGGGTGGCATTCAGCATTTTCACAAATAATTTTAACGTGCTTGTAATCTATATTATGGAATTCCGATTTTACTTCAGAAAAAACGCTAAAAATTGATTAATGAAAACAGCAGAGGATTTCTAAAAATTATTTATTTATTAATACACTACAAAAGAATAACAAAATATAAAATACATAATAAAATTAGCAGTGATAAATTACATGTCATGTAAATTACTTTATTGTAACTTTTCAAACAAATTAATTTCCAGAATTGGAAATTTCACTCATTCACTCACGGTAAAATATTGCAAAACCTCCTAATTTTAAAGAATCGCTTGGATTACCATGAAATTTGGCTTACGCCTAGCTAAGATGTCAAAGAAAAAAAAAAGATGTACCCATGTGTGCTTTGACCCTATGGTTCAGTATCACCCCTTCTCGGGAGTGAAAAAATATATGTTGAAGATAAGTTCAGAAGTGCCTAAAATCACTAATTCTAAGCAACTTTTGTTCTATAGAGTTTTTTCACTAAGTCAATACTTTTCGAGTTATTGAAAAATAAGTTCTTATTCGTCAAATTCCATGTTGAATATTTCAACGTAATATAATAAAAAAATGAAGCACTTTTCGACAAAAACTCATTACTAAAGTGTTTAAAAAAGGTTTATTTATATTATTTTTGTTAAGTTTCTAGCATCAAAAGTAAGCAAGTTATGATCAAAATATATTTGGTCCCTATTTTTTTTGTTAAAAAATCGTGAAAAAGGAGAACCTTTTTTGTTCTGATAGTAACATTGTACTACAAAAATCGACAATTTATCTAGAAAAGGCAATATAGAAGTCAATTATATTCTGTGCAAAATAAGAAATTGTACAGAGGTGCACTAAAATCAATATGATCTACTGTTCGATCGCATACTTTTTACATTTAAAAATTTTCTGAGGACTTTCTGGAATTACGTCATCGAGGTTTTAAAAGAATGTAGTGGTGAGTACCAAATACAATCCATTATTATCTTTCTTTGACAAAATACCACAAATTCCCAACGTTCAAAATGAATAATGTAAGTACATATTATCTCGATAAAATGACAGAGAATTTCCAACATATAAATAGTTGAGGGCCATCTGCCTAGGAACAATAGGTAAAAGCTGGATTAAATAGACAGGATTAGAAAGTTTAAAACATCACTAATTAGATCATATTTCAAAACAAAGTAAATACGTATATTTGAATGTTAATTCTTTTCAAACTAAGATTGTAAAATTAAAATATTGGGAAAAAAGATATGTATTTAATATTTCTTTTTCTCAAGAAGTACTTTCATTGTTGACAATATCGAAACATTTTATTATTATTAAAAGTCGAGAACAATTAAAAACCACGTTCATATTTATATGAAAGTGCTTTAAAAATGAAGGTATATGACTCTTGAGAAGAATTAATATTTTTTTACAAACTTGGTATACGACTCATAATATTTGACATCTGATTCTTTTATTTTGAGTTTTAGGACATGCAAGTTTTTATCAATATTACATTTTTCCGTAAACTTAATAAAAAAGTTTTCCATACGATTCCAACGTTTTAAGACATACTGATATTGTTTTCCTGATATTATAAAATACTTGTTAATATCTACTGTATATAGAAACTAAAGCTAATAGTGTAGTTTAAGATACAGTTGAGACTTTTTAATAAGTGGGGTGTATCAAACACAGTGAAAATCCTCTGATTTCGTATTTCTATTGCAGGCTGATCCTTGCATGCGCCTAACAGCTTAAATAAAGCTCTATTATTAGATGCTTGATTACACACTAAGACTTTTGGTATATACCCAATATTTTGTAATTTTGAAACAACTTCAACTACAATGTTTTTTAAGTTGTCGCTATGTATTGGACCATCTGTAACAAAATAGTAAATCGGAATCTTCCAGTTATGAGCAAGCCGCGCATCATGAAAACCAGACCTGTGTTTGCAAGTTTGTTTGTTCTTCCTAAAGCACCTAAATCTTGAAACCCTTCTATAATGTCATCCAATTTATTGTACTCCAATTTTTTTTCAAAGAAATTTCATCAAACAACCCACAAATTTTTTCCATCTCATCCATTGTCTCTGCTTTTTTCTTCAACTTGTCAATTAAGGAAGTGTTTAAACCAGTTCTTAATTTTATGACACACAACCAAGTTTGAATTGTTTTTACTGAAGGTAATATAAAGTTAAGAGATCTAATTAAAAATTTGTAACAACTAGAAGACTTATGATAAATTGCCAGAGCTAAATCCTTTTCATTGTGACTCCATTGTAAACGAGTTTTGTGTGAAAACTGCATATTAACAGTTGAATTTGGTTGCCGATTTTTTGTTTTTTGTTGTTCTTCTACAACGCTGACTGTTCTTCTGACGGCACTTCTTCTTTAAAGCATTTACTTGATACTCCAATTTTTTTACCTTCTCCGTCAATTAAGTTTCAAGTTTTGTGGGCAAATTAATTTCAAAACTGGAAATATCACTGAGACTACTACTTGATCTCTTAGGCGATGGAGTTGACCTAACCATACAATTGTCACTTGTAGATCTTTTACGTTTCGTACCGCAATAAACGTATGTAGAGCATACTGGTGGGGTATCACCTAAAATATGTAATCATTGGAATGTATGTGTAATTTTAATTCAAGCAAAACAAGCAAATCATCATTATGTCTGGAGTGACACTAACAACGCATTTGTATTTTAAAAAAATCTCTTTTGATTTAATTAAGCGAAAGAAAGAATAATAACATTGTTGACAGGAAAAATATTTAAGCTTTTAAAGGACGTTATAGAAGATCTGAACTAAATTTTCAAAGATAATACAGCGCTGGTCATCGACAAAAATAAAATTCGGAGAGGAGTTAAGGTAAACAGACGGCAACTCCAGCATGAGAATAAAAATTTAAACAAGTCAATTGAAGGGCTATACTTTGATGAAAGAAAAGATCAAACCATGGGTTTCGGAAACACGAGACGAATTATGAAAACTGAAGATCCTCCTCTAATACAGCATTTGGCCGACGAGGAATGGTGGGACATGGTGAAACAAGTTCCAAAGTTTGACAATTTTCCTTGCCATACTTAACCGGTGGAGAGGTGTGTGAAGATAATTACTGATGCGTCAATAAAATTGTGTGGTGAAGAATATAGAGATGGTTACATCCGAGCTAAACTTGATGCCAGAAGGAATATTTGAAAGTAAATGTCGATACTATGCTTCAAGAAATGAGTAAGCAAAAATGTTGAGCAAAGGAGGGTGGGCGGGTGGTACTCGCCGTGCAGCTACCTCATCGTGGTGAGTTCTGGGTTAAATGAATATACGAAGTAATGTTAAATATGTGGGTAATGGTTCAATGTAAAAACCTTTCGTGCCAAATATTGATTCATGCAAACAGCTACACAGTTCACATCGCAAAAATAGTAAATAAGTATGCATTGTTTACTCCTCTTTTATATTATTAGTCCTGGGGGCCGGTTAAATTTTTTTATCATCATGAAAATTTTTTAACGAGATAGTAGCATCGATATTAATATTTTAACCACTAGCCTGCCCCAAAAATAAAGCAAAAAAAAATAATTTTTTTAGGCCCCCGGGGGCCCGGTCAAAAATAATTTAATTCGGCCTATGTTTGGTACAGAGTATTAGGACTACCATACACAACTTTTTTTTACTAGCCCGTTTAAAATTTCCCAAAAAATTTTTTTTTGCCCTTTTTGGGCCCGGCCTATTGTAGAGCCAATGATGATGATGCATTTAAAAATAAATAATTTACTTTTATATATATATATGCACATATTTTTATTTATTATTCTTCTATATTTTTTTGAGTGTTAGTAGAAAATATTAAATTTTACTTAAAGCATTGCATATTTTAGGATCTCTTTTTTATACTAGGCGGGACACTGTGCCGCCACAGTTTCCGTAAGAGGGTGGTTAAAGGGCCATATCCCTGAGATATAAGATGAAGCGCGTCCCTTTGCCATCCTGAATCTAACTGTTTAAGGGGGTTTAGATACACTCCTCGATGCAGTAGGGGTAGATAAGATTTTGGTATATACGATGATTAGGGAGAATATGGCATGGATAAAGGACAGCGCTCGAGTGATTATATTTATAGTATTTATACTATAAACGATTTGGAATTTTTCAAAGAGTACTATTGCTTATATTTAAAGGGGTAGTTATGAATTTAAGTCAAAAAATAATTAATAAGCGCGATAAAGCTATTTATTAAAAAAAAATACGCGAGAAGATAAATATATGACAAGAGAATAGTTCGTGTGGACATTGTATTCTATCCCCAGTCTATCTATGAAAAACTCATCGATTTCATGTAAAAATATTATAAAGGTATTTGAAGGTTCTAAAGCAGCGATCCGCAACCTTTTGATATTGCGACCCCAAAATAAAAAAAAGAGTTATGAGCGACCCCAGAAAAAAAATCACTAAATTAACAAGTGCAAAGGTTGGTTCAGGACGAAATTAAGGTAAACTTCAATTATCCTACATGTTGTATTTAGTTGTTTTTATTTCGTAAATTATGTTGAAGAGTTTATTTATTTTGGAAAGTAATATTAGAGCAAACTATGCATTTAACATAATATTTATGATGGTATTAAATGAGACAAGCAATTCTTTTAACATTTTATTAAAAAAAGGTACATATACGTAAACTTACAAACTAATGTGAACCTTGTGCTTGCACACTTGCAGTCAGTATATTAATTCTTGGTGGTATATTATCAGAAAGAGACACCCTCAAATCAGATTCTACGTTAAGTCTGGAGCGATATTTTTTTTTATAGCAGTCAATGTGGACAAAGCTGTCTCGCACAGGTATGTAGATGCGAATGGCACCAATTTCAGCAGATATGTTTTCTGGGTTAATTATCCATTGGTCGCCGTGTGACGTATCTGGGATTCGTATTACCAAGTCTTGCTTAAGGCTTGTAAGATGCATGATGATTTTGGTTTTAATTTCTTGTTCAAACTTTATATTGTTTTATTCAGAAAATTTCTCCAAACATGCAAACATCTCGCAGTTTTCAGCATTGATTTCGTCTATCCACAAACTTATTTTCTCCGTTTTAAGGACATTGTGTAATTGTGTAAGTAAAGAGAGGTTATATTTTATGCATAAACCTTAATAAAATTCGATAAGTTCAGGACCTTGTTGACTTTTTTACTTTTTTGACGACCCCATAAAGATCTTTCGCGATCCCCCATGGGGTCGCGACCCCAGGGTTGCACACCGCTGTTCTAAAGAACCTTAGGAGAAGAACTTTAGAATGGACAAAAAAGGAGTGACGATAGGCGGCGAAAACCTAAACTATCTGAGATTTGCCGATGATGTTAAGCTAATAGCAAAATACAGAGAAGAATTGCAGGAAATGCTATTGGACCTAAATACCAAATCAAAAGAAATAGGATTAAAAATAAATCAAGCAAAAACTAAATATCTAACCAACGAATCTCTAGATATAAATGGAAATAAAACTCTGGACAATAATAATCATAGAAAAAGTTGAGTCGTATATATACTTGGGACAAACAATAGAACTGTAAAAGCTTAACCTAAAGGCTGATTTATAAATCTATATTATACGAGGTATGTCAAAAAATATAAAGTTTGATCAAGATTAAAGTATCTATATTTTTCACAATATTGAAAAGTGTTATTATAAAAAGTTGTTTGGAGTTAAAAACTATGTTCTGATACATGCAATAACATACTTGTAAGTCCTTCTAACGAAAAAAAAAATATTTGAAAATTTTTCTCAAATTACGGCTATCAATATCATTTTCATTTATAACTCTTTTATTATTAATTTTACGAAGAAAAGATATTCTTCATAAAAAGATTTGCATGGTCTAAAATCTAAAATGCAATCATCACATATCAAATTTTATCAATTTTATTCGAAGTATGTCAAAAAATATAAATTTCGCTCGAGAGTAGAGTACCTTTATAGTTCACAATATGTTCACAATATAAGTGTTAAGATGATTATTTAACAACGGAGATAACAATCAGATAAATGGAGAAAATAATAGTCGTCTGACTATATAAAGGCTTAAAGGTTGAAATGACTAAAGGAAAAAACTAGGGCTCACATAGTTTTGTAAAGCAGCCAGAATGATGATAATGACGATAATATTCTTGGTGACTGTGGCGTATTGCCCGTGTTAGATGTTATAAGACTAACTTCGAGATCACAGGTCATTCTTACGACTGTCTACAAATCTCTCTTCTTCTCAATATGATATAATTATATAATACTCCAAAACTCTAAATTTATATTAAAGATGGGGTTTTGCATTCGATTGTAAAGCTTCGAGTATAAACATGTAATCTGGTATTCTGGTGGCATTATTTCATATATTTCAGCCTGAAAAATAAAAAAATATATATAAATAAGAAGTCATCATTGGCATAATATCGCACCTCCGCTCCACTCAAATAGTGTCACAACTCAAAAAAAATATTTTTTAAAAATATTTTTAGCAGAATTAATACACTATTTTGTAGAGATTCAAAAACCTTTGTAACTGACGAAAATAGTTATTATACTAATTTTAACAGTTTTTGAATTAAATCCGGAAAAATTCTGTACACATGTCCAAAAGTTTGGAATACGTACAAATAATATATCTACGCTTATGGTGGTTTCAAAACTGTTGTTGATATTCATTTTAGAGCGTTTTTACATGAAAATGATAAAAACTTTGAATTGTTTTTTTTATCATTTTGCCCATTTTGGTCACATTCAACTGACTAGCGTATTTACACATTATTTCAGTCTGTGTTTGAATTTGAATTGAGCCGTTTAAAAATGCCTAGAAACGTGATATCCCACTTTGACAGATCTAGAGTAATTGCTTTGTTACAACAGGGCTTTAGCCAAAGTGATACGCGAATATTGTTGATGTTACTCAGAGTGCTGTATCTAAAATTTAAAAAAAATTCCAAGAGGCAAATGACGTCAAGGATCGTCCCAGAAGTCGATGTACAACAGCAGCACAAGATCGGCAGATAACATTGATAGCTCGAAGAAATCGTCTGGAATCCACAAGTGGTATATCCAGAGAAATTTCTAGGCTGCAAGGACTGAATATTTCACGGCAAGCTATAACACGCCGATTAAATGCGGTAAATATGTATCATAGAAGGCCCTTACATGTTCCTAAACTAACCTACCAACACAAAATAGTAAGGTTGCAATGGGCTACAGAAATGATGCAACATGGTCCTAACTGGAATAACGTAATGTTCTCTGATGAGTCAAAAATAAGCTTGGTATCTGATTCGCGAAGAACACTGGTTTGGAGGGCCCCAGGACGACAAGCCCGACTAGAAACAGCCCAAACGCCTGTCCCGTTTGAAGGTGGCAGTATTATGGTTTGGTACCACATGGTTTGGTATTATGAGTGGTACACGGACGCCACTGCTGGTTCTGGAGAGAAGTGTCACTGGTGATGTGTACATCGAGGAAGTTTTAAATCCTGTCATACGTCTATTCCGAGAGGCAGTAGGTGATGAATTTGTGTTTATGCATGACAATGCACCTCCTCATCGAACAGCAGCAGTACAAAATTTTCTGGAAGGAGAAGGAATGTCTACATTACAGTGGCCCTCGAATTCTCCCGATATAAACGTTATTAAACATGCTTGGGACATTCTCAAGACACGCATCAAAAAGCGAAAAATCCCCCTATTACACTTCGCGAACTAAAATATGCTGCTCGTGAAGAATGGGAGAGAATTCCGCAAGCCCAGCTCGACCAGTTAATCAGCAGCATGCCAAATCGCCTACAGGCATGCATACAGGCCAATGGAGGAAATACTAATTATTAGTTTTATTAAAAATTATTTTTTCCTTTACTAATTTATTTTTAAATGTAACTTGTACTTTCTAAGTTGTTCACTCCAAGAGAATAAATAATTTTTTTGCATATCGTTTATCTGGTTTTGAGATTTATTTAGTATTGTTAAGAATTGAAGCAAAATGATGTTTAACTATTCAGAAAAGTTTATATATAAAAATATTCCAATATTCCAAACTTTTGGACATATGTGTAGATTTTAAACCCGGACAAATTTTAAACGTCGTTTTGACTTATGACACTGTTTGAGCGGAGGTGCAATATAAAAAATCATTCTAACTACACATACCTACACTGTAAAAAGAAACTTAGGCATCAAATATTTTTAATTAAAACACATGTTATACAGTCGGAAAAATGGAAGAATACCCATGAACGATCACATTAATCACATATTTTGTATTTGCTGTTTTTTTTTTCATAAATAACAAACGAGACAGATAGATTATTAATAATCTGAATAATAAATGATTGATGTGATCGTTCATGGGTATTCTTTCATTTTGCCAACTGTACATAATATTATATTATACAACGAACGAATTTAATTGACCATTATTATTACAGTTTTGCATAGATACAGATTTTAAACCGTTGTGTGTAGAAAAATGTGACAATTATTTCGAGACTTTCTCTTACACATTTTGGCGAACGCTCCTCTGCATCCGCCAAAAAGTGTTTTTCAAAAAAGATAATGACCCTACGTACTCAACAAAGAGGTTAAAAATAACCGATAGCCTACAAGTAGCTCGTATAATTTTAAACGGCTTATTGCCAAGAAGTGAAGGAATCTGAATTTAAGCATCTTAGCGAAGCTACAGCTGCGAAAAGTATAAATAATATAAAGTAAAATGAAAAATTGTCACGACAAGTGAAATAGATGAAAGAGTCAATTTACTCATCTAGGGGAGTCCGTTATACGAATGTAACGTACATTTTCTCAATGTAAACATACAAATTTAATTTTGTTAATTTTTGGATAACTTGGTGAATTGTGTTTGTATTTTTACACAAAATGTCTTATAAAATAAGTTAGGTAAAATTGATTCTCAGTAAATACAGGATGGCAACAAAATTAACTAAAACATGTATTACTTTGCCCACATTCATCCCGATGAGAGTGTGTTTAGTTTTTACAAGAAGGCTAACCCAAGACTGTATAGAAAATTTATTTTCTATTATAGGGCTAAAGGTTTTAATAATAATAATACACCTGCTAAATAGTGTGAAATTTAAGTGTAATTTATAAAGGGAGCTTCATATAAAATTAATGATATATTTAAAAGGTATTTTCAAAATTATATACAATAGAGTGTTGAAAATGTTAAATATAAATTAAAATTAAAATGTTACTTACAAGAATCTCTCCAAATTGTATGTACAAATTGTCACAAAACTTTTATAGATAAATATTCTAATTTTTTAATAAAAGCCTACCTAGTAGGTACCTACGTAAATAAAATTAACGATTGTAAGAAGGAAAAATTATGTAAATTAAGTGTGGCAATATAAAATTAAAGAAAATAACACAACTAAATTTGTATTTTGATTTAATGGTATAAAAATAACTTTCTTTTAAATTCATAGTTTGTCGTTATTAACTCATACCGCTAGATGGCGCTATTTTGTTTGCTGTCACAAAATTAATGGGAAATGTCAAGAGTTGTACGTTTTATAGTCTATAGTAGGTTTAGTGGAGGGTCTTGTGATGGGACCGATATTATGGCCGTATTTATATTGGCCGATATTATGTCGGTATTGTTTTCATTTCAAATGGAACACCCAGTGTATTTTTGGCTTTTTGAAGTCCTTAAGAAATACCGAATATTTCTTATATAATGTTCCTTGTACCTAAATGGCATAATTTAGGAGTTATTGCTACATTTATTTAAGCAGTTTTTAAACAAAGTATAAAAATCATTTCTTCAGCCCAGGCAGATATTATTTTAGTTTTTTTGATCATTCGAAACACTCGGTTTTTTGTAATTTTTGGCTAAAGTAGATCGTTTTTGAGTTATAAATAAATTAAAATTGAAAAAACGAAAAGACGATTTTTAAGGCTCTAAACCCCAAGTAAAAAATATAATTTTTGAAATTATGTGGTGCCTTATTCATCAGTTCCCATAAGTATTTTGGGCTTATTTCATTTTAAAACATTGTTTTTATTTGTTAATGAAGCCTGATCACCCTTTCTCTCATAAGCGCATTATTCAAAATTAAAAGAAAATATTTTAGAATAAAACATGCCAAAAATTCTTACTGGTACCCGATACAAGAACATTTGAGCTTGAATTTAGGTGCTTCGGAATTTCAAAAATAATATTCTTTACTTTTGTTTTTGAGCCTTGAATATCTTAGTTGCCGTTTTTTTTCAGTTCTAATTTGTTTATAGCTTGAAAATGATTAACTTTAGAGAAAATTTACACTATTTTTTTTTGTTCCGAATGATCCAAAAATCCTGAAATATGGGTGCAAAAAGCAAATTTTTTTCGGATTTTGTTAAATAAGAAATTAAGCACAATGTTCAACAACAGTTCTTTTCATAAAGAATAAAGAAGTACTAAGAAAGCCATTGTTAACAAATCTAATTGTTATGTATAAGTTGTGATGATGTCTGAGTGACATACAAAATTGAAATCACTCTCCAAACATATATTTGTTAAAAAGTGTGACGCAACAAAAAATGTGAAAAATAGTGTAGGTGTAGGTATGTAGTATTGTGTTAAAATATTAAATTTTTTCATTACAGTTTCCGAACCATAATCGAAATATGTATTCATAGATATGCTTGCGTCTTCAAATTCCATATTCGTAAGTGCAACCAAATTCCTTACAAATTATAATGATAAAGCCCTTGTAGAAGGGTATATAATACCAGACATCCCGAAAGGGCAAAGGAACACCCTTAAAGGGGTGCACTGTTTTATAAGTCTCTACGTCTCCATCTTTTTCCTATTCCGTAGCTTGCCAGAAATAGGGGTTGGCAAATAGAAATATTACACACAGGGTCATACTCGGATATTTTTAAATAAAATAAAAGAAATATTATTTTATCAATAATTAATTTTTATATATGTGAAGTGTTTGTGTATTAACAATATAAAGAAAGATAAACGAAAAACCGGAAGAAACATATAACGTCGAAGGCCACTGAAATCAGATTAAAACCATCATGCAAAAAATACGCAAAAAATTTAAAATTGACGACTGATCAAATCTTGAGACTAATGGAAACCAGACGAAAACAGAAAAATAAAAGACGAATCATTAAATTTTCGCTTGTCCCCAATAAGAAGACGACAGTGGAAAGACCACGAAAAAGACGGAATGAAAATTAACTGGAGACACATTGAAAAACAGACAGAGTTATGTCTATACAAAAAAAGAAGAAGAAGAAGAAGAAGGTGCAAAAAATAACTGGATCATATAGGTCAACTGCAAGTCCACTGCAAGTCAACTGCAGTATGTATATAGTCAACGAACAAGACAAAATGAAGAGGCTGAACTATTTGAATACGAAAGAACAGAAATTGAAATAGAAAATATATCGACTGGTCTAAGCATAACCTTCGATGAAATGGAAAGATAATACTATCAAACAATAGGAACGCATCCGAGCCAAATGAAATTACCAGCGAAATAAACAGCGACGATAAAGGTAAATATTCTCTTCTAAACCTTCTTCAAGGAAATGGTACAAAGGTGAGCATACATCGAAATTATGTTCTTCTTCTTCTTCTTTTTGTAAAGACATGACTCTGTCTGTTTTTTCAATGTGACTCTAGTAAGTTGTCGTTTTATCGTTTTCGTGGTCTTCCCACTGATCGTCTTCCTATTGGGGAACCGTCTCTCGCTGTCCTGACTACTCTATTTGTTGTCATTCGACTTATGTGGTCATTCCATTCTATTCTTCTGTTTCTTACCCAGTTATTAATGTTATCCACCTTGCATCTCCGTCATATATCTGCACTTCTAGCTCTGTCCCATAGAGTCTTACCATCGATTTTTCGAAGGGTTTTCATCTCCGCTGTTTCGAGCAATCTTTTTGTCCTCCCTGTGTCGGGGTGTGTTTCTGCCACGTATGTCATTATTGGTCTGATGACTGTTTTGTAAATTCCGCCTTTCATTTCTTTTCCGATATTTTTATTTCTCCATATTGTGTCATTCAGGCAACCTGTGGCTCTGTTGGCTCTATTCACTTGATCTTCCACTTCTGTTTCGAGCCTTCCTTAGCTAGATAGTGTGATGCCTAGGTATTTAAACTCCATCACTTGTTCTATTATCTGACCTTCCAGCTCCAATTTATATCTTATTGGATCTGCTGTTATAACCATGCATTTAGTCTTTTTTGGGGAAATTAATATGTTAAATTTTCTGGAGGTTATGTTAAATTTAGGCAGCATACGTTGTAAATCATCTTCACTTTGAGAGATTAGTATTGCATCGTCTGCATAGCAGATTATTTTAAGTTGTTTGTCTCCCATTTGGTATCCTTTTTAGTTCTTACTTTTTTTATTATTTCGTCCTCTTCTAAACCTCTTCAATAAAATACAACAAACAGGGCATATATCAATATCGAAAAAAATAAACGCTAAGCAATGTAGATCGTATCATCAGTCTGATGAGCCATGTCGGTACCTACTGAAAACTTACTGCACTCGAGAGTTTACAACAAAATAAAAGTACAACTAGCGAAACACAGTTTGATTTCAGAATAAGCTTCGAACCAGCTTGAAAGCATTTTTCAGTTTGTAGGTCTTAGTTCAAAGATGCAGACATACTACATGTGTTCTATCGAATTCAAGAAGGCTTATGACTGGGTCTTCCACGACAAACTGATAAGTGTCTTGCAATAGGTAAGAATTGATGAACAAGACCTCCGTATTATCCAAAATGTGTATTAGCATCAATTTGCAAACATATGAATTGGTTAGATACGACGGAAGCAGTTGAGATACAGTATGGAGTGAGGCAAGGATGTATTTTATCGCCTCTACTTTTTAATATCTCCTCTGAAATTGGAAAAAATCCGGAAAAAAGGGACCAACTTTATTTTGAGCGTAACTTACTTACTTTTGACGCTAGAAACTTTTTTTAAGAAACATAAATAGAGTTTTTTTAAAACACTTTAAAAAAGTTGTGATGAATTTTCCCCAAAAAGTGCTTCATTTTTTGGTTATTTCACGTTAAAATATTCGATTTGGAATTTGACGAATAAGAACCTAGTTTTCATTAACTACAACTCTGCGTCCTCTAGGTCTACAGACTAGACTAAACATTAATATATACACCATATTTTTCACTTTTTTATAAGCTACATTTTTGTTAAGAATATTGTTTCGATACTTACTTTTTGAGTTATTTTCGAAAAATCATCTAAAAACGTGGTATTTTTGTTGAAAAATGAATATATTTACTCGCAAATATCTCGAAAAGTATTGACGTGATGAAAAAACTCTATAGAACAAAAGTTGCTTAGAATTAGTCCGTTTATGCAATTCCGGACTTATTTTGAACGTTTATTTTTTCACCCTCGAGAAGGGGTGAAAATCACTCCCAGGACAAAAGTAAACATGGGCACAATATCAATTTTTTCTTTGACATGTTAGCTATGTGTGTATGCCACATTTCATGTCAATCTAAGCGGTTCTTTAAAATTTCAGCAAAAACGGTCAGTAAGTGAACTATGTATAAGTTTGTTTCTTTATAACGATACTAGATTATGATCATTATTCACGAATGTTAAAATTATTTTAACTGTATGTTTTGGTATTTAGCACACGCATGGGTAATCGTACACTTAAAAAATTAATCTTGCACTTAGCCAACATTACAACGTAGATACGGATCTGATTCTCAAGAGGAAAACACAATAAAATAAAGTGGGGTTTCTGGCAAGGAATATTAAGGACTCTTTTAGTTCGAGATTGATGGCGAAATGGCTGAAGTTTTGCAAAATATTGCACATTCAGGACTTTTATTATGGGCACTTAAAAACATACTTGGTCGAGTTTATCTCTGTTACAATGTTTCGTCGTTTTATGGCAAAGTTTTCTGGCTTCTTTCGGGTATATTTCACGATGTTGTCCATTTTGTTGCAAATAATGTTGTAGATTTTGGTTGAAAGATATTTATTTGCGACATATTTATTATTTTCTTCGGATGCTAACAAAAACCTAATTTAATATTGTAAGAAAATTAAAAGCATTTTTATACCTATTTATGAAAAACATAATAGAGGCCTATAGAATCAAAACCTGCTAGATCCATTTTTTGAAATTTTTCAGGAGACTAAAAAAACATTAAAAATGTAAATTTCTCAAAAAGGATCCGGCATTTCTTAATCAAAGTGGCATCTTGTGGCAAGTTGTAGATTTTGGTTGAAAGATATTTATTTGCGACATTAAATTTATTATTTTCTTCGGAAGCTAAAAAAAACCTAATTTAATATTGTAAGAAAATTAAAAGCATTTTTATACATATTTATGAAAAACATAATAGAGACCTATAGAATGAAAACCTAATTTCCATCCATTTTTTGAAATTTTTAGGAGACTAAAAAACATTAAAAATGTAAATTTCTCAAAAAGGATCCGGCATTTCTTAATCAAAGTGGCATCAATAAATGTCATAAAATGGCACACTGATTTGGTATAGAGTCATATTTCTGCATGTCCCATACTTCTTCAGAAATTTGTACTTTTAGTTTGGATTTAGCAAATTTTGATTCTATGCCCACATTTTCAACTGCTTTTAGGCGCAATTAATGCACTAAAAATAGGTATTGAACCATTATGATCGGAAAACATACAAAATATACAAGAAAAAGAAGTATTTTATTGTTAATAAAACTATGGACATAGCAGGATTTGATTATACATTAACATTTCAGTGGTATTTTGAAGAGGATTTAGGTTTTGAGTCAAAACCTTATGCCTGTAGATTAATAGATACTTGAAGTTTGAAATTGTCTAAAAAAGGGAAAACGAAAAATTTAGGATTTAGCAGATTCTGATGGACTCGATGTAAGTAACATTCTCAACTCCTGTTAAGAAAAGACATATAGCTAATATTCTAAATATAGTTCAAATATTAAAACAAACAATTTGCATCATCTGCATATTTTAAACATTATTTGCATATTTTAAGCATAATCTTGCATTTTTTTTTACAAAAATATGTGCATTAAAATGCGAATTTTTAAAGATTTTCTTTGCATTGTATCCGCTCTTTAATGATAAATACAGGGTGTTTGGTAAAGATTGGGCCATAGCTTAACCTTAACCTTAGATGCCTTAGCTTAACATAAATCGATTTAAGCTAACTTACAATACGAAAGTTGATAATAACTGAAATACAGGGTGTCAAAGTTAAACTTTTATTTTATTTATTCTTGAATGTTTCCTGATAGGCATGGAATAAGAACACGAAAATTGGAAAGCGGGGGTTTTTTGGGACCAGAAATCCAAATTCGCCACCAAAAATTATGTATTATCTAGAAGGTACATACGTCTTTCAGCGATCATTTAATCCGTTCAATTTTTTTTATCCCCTACTCTACATACTTTTTGAATCAAAACTTTTATTCTAGATATATTGACTATTATATAATATAGAGTATAGAGTATTATATATTATATCTATATAATATCTAGTCTACTCTTTCTAAATTCTGTGCTGTTAGAATATTGACTTCAAATATCTCGAAAACTAATAGTACCTAATGACTTTATCGTTACGAGTAAAGAGTACATTATTTACACAGAGGGTCTTGGAGAATCAAAAATTGTGCTAAAATGGCAATTCTGCCAGTGGCGTAGAATTTGGGAAGGATCAACCATTGACTGTCCCCTGTCGTGCGCCACTGGTAGTAGCCAGAAACGTTTATTTAACATAATTTCATAGGGTTTATAACACCCACACTTTCTGCCAAGTATGAAAAGGATTCGCCGAATAGTTTTAAAATACTGAGCAAAAATAGTTTTTAAATTTTTAACTAAAACACCCTGTAACTCAGTAAGGAGCCATATTTTATTTAAGCGATTTTGGTTATGGTAATAAAACACCCGTTAGCTAATGTCCAATTAATTATGGGCCACCCTGTATAAACTAACAAAAAGGGTTTTAGAAAAATATAAGCTTGTTTGATTTTTTCCGAAACAATGCAAGTTTTAGAATTTTTCAATTTATATTGACTCCCCTATTACATGATGTATTATACAAGGTGTCCCAAAAGTAGCGGAACGGTCGAATATGTCGCAAAATGAACATCCGATCAAAAAACTGAAAAATACGTTTGCAATAATTTTCAAAAATCTATCGAATAACACCAAACATGACCCCCGCTCCACCCCTGGAGGTGGGGTGGGGGTAACTTTAAAATCTTAAATGGAAACCCCAAGTTTTTATCGCAGATTTAGATTTCTCACGTAAAAGTAAGTAACTTTTATTCGAGACATTTTTTCGAATTTGGACAGATGGCGCTATAATCGAAAATAACGATATATCGTAATACCATAGGTATATTATAGAAATGGTCTAATATCTCGAGAACTACAATACCAAATGAAAAATCAACAAACGCGTGTATATTATTTTTCATAAAGCTATCGAATAACACCAAAAACGACTTTCCAATCCACTCCCTGGAGGTGAGGTGGGGGTAACTTTAAAATCTTAAACAGGGACCCTAGTTTATTATTGCAGATGTGCATTCCTCATGAAAAAATAAGTAACATTTATCCGAAACATTTTTTAGAATTGTTGATAGATGGCGCTATAATCGGAAAAATACGATTTATCAGTGCCATCTATCAACAATTCTAAACAATGTTTTGAATAAATGTTACCTATTCTTTTATGAGGAATCCAAAACTGCAATATAAAACGGGGGTTCCTATTTAAGATTTTAGAGTTACCCCCACCCCACCTCCAGGGGGTGGGGTGGAAAGTCATTTTTGGTGTCATTCAATATCTTTTTAAAAAATAATAAACACATATTTTTTGGTTTTTCATTTGGAAGTGTATTTCTCGAGATATTAGACCGTTTCTATAATATACCTATGCTGTCACGATATATCGTTATTTCCGATTATAGCGCCATTTATCCATAATTCGAAAACATGTCTCGAATAAAAGTTATTTACTTTTACGTGAGGAATCCAAATCTGCAATAAAAACTGGGGGGTTTCTATTTAAGGTTTATGCAGGGTTTAGGCAGGGCCCCCCTGCGGGGGTGGATTGGTAGGTCGTGTTTGGTGTCATTCGATAGATTTTTGAAAAATATTGAACACGTATTTTTCATTTTTCCGATCCGATGTTCAGTTCACGAAATATTCGACTGTTTCACTACTTTTGGGACACCCTATATGTATTAAATAATTGTTGATGAAACCTTTGTATAGTGCTAATATTTGAATATTCCTACCTGCAATTTTCTACAATATTTTGAAATTCTTGGAAACACAAGGTGCTTTATAATTAATTTCCCTTATACCGAACTTTATGTCCGTCCGTATACATGAAGGCGGTAGAGTCTTAACAAGAAGAAAGTTATTAGAGCAGTAGCAGTAGTAGCCAGCAGGAACTTTGTAGGCCCTACGGCTGCAGATAATAAGTTTAATTAGTTCGACAAGTGTTTATACCCCGTAAAGCGTAGAAGCTGCCCAGCGAAGCTCCTCCTATACTTTATAGTCACACACTTCCTGCAACTTTACCAACTCTAAAGCTCTCACGTAAGCTGGCTCGTTTCATTACTAATTTCTATATAAAGCAAACAAAGCTGTTGGTCTTGTCTTCTTACGTTTAAACTCTTAGATCCGTCTTAGTCTCAGACTGAAACTTTTTGCATATAATATGCGTCTGTCCACTATAGATATAGTGGAACGCTCATATTTTGTCCAGTGAAAGCGAACAAATTATTTTTACAAGGTGGAAATAAATATTAAAAAACTTTATAAACAAATAAATCGAAACATTCTTTAAACAAAATTCACAAGGAAAAGAATTTTCTGCAGCCAGCTGTATACAGCAAATCACAAAAGTTTATTAAAAATCTTTTACAAACGGTATATTTTTATATTATACTCCTGGTAAAAAAAATCTGGACACCTTAAAAATGGGTCGTTTTTATGTCTCAAATTTCCTAAACCTGTTGTTCGATTTAAGTGATTTTGTAATATCGCTGTAATAATTGTTGCCGGACAGCTAAATTGTCATTTTATACCGGGTGTACCAATCAAACGGTGTTTTTTTCTCAAAGTTCGCCACACCCTGTGGAATATTCTAGCATTTATAAAATACTGAAATTAAAACCCAGCTATAGCGTCAGCTATTTTTAATATTCTATTTTTTGATTCATTCGCGTATGTTGGATATTAAAAAAGTTATGTGCTTTAACAACTAGCCATGTTTTTCACCAATACAGGGTATTTCTAAATAAGTGCGACAAACTTTAAAGGGCAATTCTGCATGAAAAACTAATGACCGTTTGCTTTATAAACGTATGTTCGCAAATTATTCGTTCTCGAAATACGGGGTGTTGAAATTTTTCTTACAAACTGACGTATTATACAGGGTGTAACTGTAACAAAAATACAGGTCATAAATTAAATAACGTATTCTGGGACCAAAAATAGATCGATTTAACCTAACTTACCTTAGTACAAATGTGCACATAAAAAAAGTTACAACCCTTTGAAGTTACAAAATGAAAATCGATTTTTTCCAATATATCGACAACTATTCGAGATTTTTTATTGAAAATGGACATGTGGTATACTTATGGCAGGAAAATCTTTAGAAAAAATTATAGTGAAATTTGTGCAACCCATAAATATTTTATGGGGGTCTTGTTCCCTTAAACCCCCCCAAACTTTTGCGAACGTTCTAATTAAATTATTATTGTGGTACAATTAGTTAAACACAATATTTTTAAAACTTTTTTGTCTCCTAGTATTTTTTCGACAATCTAGTTTTTATCGAGATACGGCTTCTTTTTTAATATGTTTACATAAAAAATTTATGGGGGTTTTGTTCCTTTAAACCCCCCAAATATTTGTATACGTTCCACTTAAACTATTATTGTGGTACCATTGATTAAACACAGTGTTTTTAAAATTTTTTGCCTCTTACCATTTTTTCGATAAGGTATCTTTTATCGAGATGTGGCTTCTTTTTTAAATTGGTTCAAAACATACCTAAAAATGTAAATTTTCATGGTATTACCAGGTCTCTTATAGTAATACGTAACCATATTACAAATATATGGTGGATTGGACAAATATTCAAAATATCTCGATAAAAACTGGTTTTTCGAGAAAGTACTAAGAGGCAAAAAAGTTCTAGAAATAATGTGTTTAACTTATTATATATGGCACCACAATAATAATTGAATTGGAACGTACGCAAAAGTTTGGGGGGGGGGGAACAAAACCCCCATAAAATTTTTATGGGGTGCACAAATTTCACTATAATATTTTATAAAGATTTTCCTGCCATAAATATACCACATGTCCATTTTCAATAAAAAATCTCGAATAGTTTTCGATATATTAGAAAAAATCGATTTTCATTTTGTAACTTCAAAGAGCTGTAACTTTTTTTGTGTGCACATTTGTACTAAGGTAAGTTAGGTTCAATCGAACTATTTTTGTTCCCAGAATATGTGGTATAATTTATGACCTGTATTTTTGTTACACCCTGTATATTGCTCTAAAATCGGTTGAGATATGCAAATGAAATTTAGTGGGTTTTAAGAGGTAGTTATTGCCCATTTTATGACATACAATTAAGAATTTTATATTCATCATTGGGGCGCATACGGGTAATATGACCCATATGGGTAATGGTCTGAATGTTTTGGAGAAAAAATTAGTAGGTACGCCACTGAGATATTTGAAATTAAAAATCATTTTTTAATTCCTCGTTCAATTTACAATAAAAATTTTTTCTTGCCTTTTTTCATATGAGGCGTTATTTTTATGCTAAAAAATAAAACATCTTAACCTTCACGAAGTAATTGAAATAAGTTTCTATGGAAACTACCTGGAATACTTTGTAAGCGCTAAGATGTTTTATTTTTTTGCATAACAACGGCGCCTTATATGAAAAAAAGACAAAGAAAGCTTTTTTGTTGTAAATTGAACGAGTAATTCAAACATTATTTTTACTTTAAAATCTCTTTGGGGTACTAAATTTTCTTTAAAAAAATTCAGACCATTATCCGTACGGGTATGTGCACCAATGGTGAATATGATATTCTTAATTTTATATAAAAAAAAGCGCAATAACTACCTCTTAAAACCCACCAAATTTCATTTGAATATCTTAACCGGTTTTAGAGCAATACATAAATCGTCAGTTTATAAGAATAATTTCGACACCCCGTATCTCGGAAGCGGAGTATTTGCGGACATACGTTTATAAAGCAAACTTTCATTCTTGTTTCATGCAGAATTACTCCTTAAAGATTGTCATACTTATTTAAAAACACCCTGTATTGATAAAAAACATGGCTAGTTGTTAAAGTACCTAACTTTTTTATTATCCAACATAAACGAATTAATCAAAAAACAGAATATTAAGGAAACCTGAGGCAATAGTTGGGTTTCAATTTCAGTATTTTATAAATGCTAGAATATTCCACAGGGTGTGGCGAATTTTGAGAAAAAAAAAACACAGTTTGATTGGTACACTCAGTATACAATGAAAATTTACCTGTCTAGCAACAATATTATTACAGCAATATTGTTAAAGAATAAGGCTGTAACATACACTCACAGACAAAAATATTGCATATTTTGTTTTTGAAGTATATCTTTTTCCTGTTAAAAAATGGTGTACTCTTTATTGCTAAATAAGTTGAGCTGGACTATCCTACGTATATTTATTGTCAAGTAACTTGCATATTGCAAAGTCACAACTAATTTGTAGAGAAATTAATGAAATAGTCTGATTTTGCGTATAACATTTAATTGGAAAGAAAAACAATAAAGACAATATAACAATTTTTTACGGCAATATTGTAACAATTAAGTACCTAGTATTTTCGTCTCTAGCTATAATGATTGCCTGCGTCCTTCTAGGCATGCTCCGCAGAATATCTCGGATGGTTTTTTTCGGAAGTCGATTCCAGTCTTCCTGTGCAGCAATTCTTAATTCTGAAATTGAGTTTGGAGCTGGATTTCTTGCTCGTATATGTCTTTTTAGGATGTCCCATGTATGTTCTATGGGATTTGCAGGGCTCATTGGTGGCCAGTCTAGAGCCTCAACCCCAACATCCTCAAGATGTTGTATGACAGTTCCTGTGGTCTGATGGTTCCTACGGGCATTATCATGCATTAGCACAAAGTTATCATACCCAATGAAGCCGGCATAAGGAAAAACATGCTCTTCAAGGATGTTTCGTATATACCAGTCAGCATTCATTCGAATATTCACCTCAATAAGCTCCGTACGACTTTACCAACTAATGCCATCCCATAGCATTATAGAACCGCCACCAAAGCTAACAGTTTGTACAAGATTACATTCTACGAAACGTTTCCCAGACCTTCTGTATACTCGATTTCGTCCATCTAGCTTCCATAATTGTATCCTCGTTTCATCTGTTAAAAGAACTCTTCCCCATTGGTGTTCGTTCAAGTTAACGTGGGCTCTTGCAAAATGCAACCTTTGAGTTTTATGCCGTGGTAGAAAAAGTGGAACTCTGCCAGGCCGTTTTGGATTCAAACTAACCTCTTTAAGTCTTCTAGTCAAAATTTTGACTCTTACATTAACTTGTCTTGTGATAATTCATTTTTGAGATGGGGAGCTGTAAATGTAAGATTCCTCAAAGATTTAAGTCTTAAATATTGGTCATCTCTTGGCGTTGTACATCTTTTTCGTCGTTGACCAGGTCGCTGTTTGTATTCTCCAGTCTCATTGTATCGCTTTACTATACGAGATACAGTCGACTTATGGCCGCTATCCACGCAATCTTCTTGTTTGTAACCCTCATTTCTTAAAGTAACAATTCGAACACACACTAACACGTTTAAATGTGGCATATCAGCAAGAAAATTGCAGAATCGAAAAATAAAACTCTCTAACTGACATATTCTAATTGACATTTCAACAAAACAAGAATTGTCAAGTCGCCAAAGCACACTTTCCATACTATTCAATGTTTTGTTAATTTGTGACATTATTGCATATTCGGTTATAAAGTGTTTAACCATTTATTTATCTCTAATAAACAAAAACACATCAAAAAAATAAATAAATAAAATAAATAGATAAATAAATAAATAAAAAAATACTTAATATTTCAAAGGTAAAAAATAAACAAATAATAACGATTGAAGATAAAATATGCAATATTTTTGTCCGTGAGTATACCTATTAAAAAAATTACTTAAACCGGACAATAGGTTTAGTAAATTCGAGACATCAAAAATAATCAATTTTAAAGGTGTTTGGCTTTTTTTGACCAGGAGTGTTTTTCGGGCTTCATCACAGAAAGTTTTCGGAATAATAATTCCATCAACAGTGCTGCTTACCTAGAATAAATATACCTAACCATTTTAATTAAAGCTTCTTCTTCTTCTTCTTCTTTTTCTTTTTGTATAGACATGGCTCTGTCTGTTTGTTTAATGTGCCTCTAGTAAGTTGTACTTCCATCGTTTTCGTGGTCTTCCCACTGATCGTCTTCCTATTGGGGAACCGTCTTTCGCTGTCTTGACTACTCTATTTGTTGTCATTAGGCTTATGTGGTCATTGCATTCTAATCTTCTGTTTCTTACCCAGTTATTAATGTTATCCACCTTGCATCTCCGTCGTATATCTGCACTCCTAGCTCTGTTCCATATTGTCTTACCATCGATTTTTCGAAGGGTTTTCATCTCCGCTGTTTCGAACAATCTTTTTGTCTTAAAAAAGTCTTAAAGGTGAATATTAAATTTTGACCAAAGTTTTTTTCACTAAAACAATACTTTTCGAGTTATTTGCGATTGAAAATGTTGACTTTTCAACAAAAAACCACGTTTTCAGGCGGTTTTTCGCAAATAACTCAAAAAGTAAGTATTAGGTATATCAAGAAAAATATTCTTAGCAAAAATATAGCATGTAAAAATAAAAAAAAATGTGAATTCGTAAAGTCTTCAGATTCAGCAACAGCAGAGTTGTAGTAGCTCATGAAAAATAAGTTCTGATTCGTCAAATTCCAAAAAATCAAATATTTCAACGTGAAATAAAATGAAGCACTTTTCGGAGACAACTCATTAAAATTTTTTAAAGCTTTATTTTTAAAATAAAAATGTATACCATTTTTATTCAGTTGCAATGCGAGGCCAAAAATGTCTTAATTTTTACTTAGATTAGAGAGCGCAACCAGCACTCTTATCGACGATTTCACCTCTTGTTAGAGGCTCTTCAGAGAAGGCATAGGTTGCTTTTCTCTAATCCAGTAAATTTTTCGACATATATTAGTCCCACACTGCAACTGAGGTGAATGGATTATGTGACTAGCTTCATCTGGCAATTGAAAGATAAAGTTTTTCAATCCTAATAGCAACATTAATAAGATTGAAAAATATTAAAAATATTACTAAAAGATTTTTAAACTGAAAACTTATTGGTACATTTCCCTGGTGACACCTCCAAGACTTCTACAATTTGCAAGCCAAATGGATGCTGCAGTGAAGACAAAAGGGAAGGAATTCTACACTATGCAATTCACAACCCCCGTCTGCAGCGTGGTAAAGTTCCAACGGAAAATGCACCTAGTTACTCCACGGAGTAATACTACTATAAAATAAAAATGTATACTATTTTTATTCAGTTGCAATGTGAGGCCAAAAATGTCTTAATTTTTACTTAGATTAGAGGTACATTTTCCGTTGGAATTTTACCAAGCTGCAGACGGGGGTTGTGAATTGCATAGTGTAGAATTCCTTCCCTTTTGTCTTCACTGCAGCATCCATTTTTCTTGCAAATTGTAGAAGCCTTGGAGGTGTCACCAGGGAAATGTACCAATATGTTTTCAATTTAAAAATCTTTTAGTAATATTTTTAATATTTTTCAATATTATTAATGTTGTTATTAGGATTGAAAAACTTTACCTTAATTTTTATTTTTTTTGGTAAAGTTGGGCCTTTTTTTTGGTAAAAAAAATCGTTAACATCTCCCCCTATTTAGCACCCCAAATGAAAATTAATCGTTAGCGCTTTACCATTTACTTCATATATGTGTATTGTTTATACCATCTGTAAGTTTGACAGGTTCGAAATGCTTATTTTTGAAACAATCGAATACTTACCATCATTTGATTATAAGTTTCATTCGACACCTCCTTTGCTATTCTATCTGTGTTAATAATGGAGGAATTATATTCGCGGATAAACGGACAGACAGGCATGAAACCGGAAGTGTATATAGTGATGAGAGCTCTAATAACCGGCAAAATAACGCAAAAGATGGAAAACACATTAAGTTGTGAAATAAAAAGAAATGTAACTAATGTTTGTTTTTAAACCAAGAGGCGTGATTCAAATTTAGCGCGCTGTAATGCTTGTTTGTAATTGGTTCAACCGCAGGCAAGTTTACCCAACTGTTATAAAATTTTGACACTAATGACATTTATCAAATTTTGACCCAATTGGCATTTCATAGGTTAATTAAGTTATATCGGCGACTTTTTGTATTTTCTGCGTTATTCCTTTAATTTTTAGATTTTTAGTCTGCATTTATATCAAAAGCAGTTGTTTTTAGAATTATTTAGCGACGTATTGATATAATATAATATTTATGGATTACCGTCGACGGCTGACATGATCAACCAAAAAAGAAAATGTATCTGGTGATTATTCTAATGACTTTCTTGGATGTGGATCTGTCTTTTTAGTTTACTCCTCCTGGTTAAAAAATAAACCATAGTGGAGGTGGTAGATTTAGTGATAAAAACCTGTAAAATTTACATTCTACTTATTAAAAAAAATACCAAGTTTCTTGTAAAAGGTATATATTAAAATACCCTAAATAAGGGTCACAATACAAAACGTTTTCGGATTAAGGAAATCCATCATCAGTGTTTAAAAGCCAAAATTTGCATGCCTGAGCCACCAAAATGTATAGGGTAAAAACCCTTTAAATGTAAATAATTAAGTTATTTTACATATTTATATAAAATTCATCGGATGTTATAGATAAACCTGGATGTTACCCAGGGCAACACAGGACTCTCCCCACGTGGTTGGAACTTTTTTTGGAGAAAACCTCGTTTCAAATTTTAAGCCCCCACTCACGAACTCTGTCAATGTCAAGTCAAACCCTTTCTCTTTGTCAAAATGAAGAATATTTTTTCATTAAATTCTAAAATCTACTTAAGGCAATGTCTGGCCTCATAGCCACATTTTCAAACAGACGTTCTTAATTGGGGTAAGTGTTTAAATATAAATGTACACATTTTTCTAAGCCTATATCCGTAATCTTTTTTATGTTCCTATCTAACCTTACTTTTCGTACTTTTTATTGTTGTACCACATGGAAATTTTTATATTATCTATTATCTTCATATGTGTGTAGTAATCCACAACTATTTAACTACTAACATTATTTAATACTATTCATTTTGTATAACCTTGCCTTTCTGCAACATTTCTGGATTATTTCTTGGAATGGCAAGGATATCTTTCATTTATTCTTGGTGTCTAATGTCTTGGCTGTATGTATTCTAGTTTTCTGGACATATTGCAAAAACTGATCAACCCTTCACCTCGTGGGAGACTCCCCGAAACTGGAGCCCCTAATGTCGCCGGCGATACATCAATGCAGCAGTAACTAGACTCCTAACAACCATCCAACACCTGTAGGCCTGGTGGCCAGACATCCACGTCGCCAGAGCCCGTTTGCAGAACAACAGCAAGACACCAAGAACCCGCAGACAGATACCAAGTGCCATCGATAAGTATAATCTCTGATCTGTAAAGTTTCGGCAAGGTCTTGTAAATTATTTTTTTTGATACTTTAATTATGTCTTTTATGAAAAATAAACATGATTAGTTAAATATTATTGTTTTATTTGCTCCATTCTGCATTTTCATTGTTCATGTTTTTGATTAGGACAAGGTGGACTCACAACTTGGGAGATTGAGCTAGTCTAGGGTAGACGATAGCTATCATAGTTGATTGAAATATTATTCTCGAGTATTGTTTCAATTATCTGGGGTAGTTTATCGCCTCACTTTTGGCACATTGTGAGGTTTTCTCCAAAAAAAGTTCCAACCACGTGGGGAGAGTCCTGTGTTGCCCTGGGTAACATCCAGGTTTATCTTTAACATAAGATGATTTTTATATAAATAAGTATGTAAAACAACTTTATCATTTACATTTAAAGGGTTTTTACCCAATACATTTTGGTGGCTCAGGCATGCAAATTTTGGCTTTTAAACACTGATGATGGATTCCTTAATCCGTAAACGTTTTGTATTGTGACCCTTATTTAGGGTATTTTAATATATACCTTTTACAAAAAACTTGGTATTTTTGTGATTTATGGTATACAGCCAGCTACAACGTGGATATTCTACTTATTGTTTCCCACCTTGAAACGTATCGGACGAATTTTAGTTGACATACTCCTCTGATACGTCTAAAGGTGGGAAACAATAAATAGAATGTAAGTTTATAGGTTTTTATCGCTAAATGTCCCACATTCACTCTTTTCATATCTTTTTATCTCACAATTTAATATGTTTTCCTTCTTTTGCGTTATTTTGCCGGTTATTAGCACGCTCATCACTGTATTTTTTTTCGTCTTGCTAAGGCGCGTCGAATAATATATTGCTTGTACTATTTTGGCGGATAGACGTACGTGGATAATTCAACGTTTTCACATTTTTTTCAAAATATGTGAAAACAATAGGTTTGTTCTAGCATCAGTTTCAAACGGTTTGAAACCATCAGCGAATAGTGGACCAGCGCGAGTAGAGGGGATAGCACTGGTGACTGTAGTATGTTCTCTCACTGACCAACTGTTTGCTGACGGTTTCTGACTGTTTGCTAGAACAAACCTAATATAATATGATGTCAAAATACTGTCAATTCTTTGATATATATTATTGGAAATATAATATTATGCAAACTGAATAAATTATAAAAAACTACGAACTACATATACAGTAATGAATCTACTAAGAAGTATGAAATCACGAAATATAGATATGTATATGTTTATGTGTATTTAAAAAAGTGAAGTGCATTTGAACATGGCAACATCCCAAATTTATGTTATTACTACCTAAATATCAATTTTCTCCTAAGTTAGCGAGATCAAAGACGAAACCCTCTCCTTACCGAATGAAAAGTCCTTTCTTAGTCCCGGGGTCTTGGGGCGATGTGCAGTAGCCTCCGTCTAATAAAATTATTGTATCTGTGCGGACATTAATTGAGTTTGCCCCAATGACTCCGACGATGGCGTCCTCTAGTGACGTGTTCCCTTCATTGCACACGTCAACTACACGCTTTCCTTTGACACAGACATTCCCTGTTGACGTCTTAGGTCTGCTCGAGAAGGAAAATCAAAACCATTTGCTTATTGTTTTCAAAAGTTTGTAGAGTAAATATTTTGTGAATATGTCTACATAATAAGCGCTTCATTGTTTATCAACGCCGTTATAAATACAATTTCTATTTACAGGGGCTATTCCAGGCTATTGAAAAAGATTATTAAAAAAAGATTTAAGGTGAGACCGGGAATCTTATTTCGGGCATCATCACATATAAGTCCAGAAAGCCACTGCGCATCCGCTAGGAAAAATATTCTAATTCGGATTTTTTGCACAATCTTACTCAAAAAGGACTCCTTTTAACAAATTTGCATGTTGCCAGGACCAAAAATTGGTCAAAAATTTTTTAAACGTTTTTTTTTTGTTTTTTTCCTAAAATTATTTTTTTTTTGCATGGAACAAATTTTTTTTAAGTTTTTTGTATCATTCCAAACAGAAAAGGTATTTGGTGACTTTTCTCTAAAGGTGATAGTTTTTGACATATAAGCGATTAAAAATTGAAAAATTGCGAAATCGGCCATTTTTAACCCTCAAAAACTATGTGGAAAACTGAAAATTTGAATGTTGCCAAGGTAGGTAGATATTCTTTAAACATCGATTGATGAAATCCCGAAGAGTATTTTGCAATACAATATTCAAAACTCCTTTGTTTTTTAATTGCTAATCAAGCGTGCGCGACACTATTTTCCATCGTTGCATGTGTATGCAGTATGGTGCAAATGAAAGGAATAAATTCGTTATTACGTAAACCGGCGACTTTTAAGGAAAAATCCCGAAACAGGTCAATTTTTATTTTTAAGTTATGATATTCTGACATATTATGGTATACTAGTGACGTCATCCGTCTGGGCGTGATGACGTAATCGATGATTTTTTTAAATGAGAATAGGGGTCGTGTGCTAGCTCATTTGAAAGGTTTTTCAATTCTCTATTCAGTAATATAAACATTTACATAATTATTTATACAGGGTGTCCATACAGGTTTGATCCTTCATTATTTGGACTAAATACTTAAATTAGACATGCCACAAGAACAGGGCTTATTTTACCACTAGGCCCGTGAGGCACCTGCCTCGGGCCTTTATTTGAATGGGGTCCGGAAAGATCACCAAACAAAACATGTTTATTACAATAACAAAACAAATTTTCAAAATTCTTTCATTTTACGAACTGGCAATGATAAATGATAACCATAAGAGTTATAATTAAGTGGATAGGCGCAAACTTTCGGCTTCAATGCTCTTTAAATGCATTCATTTTTTCAAATCCTCAAAAAACTAATAAATATTTTTAAAAAATTTAGACGCAGAATGAAAGATTACATTATTACCGAGAGCCGAATGTCCCTTAGAATAAATAAAAAGTTTCTTTTGAATAAGATATGTAGGTTTTTTTTCTCTGATTCTGGCTTTGGTTTAGAACTAGAACCTTTAGCCACGTAATTGTATAACTTATCACTAAGTCAGGGGAGTAATGTGTAGTGTGTGTCTGGAGTAAGTGTCTTGTTACTTTGCAAAGTCAACGTCATTGTCTTTGCAAAGAGACGCTAATTGTTTCCGAACGTCTGCGGTCCCTAAGATATGTAGGTATTTAGAATTAAAAATCACATTCAATTTTCTCTTTTTTTCGTCCCTGTAACTTATTAAAATAAACATTATCGAAGATTTCAGGGACTTCAGGGAACGTAATTTTTCATTCTGCGTTTCAATTTTTTAAAAATATTTATAGACCAGTAAGGATCTGTTTTTAGGTGGATGTGAGAGGTGGCATTCAGATTTTTGCGGATAAAGTTAGGTGATAACTTCGTTAATAATAATCGATTTATGCTCCTTCTCAAATATGCCCGGAACATTAATAAAAAAATTAAATATTTAAAAATTTCAAAAAATTTCGTTTTTTTTTCTACTTTTTTTGCTTATAACTTAAAAACTATTCATTTTAGAACAAAGTCCTATAGGAATAAAACAAAGATAATTAAATTTTCTATCAGATGCGATTGGTTAAAAATGTCTTAATTTATCACCCTTGCTTCAAAATAGCAATAAATATAAAATAAGGGGGCAAAACAAGCCTGTCCTTATTCAATGATTTTCCATCACTTAGGTTACACTTGGAACCTTCCTAATCCGCTTAGAAAATTTTTGTAATGTGCTAAAACCGTACACCAAATTTCATTAAAAGTGACTTACTAGATTTTGCATAATAATTTTGCAATCTAAACTTTTTTTAAAAAATTTAAATTTTTTAAAATCTTGCACAACAAAAACTAGAACATACAAAGATTTGTCAATTTTTTTACATATAAAGAAGTACTCCACCTATCTAATGCATTTTACATAATTGAAATCGGATTATTTAAGCAGTCTCAGCAATGTTTTAAAGTTATAAACAATTTTTTGGCTTATAAACAAATTAGTGCTGTGGCCAGGAGGGGGTGCTACGGGTTCCTTTATTTAGATGGAATTACCCAAGTTTTTTTATGTATTTTGACCCGTAAAACACGAATTTTTTGGGTAACAGTTGATCCGGATGTCGATAAGATTGTTATAAACAAAGAACTTGAGGAATTACATAAAATCGATTTTTCGCAAAATAAAACATTTTTTTGTATTTCTTGGGTAATTCTAAGCAAAAAATGTTCTTACAAGTTTTTTCGTAGGATGCATAGTTTTCGAGATAAACGCGGTGGAACTCTCAAAAAATCGAGAAATTGCTATTTTTGAACGCGAATAACGTTTGCTTAAAAAATAAAATGGCAATTCTGCTGACAGCATTTTAAAGTTTAAGTCAAATTATACCGGTTTTAATTATTTGCATTGCTAAAAATTAAATTTTTTTTATTATTAAACAAAGCTATTTTTTTATAAGCCAAAAAATTGTTTATAAATTTAAAACATTGCTGGGCCCCTTAAATAATCCGATTTTAATTCTGTAAAGTGTATTAGATAGGTAGAGTACCTCTTTATATGTAAAAAAACTAGCCAACTTCTAAATGGTCTACTTTTTGTTCAGAAAGATTTTAAAAAATTTGAACCTTTTTAAAAACATTTAGATTGCAAATTTATTATGCAAATTGTATTAGGTCGATTTTAATGAAATTTGGTACACGATTTAAGTATGTTACAAAGAATTTCCTAAGCGAATTACGAAGGTTCTAAGTGCCACCAAAGTGGTTAAAAATATTGAATAACAACAGACTTATTTTGCACCCTTATTTTGTATTTATTGCTATATTGCAGAAAAGGTAATACCTTAAGACATTTTTTACCAGTCGTATGTCATACAAAATTCAATTATCTTTATTTTATTTCTCTACGACTTTGTTCCAAAACGAATCGTTTTAAAGTTATAAGCAAAGAAAGCAGAAAAAAATCGATGTTTTTCGAAATTTTTAATTATTTTAATTTTTTTATTAATGTTCCGGGCATATTTGAGAAGGAGCATAAGTCAATTATTATTACTGAAGGTGTCACCTAACTTTATCTGCAAAAATCCGAATGCCACCTCTCACATCCAAAAATAGACGTTTTTTCGCAGATCCTTACTGGTCTATTATTAGTTTATCAGGCTTCGAAAGAACGAATGGATTTAAATAGCATTGAAGCCGAAAGTTTGCGCCTATCCCCTTAAACAATGTTTAATTGTTTAAATATAAATTTTATTTATTGTTAATAAACATTTTATTTTCTTGTGCAACTAAATTTCTATTAAATAATTAATACATTTAAAAAAGTTATTATTATTATTAAATTATATTTAGGGGCCCGAAAATTGTGTAGTGCCTCGGGCCTGATTTGAAGTAAAATAGCCTCTGCACAACAGTTTCAGAACCTTGAGGAACTTAAAATTTATTTTATTTCTAAATTATTTGGAGTGTTAAAATTATCATTGTAATACAATTCTGCTTCTGCATTGCTAAAGATTTTATCCTTATATACACATAACCGCCATAAAGTTGGCACTCGAGACCGTTGTATACATTCCCATAATCAGATCGCAGTCGTCAAGATAGCGATTTGGCATCCTACAGCAATAAAACTTTCCTTCGTCTACTAGAAGAGAGGAAATAATGCCGTGGAAGGGTGAGCTCGGTGTCTAGGGGGGCGAGAGGGGCGACGACGGTACAGAAACTCGCGTGATTATGACTGGAGCTAATCCAAGTTGAAATCTCTTTGCGAACCGATTCAAATAGTCATGTCGAGGAGGGCCATGAATAAATTACCGACTCCCGCCTGGAGATGGGAGTCTTGCGGATTAGTGGGGTCCTTACTGGGTCCTTGGGGAACACTTTCCGGCCGCGTCTTACAACTCAGTCGTTATCGCTATAATTGCCCGGTTCTAACTTCGGCGTTGTTACACAGCGACATATAAAGCAGTACGGAGCTTTATGGCCGATGTTAAAAGGAATGGAGGAGTTTATAGTTAAGTTTTGTCATTGTTTATTGTCATGATAAATCGGATGCTTAATGTAATTACCTTGATTGTAAAATATAGGAAGTATATTAAACTTAAAATATAGGAAATATATTGGAATCAAACTGCCAAGGTAAGAGTTGACAACCAGGACACCCAAGATATCAAAATACAGAGAAGAGTCCGCCAGGGTTGCGTGCTGTCTTCACTACTTTTCAATGTCTACAGTGAAGCGGTATTTCAAGAAGCGCTCTCAGATTCAATAGAAGGTATATCTATCAATGGAGAAGTTTTGAACAACTTACAATTTGCAGACCCTACAGTAATAATAACGGATAACAACAATGATTTACAGAACGTAATGCAACGACTTAATGAACGCTGTCATGAGTACGGACTGAAGATGAATTTAGAGAAAACTAAATGCATGATCATGATCAAATCAGCACACGCAAACATCCAATTAACTGTTGAAGATACTGTAATTGAGAGTGTGGATAACTACAAATACTTAGGAACATGGATAACATCTTTAGACCAAACCAAAGAAATTAAGACACGTATGTATTAAAATAGCACGTGCATCATTCATTAAACTTAAAACGTTTCTTTGTTGTCGGGATATAAGGTTAGAACTACGCCTAAGGATGCTTCGATGTTACGTGTTCTCTACTCTTCTTTATGGCTTGGAAGCGTGGACATTAAAACAAGTCTTTTTGAATAAGTTGGCCGCCTTTGAATTTTGGTGTTACTGAATATTCCTACGAATATCATGGATTCAAAGAATGTCAAATGTGGAGGATAACTGAAATGTGGTCAAACTAGAAGGATAGGAAATCAACCGGAAATAATACAACTATCAAAAGACAAAAACTTATGTACATGGGATATGTGATGAGAGGGCAAAAATACTCATTATTACAACTTATTATGCAAGGTAAAATCCCAAGAAAGCGAAATGTGGGAAGACCAAGAACATCCTGGCTTAAGAACTTACGGGAATGGTTCGAATGCAGTAGTGCAGAGCTATTTAGAGCGGCACTCAACAAGGTCCGCATTGCCAGGATGATTACCAACCTTAGATAGAAGATGGAACTTAAAGAAGAATAAAGCTAGCTCTAAATGTAAGAAAAAATAATACTGCATAATATGTATAAAAGTATATATTGTATCTTGTCTACGGTACACCTTCTTCTAAACTATGTCAAATTCCCCAGAAAATATTCACTTTATACTAATAACGTTGAATTGAGAGCACACTCTCAGGCAGGACCAATTTTTTTGTTCTATAATACTAAATCTAACCTAAATCTGAAGAATAGTGTCGCCATGCGCCACCTGGGACGAGGGTAACATGTCTTTTTGCAAAATTTCAAAAATTGAATGGGCGAAGTTACGGCGATTTTGGAGTGTAAAAATGCCGCGACTTAAAACCACTGTAGAATCTGTTCATAAGCACCTACAAAACTTTTCAAAAACAAAAATGAAGCCCTTTTTGTACATGTACCTACTTTAACAATATTACTTTTGTTTTTCTCTTCATTCTGAATCTAGAGAGTGAGTTTTAAGTGTAGAATGGCTCAATTATCTTGGAAACGGTATGCACGATTTTTATAAATTTTAATGTAAGGGTTTTGTGACGCAGCCGATATTATGGTGATATTTACTATTTTGGACGTCCCAGAATGCGATGGAGAGATAAAATCCAAGCAGATCTCCGAAAAATTAACATTCCATTTGACCCTAGGTTGATGGAAGACCGAACAAATTTGAAGAAAGTTGTACAGTCAGCCAACACCCACCCACGGTTGTAGCGCTACATGATGATGATGATATTTAATTTTTTGTCAGATTATCAAACAGCAACACAATTCACCTAATGCGTTCCCCTATATTTTTCTACGCAAGTGGACAAAATCGCCAAGTATCACCATATATTTGACAAGCTGTGCAAGTCAATTGTGGCGGCGTTTTTGTGTCACTGGAAGTCCAGACGAACGTTATCTAGGACCTGACCGTGCTACAACTGCAGCTTAAGACCGATTTTTAGTCTTAATCTCTAGAAGACAACTAACAATTGCAGCACCTGAATTGGTTAGTGACTTGCGCGGGCATACCAGGTAACCATAGGCCATGATACTGTAAAAAATCGTCCCCATGAAGCCAATCTCTACTTCTTCTTCTTTAAGTGCCATCTCCTCGACGGAGGTCGGCAATCATCCTAGCTATTCGGATTTTTGAGACGGCTGCTCTCTACAGTCGAAGGCTATTGAAATGTCCACCTATCTACAGAGACAATCGAGATGCAAGATTAGAGTGGTATCAAGAATATCAAAACTGGAATGCAAATGATTGGGATATAGTTTTTTTCTACGATGAATCTAGATTTTGATTACATCCAGATTCTCGACGAGTAAGAGGGTAGAGACGATCTGGAAATGTAGAAAGCTTAAAACATGTCCAAGACGTTTACACATATAGAGATGGTGCTGAAACTGCTGATATATAAAGCTATATTAAAACCAGTGTGGACCTATGGTATCCAACTTTGGCGGATGGCCAGTCAATCAAACCTAGAAATAGGTACTGCAGAAATTACAGAACAAAGTCCTTAGAACAATGCTAAATGCCCTTTGGTACGTGCCAAAGTATGTGATAAAGCAAGACCTCAATGTGCCATCCATAAAAACAGTAATAACAGAATATTACAAAAAGTATACCAAGAGACTAGAATCTCATCCAAACGAGTTAGCCAGCAACCTCACTGATGATCATAATGATGCACGACGCCTGACGAGATTCAAAGTAGTGGACCTAGCAAGAAGATTCGAATAATCTGTAATAATTAAACTTATTTTAACTTGTTTTAATTTAATTTATGTAAAGAGGGTGAAAACTGGATCTCCCTCTACAGGTCATTTAATTTTTGTCAAATAATTTACCTATTGTTCTCAGTTAAGGACAGATTGTAAATAAAACATTTAAAAAAAACATTTATAGATGGTATAGTAATAGTATGGAGTGGAATAATATTTGGTGGAAGATAACGTACTTCGTTTTTCCAGACCGCATCCTACAGCTCAGCAGTACCTCGACACCATTCTACAATTCCGTTTGTTTGTGTGGTTGGTCAAAACTTCCACCCCATGCATGATAATGCTCGTCCAGCTGTCTCACGCGCAGTTACAAACTGGCTTACCAACGACGGTATTGATGTGTTGCCTTGGCCGGCACAATCTCCCGACCTGAATCCCACCGACCATGTTATATAGGATGTGCTTCAGCGAAGAATTATTCCTTCTTCTTCTTCTTCAAGTGCCGTCTCCTAATCGGAGGTTGGATATCATCATCACTATCTTTACTCTATCCACCGCTGCTCTAAAGAGTTCTATAGAACTGCATTTAAACCAGTCCCTTAAATTCTTTAACCATGACACTCTCCTTCTTCCTATACTCCTTCCGCCTCTTATCTTTCCCTGTATTATCAGTCTTAGCATTTCATATCGCGGTCCCCTCATTACATGTCCCAGATATTGTAACTTTCTTATTTTTATTGTGTTTATTATTTCGCATTCTTTACCCATTTCTCGCAGTACTTCCGTATTCGTTTTCCTCTGTGTCCATGCTATTCTAAGCATTCTTCTGTAACACCACATTTCAAATGACTGTAGCTTATTTATGTGTTCTTGCTTTAATGTCCAGCTTTCAAGTCCATATTGTAGTATCGAGAACACGTAGCATCTCAAAGCTCTTGCTCTCAGTTCTAAGCTAAGGTCTTTGTTGCAGAGAACTGTTTTCATTTTTACAAACGCATTTCTTGCTATTTCTATCCTGGTCCTTATTTCTGTTGTTTGATCATTTTTCTCTGAAATCCAGGTTCCTAGGTATTTGTATTTATCAACCCTTTCTATCGGCACATTTCCCAAATGTATGCTTGTTTGTATGTTTGTTTTCTTAGTTATTATCATGTATTTGGTCTTTTTTATATTCATTTTTAGTCCATATTCTTTACAGAAATTGTTTGTTTTGTTCAGTAGTAGTTGGAGTTGTTCAGCAGAGCTTGCTATAATCACGGTGTCATCTGCATATCTTATGTTGTTAATAGATCTTCCGTTAATTATTATTCCTTCACTTTGAGATAGCAATGCTTCTTCAAAAATGGCTTCACTATATGCATTAAAGAGTAATGGAGACATAATACATCCCTGCCGAACTCCTCTCCTGATTTCAATTTCTGGACTGGGTTCGTTATCTATTACAATTTGTGCTCTTCGATTCCAGTAAAGGTTTGTTATTATTCGTAAGTCCCTTTTGTCTATGTTTTTTGTCTTTAGAATTTGGACTAATTTAGTCTAATTTTTGTCTTAAGAATTATATAATTTAAATAGACTAATTTTTATCTTAAGAATTATTCCACATATGTGTAACATAGATGTACACGTCTTTCCGAGAGCGTCTGATAGAAGAATGGGCAAACGTACCTCAACAGGATATACGCCATATATTGCATTACTTTTGTTTTTGTTTTTATTACAACCATATTTTTTTGTGATGACCAAATTTTTTTAAATTGTACTTCTCGATATTTTTGACATTTCTGAAAGGCATTCTCGTTATTTTTGGCATTTTAACAAATTTTGTTGTATATTAAATACTAATCCCTAAAAATCGATTATTATTTATCCACAATAATTAAAGAAAAAATTACGTGTCTTTTGGTATTTTGGTTTGCAGCTATCCAAAAGTACCATACGAATTTTTATGTATACTCCGTCTAATTTACTTTCCGTTGCACGTCATCCGCGTCATAGCGGATCATGTGACGTCACATGATACCAACACAAAATATTTAGGCGGTAGGTGTGTTCTTTCTAAGAATTATTTTGCGGAGTACATTGGCATTACAACCACTAGACATATTTTATTATGTACGCGTAGAAATAATATTTAAAGATTTCTATTAATGTTAACTTAAAGAAATACACAATAATATTTTTCATTTAATTTGTATAAATGGATTATAAAGCGCTTTTATGAAGCACATTTGTTCGGATCACACTGTAACTGTAATCGAACGAAGGTGATATTTTGGCATAAAATAAATTGGTAACATTTATTTGACAGTTGCGGTGATGACACTTCATATTTGATTTTATTCTTTACTATAAGTATTTGTTTCTTTATATTTACTGTTTTTATTATGTACCTACTTTAACGTAAGATTATAACTTAATTCTTGTTTTCTATTTCTAAAGTATTTATTTATTTACATTGAATAATAATTTGATTTGCTGTATAATCCACTTCCGCAAAAATTATGTGATGTATTTAATTTAAATTTAATTCAAGAATTTTTTGTAATTGGTTGGGCAACAATGTCAACTTAGGTCTCTAACGTAGATATGACGTGCAACGGTAAGTAAATTAGACGGACTGTATGTATTTCGATTTCTACTATACAAGGATTTTTTTGACGTAGTTAAACCCAGGTTAAACTACGTAGGTACAGCTGGTTCCAAAAAAAACTGATACGACTCTTAAAGCGTATTTTGTAGAAAATTAAGCAGTGTACTTTCTTCTTCTTCTTCTTCTTGTTTTTGTTTTTGGTCTCGCTCCAAGGCAATTACCAACACGATTTATAGGCGATCTTGATGTAGTCTGGCTCTAAGCCATATCAAAATCGCTGATTATGTTCTTGTAAAAAGCTTTTGATGAGGTGTGATATAATGAATATGAGTTTAATTATATTTAATTTATTATATTTTGAAGGATAAATACTTATTATTTACATACTGTCACTATCACTGCCAAATCTTAAAATTTGTCAGATAACTTCAACCTCAAAAAATGGCTGTTTGTTTGTTTATTTTATTATTTGTATGTCATAATAAATATAATATAATGTCAGACCAATCATACACTGCTCAAAATGATCAAATCTTACTAAGAGTTGTATCAGTTTTTTTAGGAACCAGCTGTACATATCTGAGAAATTAAAATAGACATAATATAAAATATTACCTATATAAAATTAGTACATATTTTGGTTAGAAGTAATTTTTAATTGCGTGCTTTACTGAACAAGCAATTTTTTACTTTCCGCTTCCAAAATGTTTGTACTTATGGCTAACTTCGCGGCTAATGGTCCGGTCTCCAACATCTCACGTTTCTCTTGTTCCTAGGACCTCGAGGGGATAATAATTAATAAGTTTCTCAAGTATTTATGGACCGAACTGTAAAGTTCTGGATATCGGGAGATCGAGATGGAATTTGGATCTTATGTTAATTATTGCTTGCGGCTGTCTCAATATTCATAACATTTTGGAAGCCCCCTCTACCAGTTGCAGATAGTTGTTCAACTTGTAAGTTTTTATCAGGACCGGACGGTGGTAAAGCTTATCGCATTTTGACAGAGAACAGAGTATAATTTTTAAAAACTGTGGCCAACAATAATAGGTATTATTATATTAATAATTATACACATTAAGACATCAATATAAACAAGTTGTGAATGCATTTACCATAACGAAGACTTTGGGGTTAGGAAACATCATTTCTATATTACTATTTGTATTTGTATAAATTACGTCAAATAATAAATTACGTCGGTTTTTTAAAGATTAATTTATATGCAATATATAACCTGAATTATTGTAAGGTTATATCGAATTTGGTTCAGGATATCGAACTGGCAATATGCTCATCGTAATCTACATAAACACACATTAAATTGATATATTATCATATCTTCTTCTTCTTAAAGTTCCCTCTCCTATCGGAGGTTGGATATCATAATGGCTATGGTCACTTTGTTGGATGCTGCTCTGAATAGTTGTAATGAACTACAGTTAAACCATTCTCTAAGGCTCCTCAGCCAGGAGATGCGTCTTCTTCCTATGCTTCTTCTTCCTTGGATCCTTCCTTGCATAATAATTCTCAGCAACTCATATTTTTCTCCTCTGGTAATGTGACCCAAATATTCCAGTTTTCTAGTTTTTATACTTTTCATAATTTTTAACTCCTTATTTAAACGTCGTAGCACTTCAACATTGGTAATCCTTTTGAACCCACTGAATTTTCAATATTCTTCTGTAACACCACATTTCGAAAGCTTCTATTCTTCTTATGTTTTGTCTCTTCAATGTCCAAGCTTCCATTCCGTATAGCAATATAGAAAATATGTAGCATCTTAGAGCCCTCAATCTGAGAGGCAACTGAAGGTCTTTGTTTGTAAGCAGTGTCTTCATTTTTATAAATGCTTGCCTTGCAGTTTCAATTCAGACTTTCATTTCTTTGCTTTGGTCATTTTTGTCATCAACCCAGGTTCCCAGATATTTGTATGTCTTAACTTTTTCTATTTGGGTTTGCTCTTGCTCTATCATTAGCCTTCATTTCCATGTTCTGTTTTGGAGACAATCATAAATTTAGTTTTTTTCTTGTTTATTTTCAGTCAGTATGGAATGCAATAATCGTTAATTTAATTTAGCAATTCTTGTAGCGATTCTAGGGTGTCTGCCATTATAACGGTGTCATCAGCGAATCTTATGTTATTTACTATTCTTCCGTTTATAGAGATTCCATCACTTAGCTCCGCTATCGCTTCCTGAAATATGGCTTCACTGTACAGGTTAAACAGTAGCGGCGACAGAACACAACCCTGTCTTACTCCTCTCTTTATATCAGTGTTCTCGGATTCTTGTTCTTCTATCTTTATATTGGCCTTTTGATTCCAATACAGATATACCTACATATATTCCAATACAGATACCTATATTATCATAGGTATACCTTGAGTCAAAAATTCGATTTTTCGCTTTGAGGTCGATTTGAATTCAGGAGACAAAACTACATAGGAATCCATCGGTAGGTCGGCTCCAAGTATTGCAGGGGCGGCGACGCACAAATGAACGAACGAACAGGCTGTGCGAATTTATAAACGAAAACAAAGTTTTCGATGAAAATCAAGTACAGCATAACCCAGAAATTTCTTAAAAAACGTTCTTTATTTTTCTATTTTAATAGATAACCTTCTGCTTTACATTTATCTTTATTCTAGGCTTTATTTATATTATTTATCCACTCTCACTGCGTACTTTGTGAGCTTTCTTTTTCCTGTTTGCGATCCTTGTACTCATTTATACTATTCCTTCTTCTTCTTCTTTCGGGGATAGAATAACGGATTTATTTTTTGAATTTTGGTTTTACAGAAGAATAATTCTTTGAAATAGGGATAAAAAGAATGTCAAATGTGAAGGAGTGAAGGTATTCAAAAGAATAGAAACTGAAGCAGACATAATCTTGGCTTTCAAAAGACGAAAACAACAATACTAAAATTAACAACCAAAATGGTAACAAATAAACTGAATGAAATTGTAAAACTAGCAGAGGAACAACAAGGTTGTAGATCTGAAATATCATGCACTGATGCTATATTAATAATGTGGCAATTGCAAGAGAAATCACGAAAATACAACAAGCCGGCATCTATGTTCCGTGGAGTTGAAGAAGGCATTTGACAGGGTCAATTATTAAAGAACGTTATTCACTTATTTTTTACAAAAGCTATACCTCTAGTAATAATCAAAATGATCGAAAATATAACACAATAAAAGTAAAAGTAAAGGAAGAATTAATCGATCCAACTGAGGTTGGCAAAGGAATAAGACAGGGAGATTCCCTGAGCACTCTAAAAGTTTATTCTGATCAAGGATAATAATTAAAAAAGTAAGAGCAAAAAGAATAAAATATGATTTACAACGTGTGCTTTACAACTTTTAATATAACCGCCAGAAAATTAAACATGATAATTCCACAAAAAAAAAAACAACAAAATGCACTATGGAATACCAGTGCACATCTAGGCACGGAAAACAACTGATGCCTGAATGAAATAATATTGAGGAATAAACATATCGGAAAAAAATGAAAGGCAACATTTACAAAACAACAATCAGACCAATAATGACATACAGCTTACGGAGTGAACCATGACCGGTGAGAGAAATACCAAAGAATATAGACGGAGAGTATAATATACAGGGTGTAACGAAAATACAGGCCATAAATTTAATCACATATTCTGGGACCAAAAATAGTTCGATTGAACTTAACTTACCTTAGTACAAATTTGCACATAAAAAAAGTTACAGCCCTTTGAAGTTACAAAATGAAAATCGATTTTTTCCAGTTTATCGAAATTTTTTAGAGATTTTTTATTGAAAATGGACATGTGGCATTTTTATGGCATTAATATCTTACAAAAAAAATTATATTGAAATTTAGACACCCCATAAAAATTTTATGGGGTTTTGTTCCTTTAAACCCCCCCAAACTTTTGTGTACGTTCCAATTTAATTATTATTGTAGTACCATCAGTTAAACACACTGTTTTAAAAACTTTTTTGCGTCTCAGTACTTTTTCGAAAAGTTAGTTTTTATCGAGATATTTTGAATATTTGTCAAATCCACCACATATTTGTATATCGTTAAGTACGACGATGGAGACTAGTAATAATATGAAAATTTATTTATGATTTTTTTTTCTCTGATTTTGGCTTTGGTTTAGAACTAGAACCTTTAGCCACGTAATTGTATAACTTATCACTTTCAGTCAGGGGAGTAATGTGTAGTGTGTGTGTTGAGTAAGTGTCTTGTTACTTTGCAAAGTCGACGTCATTGTCTTTGCAAAGAGACGCTAATTATTGTTTCCGAACGTCTGCGGTCCCTCCGGTGAGTACCGATCCTTATTTATGATTTACATTAGGTATATTTTTAACCATATTAAAAAAGAAGCCACATCTCGATAAAAGGTGCCTTGTCGAAAAAATACAAAGAAGCAAAAAAGTTTTAAAAACACTGTGTTTAACTAATGGTATCGCAGTAATAGTTTAATTGGAACGGACACAACCATTTGGGGGGTTTAAAGGAACAACACCCCCATAAAATATTTATGTAAACATATTAAAAAAGTAGCCGCAACTCGATAAAAACTGCCTTATCGAAAAAATACCAAGAGCCAAAAAAGTTTTAAAAATATTGAATTTAACTAATGGTATCACAATAATAATTTAATTGGAACGTACACAAAAGTTTGGGGGGGTTTAAGGGAACAAAACCCCCATAAAATTTTTATGGGGTGCACAAATTTCACTATAATTTTTCTTTAAGATACTCCTGCCATAAGAATGCCACATGTCTATTTTCAATAAAAATCTCTAATAGTTTTCGATATATGGGAAAAAATCAATGTTCATTTTGTAACTTCAAAAGGCTGTAACTTTTTTTATGTGCATATTGGTACTAAGGTAAGTTTAGTTCGTTCGAACTATTTTTGGTGGTTTCCAGAATATGTGGTTTAATTTATGACCTGTATTTTTGTTACACCCTGTATATTCTTTGAAAATACTCTCTGCTAATGGTCCTGTCGCCAGGGGGGTACAACTGCCTCCTTAATTCAGATGGACTTACCCAAGTTTTTTTTTTATATATTTTGACCCGCAGAATACGAATTTTTTGGGTAACAGTTGATCCGGATGTCGATAAGATTGTTATAGACAAAGAACTTGAGGAATTACATAACAGCGATTTCTCGCAAAATGAAATATCTTTTTGTATTTTTTGGGTCATTTTAAGCAAAAAATATTCCTACAAGTTTTTTCGTAGAATGCATAGTTTTCGAGATAACCGCGGTTGAACTTTCAAAAAATCGAAAAATTGTAATTTTTGAACCCGAATAACTTGATTAAAAAATAAAGTAGCAATTCTGCTTACCGCATTTGAAAGTTTAAGTCAAATTATATCGGTTTTGATTATTTGCATTGCTAGAAATTTATTATTTTATTGTTAAACAAAGTTATAAACACCTAGTATGTGAGTGATGTTTTCAATGATTTCTCATTTAAAATCGAACGAGTAGGTAGAGTAGCTACAAGTGCAAGCGAGGCAATTTGTACGTAGCATGCGTTAAAACGCATGTATTAGGTACGGGAAACACTAGGTGTTTAGAGATTTGTTTAACAATAAAAAAATTAATTTTTAGCAATTCAAATAATCAAAACCGATATAATTTGACTTAAAGTTTCAAATGCGGTAAGCAGAATTGCTACTTTATTTTTTAATCAAAAGTTATTCGGGTTCAAAAATTGCAATTTTTCGATTTTTTGAAAGTTCAACCGCGGTTATCTCGAAAACTATGCATTTTACGAAAAAACTTGTAGGAATGTTTTTTGCTTAAAATGACCCAAAAAATACAAAAAGATGTTTTGTTTTGCGAGAAATCCCTGTTATGTAATTCCTCAAGTTCTTTGTCTATAACAATCTTATCGACATCCGGATCAACTGTTACCCAAAAAATTCGTATTCTACGGGTCAAAATATATAAAAAAAAACTTGGGTAAGTCCATCTGAATTAAGGAGGCCGTTGTACCCCCCCTGGCGACAGGACTATAAAGTTTAGGTGGGTGTACGACTGACGACAGCGTTTGTCATCGGCCATGATTAACTCCGGGAGCTGTAAGCGGCAGAAACACGACCAGACACAGGGAGAACAAAAAGAATGCTATAAACATCAGATATAAAAACTCTTAGAAAAACTGATGGCAGAGACAGAGCAGGAAGTACAGACTTACTACTTGTCAAACATAGCTTGACACTGGGTCTTTTTGATATTACTCTTCTTTTATCGCTGAAAGCGGAAGATGCTTGTACAATACCTTTTGTTTTTATTTTATCTATGTTCAAAGAGTTGTTATTGTGATTTATTTAAGTTTTTAGAAGGCAAAGTTTTGTCTAGAAAAACAAGTGAGGCAAAAGCAAGTATATAGTATATGTAATTGTTTTTATTAAACGAGAAGCGATACAAAATCAACCTGTTTAAAATGATTAAAAAAAATTCACTTGTTATATTAAGTTCCCTTCACGTCCGTCTGTCAGTCCATCCGTCCGTCATTATACTAGGTAGAATGACAAATGAGGTGTGAGGTGTCGAATGAAAGCTTACACACCAATGATGATATAAAAGGTGAGAAATTTGAACTAGGACCTCCGGTTTTAGAATTGCAAAAAAGTACTGTTTTAAAGTCGCCGAAATAGTATAAGCGATATATTATTCGACGTGCCTTAGAAAGATCAGAACAAATGTATGCTTCTGGTGTTTATATTATTTCCGGTCAAAAAGGTTTTAACCGGAAGTGTCGTATTATACTCGCAAAAATAGTAGGTACATGTGACATATCAATCGAAGCATATTGAAAAGTCGAGCTTGAATCCTTAGTTCCGGTTTTTAAGTTATTTCCATTTAAACAGTTATGATCGAAAGTCGAAAGTTTAGTAAAAATGACTCAAAATTAGTGAAATCCTATACCAATCGACGCAAAGTTAAACGAAGAGTTCCAATATCGACTTCCGGTTCTACTTTTGATCACTTTGGGTGAAAACCTAGGACTTGCGAACAGGCGCGGATCTAGAAATTCATAATGGGGGGGGGGGAGACTTACCTCAAATCAAATATTATATTTTGCAGATTTAGCCAAACGACTCACACTTACTCTAAGGATAAGATACACTATATTTTAATCTCAGAATACCTACGGTATCAAAAGAATTGATAGATAATTCACGACTATTAATCTCACTGCTCGTTATTTACCATGAACATTAACCTTTCTACCATCAATGGGTAGGTACGCATGGATTATCTAGTAAAATACAAATTTTTATATAAACTAAAAAGGGGGTAGTTCCCTGGATTGGCTGTATACCTTATAGTTAAACAAACTGGAACATGAAGTAAAAACCACTTCTATGTAAAAGGTATATTTACTAAAAATTTTTAGAATCCCAATGGATTCAATAAAATGAGTTCATCAGAACGTTTTCAAACCTATCGGTCCATCATCAGTGATCTAAAATCAAATAAGTAATCCCACTATTAAAATTAAAAAGATGGTTGAAATTGTGAAAGTTAAAAAATGTGGTTATGATTACTTACTTGAATACTTGCAAAATAGCCCCAGAACCAAACAATGGTTGTGATTATAAATAAATCTACATTATGTTGAAATAAATTTAAAATGGCTAAACGCCGATGTTAAAGGATTAAACCTCTGGGAACATGGTGAAACTCTACCCGAGGACCCAATCAACCATCTTCGGTCAACGATGACTACTAAGTGTCAAAGCTATGTAAGGAAATGCTTGATGTGACATTGACAGTTAAGGAAGAAGGTAGTCGATTTTCTAGGAATTTTAAAAAACAAAGTCATGATCCAGAAGAAGATATGTTAAAGCTTTTAATATCTGAAATTGTATGTTAATTAAATCTATTGTTGTTTAAAATTAAAAGATAATGTGTTTTACAAAATAAAATTATTTTAACTGTAGGTAACTACAAATTGACTGTATCAAATAAAATTAACCTGATCAAAAAATTACAATATGATAAAGTGAGCTGATTAGTAGTAATAACAGAAATAAAATTAAATAAGTGGTGTTGTAGAAGAAGTTTTAAATTTTGAAAAGGGATATTATTATATCAAGAAATTTATATGTCCACAGCATGTGTATTGATGGTTGTATAGGTAGTAGGGAAAGTATTGTTTGGATGTAGGTGAAAATTAAAAAATTTTATATAGATTGGAGTTAGGATAAAGTCAATCTGATAGTAGAAAATGTGATTCAGGAATGCAATTATTATGGAAAAATTTTTTAATGAAATTGAGAAAATTCTTGTGACAAACTGGTGAATATGTAATTGATAATAAATAATTTTAGGAAAAACAGGTTGCCCAGTTGATACAAACTAAAATTTAATTAGTATAGAAAACAATAGGTGTAATGAATGAAATAGAATTAATAAAACAAAATTAAGAGAATGAATATTGTTATAATTTGATTAAAGAATGACTGAGTTTAACTGTGATTAAAGAAATAAAGTGATGAAATGTTAGATGTGAAGATAAAATTGTAATTTTTTGATCAGGTTAATTTTATTTGATACAGTCAATTTGTAGTTACCTACAGTTAAAATAATTTTATTTTGTAAAACACATTATCTTTTAATTTTAAACAACAATAGATTTAATTAACATACAATTTCAGATATTAAAAGCTTTAACATATCTTCTTCTGGATCATGACTTTGTTTTTTAAAATTCCTAGAAAATCGACTACCTTCTTCCTTAACTGTCAATGTCACATCAAGCATTTCCTTACATAGCTTTGACACTTAGTAGTCATCGTTGACCGAAGATGGTTGATTGGGTCCTCGGGTAGAGTTTCACCATGTTCCCAGAGGTTTAATCCTTTAACATCGGCGTTTAGCCATTTTAAATTTATTTCAACATAATGTAGATTTATTTATAATCACAACCATTGTTTGGTTCTGGGGCTATTTTGCAAGTATTCAAGTAAGTAATCATAACCACATTTTTTAACTTTCACAATTTCAACCATCTTTTTAATTTTAATAGTGGGATTACTTATTTGATTTTAGATCACTGATGATGGACCGATAGGTTTGAAAACGTTCTGATGAACTCATTTTATTGAATCCATTGGGATTCTAAAAATTTTTAGTAAATATACCTTTTACATAGAAGTGGTTTTTACTTCATGTTCCAGTTTGTTCAAATTTTTATATCTTTATTGTATCGCAAATTTGAAACGTGACTTTTCATGAGATAAGGTTTATACCCAGTGTAATGTATTTGCATTTTAAAATATCATTTTTGTTATTCTTTGAAATGAGAAAAATATTTCCGTTGTTTATGGTTCCACCGGTACCCAAACAATTGCGCCTGCAGATTATTTTTCAGAGAAGAGTGTTTTATTAGATTTTATGGCTTGTTTCAATTCTTTAGAAGCGGTTGTCGTGTAATTTAGTGCTGTACTGATGGCTTAAAGTTTAGAGTTAACAGAAGGAAATAATAAATAATAAAAAAATACTTATAGACTAAATACAATAGGTGGGTCCATGGACCCGTTGACCCCCCCTGTATCCGCGCCTGCTTACGAAGTCCAATTACTTGTGTTAATAGAGGTTGACTTCATCGTATAATAATATATTGTTATAATAAAAAAAAATAGTGGAGGTATTGTTTATACGGGGTCACATTAAACTTTGAAAAAAGTTATGGGGCTATGGGATTTCTAAAGCTCGATAGACAAGTGCTATGTTCAATCGCCAAGTTTTAAGCTATATTTGGCAAACACCAAAACGGAGATGCAAAGTGGAGAACATCGAAAGAAAATGAAGAGTAGATTGAAAGAACATAATATACTTAAGCATAATAACAAACAATTGAGACAACAAGAACAAATAGAGTAGTAAAGAGAGCGACATACGGTTCCCAATAGGAAGACGATCAGTGAGAAAACCGCGAAAACTATGAAACGGTAACTTACACATTAAAACACAGAGATGTGTGAGATATGTCTACATAAGAAGAAGAAGATAAAGACGAAAACTTACTACTTAAGGGAATGTAATGAGATTGCAAAAATACTAAATAGTAGGCACAATCCAGTATGTAAGATACAATTCAAGCAAAGCAAAATGCGGAAAGAAGAAGCAAACTAGCAATTTCCAGGCATCAAGCCTAGGCACATAAAGAAATTTCGCTAAATATCGGAAGTCCGACCCTCTAACCTATTCAAGTAAGATCCCTACTAACTCAGAAACGACCCTCCGCTCCGTCTGCCACAACCGCCATATTATGCTGTGCACCATTTTTACACAAAGCCACCCCTAAATTGCTTCTGATGTATGTCGATAGAATGTAAATGGTACAGTTTGGTTAACACTTACACATAAAAAAGTCTGTGGAAGCATTTTACTACGAATATTCTTATACTTACCTACATAATGTATTAAGTATAGGAAAGTAGTCATTTGATCGACTTGTTAGGAAAAAAACAAATTTAACTTATTAAAGTCAAAATAAAGCAAACTACTTATTATTTGAAGCTTTCGGAAAATTTTAGTTCCTTTTTCAAGAATTTTTACAATAGAGTAAAAGAAAAAATTACAATATGTAATTATTATATTATGTAGTTCTTCCAGTTTAACTTTTCCCATGCATGAAATTATTCAAAAATTACTTTTTATACTAGGTCTGTTTTTAACTCAAAGAAACTATAATCAAAAAATTAAGCCGCTCTTCCATATTAACCACAATAAGTTAAACAAGGATAAACAATATGGCATGTCTTTGATATCTTGTTTACTATGAATTTTGATGTGTATGATTTTAAGTGACAGTGACATTAGCGCATTTGTTGGTTATTATTTGAATTTATTGTTTATTTGATTTTTCAAATTATTTAACTTTTATTCTTTATATACATGTTACAATAACAATACTGTAATTTTTATTTTCAAACGTGATTATTGTTAGAAAGACTAAGTAGGTATAGTCGATTCGCTAATCTGAGACACAACTGTCTACACTACAATCACAATATAAATGCACTAGAAATAAATAAGCACAAGGAGTGCTACTCGAACATTCAACGTGCCTTGGTTTATTTATTTCTATATAGTGCATTTTCATTGTGATTGTAGTGTAGAGAGTTGTGTCTCAGATAAGCCAATCGACTATACCTCTGTCCTCTCTTAAATTGATTATTTCCGGTAAGTAGGTACCTATTAATTTTTTTACGCAAACATGGCAAGTAATATTTATAATGGTATGGGAGCCCAAGCGGGGATTTTTGCAGTTACTCGAGCGCGTCAGATTATCATAGGGGGAGAAACCTGGTACTCTGCAGATGTACCTCTACCATATATTTTCTCTTAACACAGGGGAGTTCGTTAAGGGGGGCCCGAAAAAAAAATCTATCCTTAAAAAAACTCGAAATTGTCAGATTAAGATAAGGTAAGTTAAGTGCATGCAAAAGAGTGTATATTTCAAAAATCTGACGATTTGAGCCGGGCGTAAGGAAATGGGTGAGTCCCAAAATTTCACAAGAAAAAAGCGAATATTTCGCGAAATAAATGACAGATCGAAAAATTAAAAAATATGTGCTCAATACTTTTTAAAAATCTATCGAATGATACCAAACACGCCTTCCCACGGAGAGGGGTGGGGGGTAAATTTAATATTTTAAATACGAATCCCGCGATATTTCGCGAAATGAACATCAGATCGAAAAACTGTAAAATATACTTATTCAATATTTTTGAAAAATCTCTCGAATAGCACCAAACACGACCCCTCACGGAGGTGGGGTGGGGGGTTACTTTAAAATCTTACATAGGAGCCCTCATTTTTTATTGCAGATTTGGATTCTTTACGTAAAAATAAGTAACTTTTACTCGAAACATTTTTTCGAATTATGGATAGATGGCGTTATAATCGGAAAAAATGATTGTTGGAAATGGAAAATTAAATTTAAAAATGTCAAGCGCCCACTAAAATGGAAAACTTTACTGAATTTTTTTTGGTTTTAGGACCTAATCTTCACAACCCAATAGGTCCCCAAAGCGCTCGAGTGACTGCACATTTAGCATACTTTGCTCCCCTACCATAAAGGTGGCTATAGTTCTGTCGAATGCAGATTTATTTGTTTATGTTTGAGATTACTGTTTAATTTTTTGTTTTTTTTTAATTTATTTAGTACCGTTCTATATTTTTCTCTATACTAGTAATAGTCAGTATAATGTTCAAGCTGTTTAGTGTTGAGTCCATCAATCTCCTCAATAGTGAAAATAGATTAAACACTTCAATAAAATACGTCCACAGGATAAACGCCATTTCCTAATTATTACCACTAGTGGAGTCACTGAAGGTTTCACCTCCGATTGCGTTGAACCTACATCGATTTTCATGAAAATTGGTTAGTAGTTAGAGGATACCTCAAGCAACAAAGGTGACATGATGCAAACTTGCGCTTTTACCTTGGGGGTGGGTGCCACCCCTTCTCGGGGGGTGAAAATTATTTTATTAAAAATAATGCCTACCATAAATCGATATAGGTAAAGAAAAATTCTAAGCAAAATTTGTTATATAAAGTTATTAATATAAATCAATGCTTTTTGAGTTCTTAAGAATCAAAGATTTTATTTTTTCGTAAAAAAATGCATGCTTTAAAGATAGCTTCAATAATATCATTATCATTTTGTATATCATTTGAAACTCTCGAAAAACCAGTTGATGTTTCTAGATGTTGGCAAAATTTTTAATCTTTTTTGGCAATTCATGTTAACAATTCCCTGTAATTGCTTCGGATGTCAGAGCTGTCGCCCTCAAAATGACCACGAAACGCTAATTTTTGTTTGGCCAAAAAACATACGGTATCGATTATAAGTGAGCTAAGGATATACCTATCTATTTTTTTAACAAACTCATTATGTTTAGCAATATTTGCTTTAAAAGCTTGGTTAAGAGAACTTTCGATTCTTGTTTTGCCGCAAACTGAATCAAATTTGGTACCTATACATGTCTCTCTTTTAAAACTCTAAAACTATTGAAATTGTGAACCTGGTCCACCCATTTTTATGTAGAAACCAGAAGACATGGCCAACAATACAGTCTATTTTTTTGCAATCACTTAATCAAGGATTTTCACTGTACCAACTAAATTTAAAATATCGAACTACTTTTTTTGATTCCTTTTTTAAATTGTTTTAAATAGGTCTTTCATTTTCAATCATCTCATTTTTTTCAATCAGAATTACTTTTTAAGTAGTTGATCGATTACGCAGCGACACTCATCCATGGTGAACTGCACGCACACTTTTTATAGGTACTGTAACCAAATTTAAATCTGGTAACAGCTCTACTGATATACACAGCGCGCTTACGCCCGTCGCTCCTTAAAAATTTTCAGACACTAGCAGGTCCCGACTGTCCCGAGCCGCCCGAGCGACAGCGAGATAACCATTCATTGTAACCACAAATGAGACTGGTAACAGAATATAATAAAGTGCAACTGAGTCACATAAACCAATATTTTCATGTGTCTAAGTACGAGTAGTTGGCTATTTACTGAATTAGGTAGTATTAACACATAATATAATAATATATTTCTATTGGTAAAAATATAGATAAATGGAATTATTCATCCTCATAAAAAATTTATTTATTTGCAAGATTTTTAACTGTTACCAATGGCAACAGTGGTTACATGGACGCTTCGCCAGTGATTTATCAATAAACGCATCCAGGTTAAAAGAACCTCTATAAAAACATCCACAAATCAGAAGACCTGTCTACCGTGAGGCGGTACTAAAAAAGATTCTTCAAAGAAAGGCAGCCAGGTAGGTAGGTTTACAGTTAGCCAATTGAAAGATGAGCACAATCCAGTAGGAGGATCAAATAAATGAATATATGGTACCGCCTAAATTACCCCCTTCTTCTTCGTGCGACTAGGATTACTCCTGTTTGTCTGCCTCTTATTCTGTTTCAGTTGTTGTTGTTGGCTGCACATTGTCTTTCCACCTTTTCGGCGGCCTTCCAACGTGTCTTCTGCTATACGGCTTGTTGTTTTTACAGATGTTCGCTAATATATCTGGTTCCATTCGGTTTACATGTTCGTTCTTGTTTTTATCCACCCGTTAATATTTTGAATTTTGCATCGTTCTCGAATGCTTCTGTTGCTTTGTCGGTCTCTTAATGATATGCCCGCTATTGATCTTAATACTTTCATTTCGATATTGTTGATTTGTTGTTTCGTCTTTCTTATGTCTCTGTCTCCGCTGCATATGTTAGGATATGTCTTACTGTTGTCTTTTGTATTATATACTTTTATTTTGCTTTCCTTGGTCAGATATTTGTTTCTCCATATGATTTCTCGGAGGCAACCACTTAGGTACTCTTGCTGCTTTTGTTGCTTGTGTTGTGGTCTCTGTTCTTATATTCCTCTCACTAGTGATCTCTATTCCTAGGTAATTGAATTTCATTACTTGTTCTACAATTTTGCCGTCTATTTCTAACTTGCATCTACTTGCATCTCTTTACTTAATACATTTAGTTTTTTCTACTGATATTCTCATATTAAGTTTGTTTGCTGTGATATTGAAAGTGTGGAGCTGCCTTTGTAGGTCATCCTCGTTATCAGCAATTAGTACTTCATCATCGACATAGCACAGTATCGTGATTTTATGCGCTCCCATGTGGTATCCATGTCGTTTTCTAACTTCGTGAATTATTTGTTCTCCTCCTTATGTTGAATTATTCCTCCTTTTAGTTCTATGCGTTCTGTTTCTGCTGTTGACATATTATAACTCTGGTCTTGTTGTTCTTGTTAATTTCATTAATTAGCCTTATTATCTGATGGTCTATTTATTCAGCTTATAATAAATTTAATGTCCGACTGGTATATTCTTTTATAAATAATGACATGATTTCGAAGTCAGTTAAATATGATATAATCCCCTAGGCATTCAATTTAAATAACTAGTTAAATACTGTCAAGTTGTCAAATAAAAACCTAAGTAAAACTATGGTTACCACAATTAAGTTACGATTATTGCTGCTAAATGTACTTATTTGAAATCTAATTAATTCAAAATTCATTCAAATTTTTTGCATATAAAGAAGAATTTAGTCGGACATTAAACGTTGAAGGCACCACGGGTATTATAGATAATAACGCTTTCGGTGAAGCACGGCAAATTAGCTAAACATGTGATGTACATAAACTTAAAAAAATACGTGCTACATAATTTAAAATCGCACCGGCGGCTCTAATCATCAAGAGATTTTAGGGTGTGAGTTCATACAATATTATTTATGCTAGAGAAAAGAAATTATTAATTTTTTGGGCGCCATTAATAGATCAGAATCTATTACTATTTATCTATATAAAAATTACAAAAATGTTACGAAAAAAATGGTATCCCTTTGACTACTAATGGTACTTACCCTTGTTGTCTGTGGTAGGCTGCATTTCCTAATACAATAAGGATACATAGATGGATTGTGCGAACAGAAAAAGACGAAATAAGTTTTAACATAGTTACCATTTATTTAGATAGAAAATTGTCATTAAACTGAGTTGATTAGAAAAATAAAAAATAAGTCTTTCGCGTTTCATCTTAAAAGTTCAAAAAAGAAAAAGGAACGAAACAGTTTATTGCAAAATACCTGGTGATGATCCATTGTTGTTGAATTGCTGGAATCGGGTTAGCTCGCCAGAGTTGTGGATACGACGAAATCACTTTCACTTTCATTTTTAGAGTTAAAGTACTGTTACATAATTGTTATCATATTATACGAAAAATAAAAATTCCATAGTTCTTTTTGTTTTATGAAAAGAAAATAACTGCATTCATGATTATTAGTGATACTTCTCACTGACTTGATAATTAAACATATTTTATTTAGACCATTGTCTTAAAAAAAATGGAACTGCGTTCCACGAAGATTGAATTAAGTACGGTTTATATGATACATATTAAACGGAAGTCTTATCCGCAAATGTTGAACTAAGTTCTGTTTGAACGAAACATATTCACGCCGTACTAAGAAAACTATTATTTTATCGTACCGGACACAACACAGAGAATATACCGGTATGGTATTTAAGACAACATATCGCACTTGCGATTTTCACGACAGAATCTTTAAGATTCCATTTTGCCTATTTAGGCACAGACAAGAAAAAATGCAGGTCTTCACTGCATGACCGCTAGAACTTAATTGATTTTTTCTTGTCCTCCTCTCGGACAAGATTCCTCTCTGCTCTCTATATTCACCTCCCTTTTTCACAGCTATAACCTAATTTGACCAATAATCATCATTCCGAAATTTTCGTACCAATCACATAGCTGGGAAATAATGTTTAGACCAGCCTTATTATGATCATACGTTTCTTTTTCGGCCAATCACCACGAGTGTCCTTTTTGTAACCGTTTAAGGATTCCCACGAAAGTTACTGCGTTGTAACCTTGTGGAATTCTGAGATTTCTATCATTCAAACACTTAGCAATCTTTCCTATTCTTCTTTTTATGAGGCATATCCTGTGCAAAGTAAATACTTTTAGGAAAGTTGTCTTTGAGCCCTAAAGTCTCTTTGTGATTTTACTGCCTCAAATAACTAAATGACCAGCTTAGGCGTCTAGAATTTCTTAAAATATTAATCCTTCCGCTTTCTTGTGGGTGGCCTAAGAGAAACGCGTTGGGAAGTACATTTCGTCTTACTTCTATCTATAACGCAGAGACGGACTTTTGCGATATTTAGATTGTGATTCTTCGAGCCTGTTTCATCGGTCCACGTATATCTTGGGCGGCCCAAGTTGGGCCATTGGCCCTCGGTATATACACCATTGACCTCAAGCGTTATTATCCTTATAATACCCTTGGTACCTTAATAACTATAAGATGTAATTTCGCTTCACCCTGTCAAAAGCACTTTTTAAATCTACAAAGCACATGTATGCTGGTTTTCCATATTCAATAGACTTTTCTACTATTTGTCTGATAATAGAAATTGCATCTATTGTGCTGCAGTTCTTCCGGAAGCCTTGTTGTTCATCTGCCATGTTCGCTTTTTCCTCGATTTTATCTTTTATGACTGCCGTCAACAATTTTAATGTATTGTTCATCAGATTAATGCCTCTATAATTTTCAGGATTTTTCGAGCCTCCCTTTTTGAGTATCGGTAGCAGGAGACTTTCCTTCCATTCCACTGGTACTACTCCTATATTTATTATATCGACAAATACATAATTTTAGGAGCCATTTGAGTAGTGTTCCTTCTCCATATTTTAGCAGTTCATTATTTATCTTACCAGGACCAGGTGTTTTTCTATTTTTAAATTTTTTTATTCGTTCTTGTAGCTCTTCTTCTGATATTAGTACTCTATTGTGAGTTTCGTTAATGTTTCTCTGTTCTCTTCTTCTCCGTCTCCATATAATTTCGTGAAATGCTCAGTGCATTGTTCCTCCGTAATGTTATCTATCCGTACAAGTTATATGTATAATATATGTCAAAAATGAATTTTTTGAAATGTCACTTATAAGTGTTAAATTTGTAAAAATTATTGTAAAAATAGAAAAAACACATTAAAAAAGTAATGATAATGCTCATAAAAAACGAAGTCCCACCAGAGAAGTCCCATAGAAAACTTTTTGCAATCATTTCTTGAATTTCTTGAAGTTTATGAGAAATTTTCGTAGGTCCGAAAAACAACATGTAGGGGAAGCGAGGGCCAGATGGAAGGCTTAACTTTATGATGTGTAAAAAAATAAAACAACATAATACAAAACTTTCATTTTAATCATTCTTGAAAGAGACCTTATACAGTTACAAAAGTCAGCCATTAAATATTATTAATAATAAGTAGAATTTTTTTTATGAGTAATTAAAAAATAATGTCAAAAATTCCATCTTGCCCTTACCCTGAGGGCAGGATGGAAAGCTTGTTCGGGCAAGATGGAATGTAGAGGAAAGCACTACATTTTACAGTTTACACACATAAAACTGCCATCTTCTGTGTCGGTACACAATTCATGTGCCCAACCATGACATACAGGACATTGTACCCAGTCCTCTGTGGGCGGTTCCACATAACGTTCACCACATACACAGAATACATCATTTTGTGAAGACTGTTCTAAATGTTGTACAATATTTTTAACATTTTCTGTTTTTGTCCCTTTTCCTTTACCTTTTCTTTTATTCTCGCTTATTTTATTTCCTTGCTTTTATTTTTGCCTAACTATTATCTTCCAACTTGCCCTAAGTTGCAATTTTCCATCTTGCCCATATGCCCCTTTCCAATAATAATATCAATATTTAAAAACTGCTTTATTATTTTTCTTATTTAAATATCAATATATCAATTCAGATAACCTGTACCTAATAGATACTTTGTATAAATGCATAATAATAATATTGTACACCTTGCGTATAATTGCGTAATATTTAACTGCGAAAATAAGAAGGAAGCCTCTACACTCATTAGCTGACCTGAACTGATTGAGCCGTCGTTTGTAAATGGAAGAGGTTCGCCTGCATCTGTGCGAGTGTGGATCCGGGCGCTTCATTGCGCAGTTCGGGTTTTATAGGTAATTTCCATCTTGCCCTATCCTTCCATCTTACCCTCCTTTCCCCTAATATTAACTGAATTAGTGAGAAGAGGAGCCCAAATTTCGAGACAGATGAACGAAAAAAAACTTTACTTGATTCCTTTTCGTAAATTTTAAAATTAATTAGTGTTGTTTAAGACAATCAAAATTGAACCCTCACGCACAAGTTGTACGTGCAACTTCAGTGAGGAACTGAGTTTATTATATGTATAATTTATTTTCTACGAATAAACTCCATTATTATTATTATTATTATTAAGTTCATTCATTTCTATTTTTTGTTTTCCTATCATCTTTTTTCATCTATTTTCTGACAGCAGTAAAATGTATTTTGAATTAAATAAAATACATACCTACATATGTACTTCTCTTTTTTGTCAATTATTTAATTTTTATTAAATTTTTTTTTGGACACTGTGTATAAACAATTATGTTAATATTTATATTACTGAATACATAATTGAATACCCTTTCAAATGAGCTATCACACGACCCTAGTCTAATTTAAAAAAATCATCGATTACGTCATCACGTCCATATGGATGACGTCACTCGTATGAAATTTATGCCAAAATATCGTAATTTAAAAATAAAAATCAACCTGTTTCGGGATTTTTCCTTAAAGTCGCCGGTTTACGAAATATCGAATTTATTCCAGACATTTGCACCATACTGTATATCTATAGTTTAATAATAATTTTTTCTACGGCCGTGCTAAAAGAGCCACTTTTAATTTATTTTAAATTTATCTTATTGTGTTCATGTTTTAATGAAATTAGCCCGATTATTTCATTCATAGGAGATTCTGACCAATAGAAAGCTACAGAAATGCAAATTAAGGTGATAATTTTTGATAATATCCCGTTGTTAAGTAGAACGTCAGATGCCCTTCGTTGCTACGAAAAAATACATTCAGTGACATTAATGACAATTATTGTTTTAAAAGTTATAAAAGTGATGACTTTCTACCGTAAAATATTTTATAACAACTGTGTGTTTAACAGTACTAATTCGTACTTACATAAATAAATTACAATAAAATTTTTGTGTTGAACAGTTTTATTCATGAAATAATCGCAACAAATTGCACTCGAACTCTAAAATTAATATAGAATTTTAGAGCTCTTGTGCAATTACTACTGATTATTTCATTCATAGGAGATTCTGACATATAGAAAGCTACAGAAATCTGAATTAAATCGATAATTTTTGATAATCTCCCGTCGTTAAGTATATTACGTCAGATGCCCTTCTTTGCTACGAATAAATACATTCAGTGACATTAATGACAATTAATATTTTAAAAATTATAAAAGTGATGACTTTCAATCGTCAAATATTTATAAAAACTGTGTGTTTAATGGTACTTACATAAATAAATTACAATAAAATTTTGGTTTTGAACAGTTTTATTCATGAAATAATCGCAACAAATTGCACTCGACCTCTGAAATTAATATAGAATTTTTACTCTCGTGACACTTTGACATAATTTCACTCGCCTTCGGCTCGTGAAATTAAAACTGTCAAAGTGTCACTCGGGAAAAATTCAATAATTTCAGAGCTCTTGTGCAATTACTACTGATAATTCGATGAAATAAAATTATTTTGACATAATATTTAAAAGTCAGATCAGTAGAAAATTACAATTGTTTTGAATGGTCGTCGTTATAACCCATTATATTGAAAGTTTTATTTTGACAACCTTGCCAAAGAATTAATTTGTGTATTTTCACTTCTAAAAAAAATTGATATAACTCTATTTTTGTGGCTTTTTTCCAAACGTGCGGCCCTAGAAAAAATATTGCTCCTAACTCACGCGGAAAGTGTCTTCAACGCACTCGAACGGCAGTCTCGTGCGTGAAAGTATCACTTTCCGCACTAGTTAGGAAAATAACTATAGTATATAGCAATTTATTCGCAGGAATTATAGGTACTGTACGATTTGGAAAAAACAAAAATTATTGGAAATGCGATCCATTTGAAAATGATAAAAGGATTAATTACAGTTCCTTATCTCTAATTTTATGGCTGCAATACTTTGTAGTGCAGTAGGTCGAGTAGGTCCCTAGTGTCAATAAAGGATAATCTTCGATTTTTACTGAAAATAAACTTATTTATTTTGCATGTATCTAGGTAGATACATCTAATATTTATTCAAATCAGCAAAATATACACGTATATAGTGTGTCAATTTTAAAACTTACAATGGCTATATCTCACGAACAAAAGCTGAAAACGAAAAATGCTTGAAACCGTTTCTAGGATAGTAAGGAAGAACTAAAATGACATGAAAGAGAACTCACCCCCATCAACCCCCTAGGCCCCACCCACCACAACCAAAAAAGTTTAAATTTCAAACCCCTACTTGTGATACATCATTGAAAAGGCTATAAAAAATGCTATCCAATGGTATAAACAATAATTATACAGGGTGAAGCAATAATTGTGAAACTTTGGCTTAAATGAAAAATTTAATGAGGTTTTGTTGAACTACAAATTTGATAAAAATGTCAATTAAGTAAATGTTCAAAGTGGGTTCCGTTGTTTTGTAAACAATAATACAGTCTATTTTCAAATTCTGCACGAAATTTGACAAATGTTTTTCTAGTAATAGGGCGACATGCTTGAGTAACTATTTCTCGCAATTTCCCAAGTGACGCAAGTTAAGTTTTATAAACAACTGATTTAAGGCAAAAATGGCAAATTAAGTTTTAATTAACAAAAAAAATTACGAGCGGACACTTACCATTTAAAATAATAGTCCGGGAGATAGCATTACAAATACAAAAGTCATAGTAAGCCAGCTGATATTAACACCCTGTATAATTATTATTTATACCATTGGATAGTACTTTTTATAGTAGGATAGTATATTACTTTTTTCTATGGGGTTACCCTAAATCAGTTGTTTATAAAACTCAACTTGCTTCATTTGGGGAATTGCGAGAAAGAATTACTCAAGTATGTCGCCCTATTACTAGAACATTTGCTAAATTTCGTGCAGAATTTGAAAATAGGCTGTATTATTGTTTACCAAACAACGGAATTTACATTAAGTATTGACTTAATTGACATTTTTAATAAATTTGTAATTCAACAAAACCTTATTAAATTTCTCATTTAAGCCAAAGTTTCACAATTATTGCTTCACCCTGTATAATTATTATTTATACCATTGAATAGCATTTTTTATAGCCTTTTCAATGATGTATCACAAGTAGGGGTTTGCAATTTAAACTTTTTTGGTTGTGATGGGTGGGGCCTAGGGGGTTGATGGGGGTGAGTTCTCTTTCATGTCATTTTAATTCCCCCCTACTATCCTAGAAACGGTTTCAAGCATTTTTCGATATCAGCTTTTGTTCGTGAGATATAGCCATTGTAAGTTTTAAAATTGACACACTGTATGCAGTTTACAGATTTTTTCATATTTTCATATTTCCTTAAATTATTGTCCTAGTTGTAAGTCTGTTCTATATATACAGGGTGGGGTATTAGTGTGAAGAAGTACAATTTCTCGTTGGTTGTAAGATACACGAAAAAAAGTTATTTAGGTAACAGTTGGGGCATGTCTAGGACCATAATTTAAAAATATTTTCAAACATAAAGGATCACCAGTATTAACAGGATGACATAAAATTATGTTTTTTTAATAGAACACCCTCTATATTTTTACATTTTTGAATTCTCCTCAATGTCTTATTTCTTAAAATATAAAGTATTGTAATGTTGTAGGTGTAGGTATGAGGTAGTTTAAAAGATAATTACGCTTTTTTCTTAATTTCGTAGCAACATTTACACCCTGTAGAATTGTAGTGATTTGACATCAAAAATTCTATTTATATTCAAATAATTTTTAATATAGTCTAGTGTTGATAAAAATTATTAATATAGCGAAATGTTTAATTTGAGTATATAGGATTAGGATTGGTCAAAACTTGGAATGAATATTTTCTGAGTTTTCTTAAACGAAACACCCTGTACAGAGCCTATTTTACCACTAGGCCCGTGAGGCACCTGCCTCGGACCCGCATTTTAATAGGGCACAGAATGATGACCAAAAAAATTTTATTACAATAACAAAATTAATTTTCAAAATTTTTTAATTTTATGAACAGGAAATGACAATAAATGATAACAATAAGAGTTATAATTATTAAACAATGTTTAATTGTTAAAATATAAATTTTATTTATTGTTAATAAAAATTTAAGTTTCTGGTGCAACTATATTTATATTAAATAATTACTTAATACATTTAAAAAATTTCTGAAAGAATATATAAAAATCTGGGAGAGAGAATTAAAAAGTTACAACCTAAGAATAAATATGGAAAAAACAAAAATTATGGCAATATCCAACAAAGAAGTTAACGTAAATATTGAAATCCAAGGCAACAAAATGAACAGGTAGAGACATTTAAATACCCTGCAATAATTTTCAATAAGAAGGGGACACAAGAAGATGAAATTGGAAATAGAATAAAAGCATCTACAAGAACATAATATCATTTAGTGCATCAAAACTTCTTACATAAAAAGAAAATAACAAGGAAAACCAAAATTGTAATATTTAAAACAATTTAAGTACCTATCACTACATATGGAGCCAAGGATTGGGCATTGAACGACAAACAAGAAAATATATTGCAGGCCGCGGAATGAGGTTTTTAAGGAAATTCGCGGGAGCTAGGAGAACTGATAAAAGACGTAGCAAAGATACTAGAAGGGAATTAAAAGTAAAAGCATTAAAAGAAAAAATTCGCGTAAAGAAATTAAAATGGATTGGACACTTATTTAGAATGAATTACAGCAGACAGCAGACAAGTTAAAATGACATGGGAAGCGAAGCCGATAGGGAAAAACAGGAGAGACCGACCAAGAAAAGCCTGGAATACAAGCATGATGGCAATATTGAAGCTAAAGAATTAGCTAGGGACAGAAAGAAGTAGCATAAGATAAGTTCGCAGAGAATAACGAGTAAAGAAAACACCTCGACACCGACACCTTCCGGTACGAGGAACATCGATTATTATGAACATTTAGAAAAGTTTTTATCATTATTAAATTATATTTAGGGGCCCGAAAAATGTGTAATACCTACCTCGGGCCTGATTTGAAGTAAAATAGGCTCTGGCCCTGTATTGAAATTAAATGATATTTTATGGCACTTTTTTTTATTTCTTACGCGTTCCCTACACCTAACTGCTTTAATTTGTGAGTTGTTTACGATTCTTTAATCCAAACATTAATTGCGACAAAAATTACGTAAAATTCTATTAGGTTGGAATGAAAATATTCAATCAAAAATATTTTTTCGAAAATACAATTATATATTAATCTACAATAGACAAGGCGGAAACGGCGAGTTCGTTGGGAAAAATATTCCCATGAGATATTTTTACATAATCACATTCGTAAGACATCCCAGAATAAGGTTCAAGAAGTCGCCCACGAGAAAAGTGGGCCAATTTTTTTTTACAATTTTTTTTAATCAAATTGCAAAAATCAATATTTTTGGCCCGGACTAATTTTTTTTAGGTTTTTTGGACCATTCTGGACAATAAAGGTCTCTTATAAATTTTCTCTGAAGTTGATCTTTTTCGAGTTATAAGCAAGTTAAAATTTGAAAAACGCGAAAATTGCCATTTTTAAGACTTACTAACTCGGTCAAAAATTATTATTTTGAAAGTCAGAAAGTGACTAATTCAAAGCTTAAAGTCGCCGCTACATGATCCTGAAGAAATATGTGTCATTAATTTACTAATAAGCTGTTATTTTTAATTAATAACAATGAGTGGTTAGATCGTATTGACGCTGCTGTAAATGTGAGTGCGAGCAAGATGCACAATTGGACTGCTGGAATGGCTTCTCTCTCGCACTCAGCATTTACAGCCCCGCACACGTGCATGGCGCTTATTATTATTACTTAAAAATAACAGCTTAGTAATAAAATAATGACAAAAATTTCTTCAGGATCTTGTAGGGGGGGCTTTAAACTTTGATTTAGTCATATATTGACTTTCATAATAATAACTTTTAACAGAGTTATTAAGCCTTGAAAATCGCCATTTTTCGTTTTTTTTTTCAATTTTAAATTGCTTATAAGTCGAAAACGATCAACTTTAGAGAAAAATTATAAGAGACCAAGAGAGAGTCCAAAAAATTAAAGAAAAAATTGTTCAGGCCAAAAATATTGATTCTTGCAATTTGATTAAAAAAAATTGTTAAAAAAAATTGGCCCACTTTTCACATGGACGACTTCTTGAACCTTCTGGGATGTCTCACGAATGTGATTATGCAAAAAAATCTCATGGGAATATTTTTCCCTTCGAACCCGCCGTTTTCGCCTTGTCTACAATGATCCTTAATTTATTAATATTGAATGAGATATCAAAATATCTACACGTAGTAAAGATTGTTGTTGCGTAAAATATTAATAAAACATACAATATTCTACCTAGTTGGCTATGACTTTGACACTAAACTTGCTTAAACATTTGACATTTTCCTGTTTTTATAGTTCTTGCTTTGTTACCATTACTAATATGAATTTTTCTAATGAGGAACTGCTTAATATGGTTTTTGTGCTAGGAGAGTATAACAACATGTGCTACTATCCATAAAAGTTTATCATCAGCAAATCCCTGATAGACGACAACCAAGAATATAAACTTTTCAAAGTTTACTCGATTTCGACGGACTAAACACTTATATTACGAGAACGGTTGTATGTACTAATATGCAGATTCACAGTGACACTAAGGATTACATTTGATTTATTTTATTCATTTATAATAGTTTTTATCGCCAACCGTGACTAAAGTCATTCAGTATTGTACTGATTTTACATTGTACATTTGCGGCGGTAAACAAAAACTTTATTGTACTGAAAGAAGAATTTTACTTTACCTGCCGCGATTATTAATCAAATTAACCGATGGTAATAATAGATTATTATTTGAGTGAACTTAAATTTATTTACTTTAATTATTAAAAATATTGTACAACATTTGGCCCGGTTGTTCAAACGCTAATCAAGAAGTTGATTATAATTAAGTCCACTTAACAACCATCAAATTACAACACCCCTCATTCGTAAGTCAATCAGTTGATTGTAATCAATTATGTTAATTATCATTATGATAATTAACATAATTGATTGATTAATTAATTATTAATTATTAATTAACATAACAATTATTAACATAATGGATTAATAAATATCATAATTGTAATCAATTATGTTTTCAGCAACCCAAACAAAGTTGACATTGACAGTTGGTGACAGTAACTAAATATTTGGTAATGATAATGATCAGTTGATTCCATTTTTGATTAGCGTTCGAACAACCGGCCCTAACGTTATTATTACCTAATTAAATTTATGTCAAAAACTGAAATTCTGTAGTATTTTGCAATTATTTTCATACAAAATAAATCAAAACTTTACAGATATAGTATGTAATTAGGTATTCAATATTGACAACTATCGATTAAACATCGAAACCGGCCATCATGTAAAAGTCATCTGTCATTACTGTCATAGGAAATTTTTATTTCGTCTAAAATTAAAAAAATCTTAAATTGTAAGTATGTAAGTGTTCATGATTTTTATGATTGGCAGATTGGCGATAATATTTTGTATGCACCACGTCAGTGAAGACTCTTTATCGAGTTCGTCTGTTACTCGCCTCGCTCCCTCTGCTCGTACAATCAGACTTGTTGGATAAAGAGTCACTTTACTGACTTAATACATAAATACCTATTGCTCGATCAGATTTTGATGTCAAATCACTACAATTATACAGGATGTTCTGCGAAATTAAGAAAAAAACGTAATTTTCTTTTAAACTACCTCGTAAACATTACAAACCCTTATATTTTAAGAAAGAAGACATCGAGGAGAATCCAAAATGTAAAAATAAAAATATACAGAGTGTTCCATTAAAAAAACATGTCAATACGAGTGGCCCTGTATATTTAAAAATATTTTTGCATTATGGTCCTATCTCTGCCCCAACTTTTACCTAAACAACTTTCTTTCGTAAACTCTTACGACAAACGAGTACCTATGTGGACTTTTTCGCACTATTGCCCCACCCTATATTCTAGCATAATTTCGAACTACATAATGATATTTTTGTGTACGAAAATTGTTATGCAAAAATGTAGGAATACAGAGTAAGATAAATTGGTTTGAATAAACATGTTTTACCTGAAAACGAGTTCTCATAATTTGCAGGAAGCGGTTTCCTGCTCAGATTCAGTGAAGAGATCAACTTAAGATCAAAATCAGTTGAGGTTCTTGACTAGTAGATGGAGACGCCAGTCCAGTAGCGTCGAATTTCGGCGACGTCTCGGCGTCCTATAATAATTATAAAGATATAGTCTAAGAAGTCATGGTCGTACGAAATATTTTTTAAAGATTTATAAAATGAGATGAATGTAAAAAAATATGGTTTTAATAAACGACAGTAAAAGGTTAAAAGTAAATAAAAAATAATTTTTTAATTATTATCTATTCAACAGGTAAAAAATGTTGTAAGATAGATAGATATATTCAATGAGATGCTTTTGGTCTATTGCACTGCGACCTTTTCAGATCTATTGTGGTCCTCTAGGTCCAGATTACATTCTCTAGCTTGACCCCTTTTAAAAAATCTAATAACTTTGAGACTTGAACCTTCCATGTAGCTCTTTATCTGTGGCTTTTCTTCGCCTTATTCAAAGAACCGTACATTTGCCAGGCTGTCACACTGGCAAAAAACTGTACTCCGCTGTTTCTTATTTTTGGTGACATAATCTGCATAGGTCAGCATCTGTAAATCCGATCAGCTTCAATTACCTATTTAGCTTACAGTTCCCTGTTAACAGATCTACTATGGCTTTGAATGTTTTTCTGTCATTGCTTATTAGGTCTGCCGTGAATATTGGCGAATGTTCTGTAATGAACTATTTTGCCTGTCTTTGTCCTAGTGAATTCTTCTACCATTTTGTAGATTTGTGAGCTACCCATTTACTTGTAGGCGTTATTGTTCCCGTGCCACGGTACACAGGCTACGTGATCTAGGCTACAGATCTATCTACCGACAGTAGCAAGGTCGGTAGACCTTGCTACAGTCTCCTGATTTATTTAGAGCACCCTGAAGTATTTTTCCTCCAGTGTTTTTGTCTCCCCTTCCTTGGATGGAAAAGTTAACTTTCTCACTCTGAAAAAGGGTGACATTTGAAGTTTCTGTAGCTCTTCTCTCTATTCTGAGAAGGTCCATAAAATCCCTTTGTCTACTAAAGGTTTGCTACCCCAGATCGCCCATAGATGTGTTCTTAGCTCATGGTTACTTATCCTTAGTCTATTAAGATTAAGGGTTCTTTTGGACTTAAGACGTCGCCCATATTATGTAAATTGGCCTTGATTATAGCCCTTTTGACTTCTACATATAATTTTTGATTTGTTTCACCAACTTACTGAGTTTGGCATTAGAGATGGCCGATAGCTTTGCAGCCTAAATCACTTCGTCTGTTATGATAGCCCGGGAGGTAGTGTCAAATTTGACCGGAGCATTTTAGCATGGCTGTTTTTTTTATTTAGTTAGGTGTTCCAAAGCTTGTTAACAAATAATAATCAGCTGGCCCAAAACCGGGGCATAAAATTAAAAAAAAAAACAGAAAAATTAATAATAAAAATAATTACACTTTTATAAAAAAGAAGTTTTTAAATATGTACAACGTTTTTATTATTTATACGACACAATATAAAAGAGTATTATAAAAACAATTATTTTTTAAATCAAAATGTAAATTTTAAAAACAAAAAGGATTTCGTTACCAAACAAGTACATACTAACCACCAAAATAAATTCATAGAATCCGTACTAAAATCACCGTAAAATTTGACATTACCTCCCAGACTATCAGATCAACATCTGTTACTCTGACAAACTTTTTAGTTCCTTTCCTTTCAGCTTTGAAGACTTCTTTAGAACTTCAGAAGGATACATTAAATGAAAGAGGATAAGGGGAGGTGAGATGGACATAAGCAAGGCAACGCAAATGGAGAGATCATATCGAAAGAATGGCCCCAAGAAGAATCGTGAAATAGGCAAAAACATTCAATATAAAACGACCACTAGAAAGACTCCGAGACCCCAGACAAGAGCTGGTATGATAGAAGAAACCATATATTACAAGAACCTCTTCAGAGAAAAAAAATATAGTTTGGAAAAGAACGTTTCACTAAAAAGCTGATTTATTGAACCTTAGAAAAACATTTGAAGATAAAATAAATTATTTAGCAGATATTTGAATGGTCCAGATTCTCATTATATTTCGCACCAGTTCTCTACTGGCCCTCTAGTTCATAACGAAAATATCTAATTAGCCCTTTCTATTGTACTTTCAAATATGCCAAAGTTTAATCCCATTAAAAATAAACTGTTAATTAAACCATTATATTATATAATTATTGCAACCTTTTAATAAAACACCATTATTACCATACCTACATATAAATATATAAATCGACGGTCTAATTCTAATAGCCCGTATCTGCCAAAATAAGTTTTTTACAGTAGGAGGATTGTTTTTTACAATACCCCATATCTTCAAAAATATTCGTATATAAATTATTACAGCAATATCCCCTATCGGGAATAGACTATGCCCTACATTGCGTTATTCTGAGTACAAACTCAAATTATTATGATAAGGGGAATTTCTTTTCAATTTTAGAGATATTCAGTTACGGGGTGTTGTATTAGATGACCTGTATTAGAGGTTCCTAGAATTTTTTGTTTAGATCGGGGTTTTGTGTATATATGGATAACTGTTTTGTTAATCGTTTGCCGCGAACATCGGAAATTCAGTTTTTTTGGAGACACGGGGTATTAGACCGAGACCGTCGAAATATACAATAACATACTATCTAATCAAAAAGCATACCCATTAAGTTACTAATTAAGTAATAACTAAATTATTTATATAATTTTTGATTGCTTGCCATTTCCTCGTTGTCAACTTTTTCCTCGTTTTCCAAGCTTTCCGCCAACTCTAATACCCACATTTTCTTCATCTGGATCCATTTTTGTTACGTAGGTATAACTTACCCAACTTCCTTTGTTCCTCTTTTATCTGTCATTTTTACTAAGTATACGGACCACCTTAACTACTGTCTTTACATCTACCTACTTTAAAATAGGCTTAACTCAGATCTTCTCTAATTGATTCATTACGGATATGACCTCTCAGAGTTACACCTTCTATTTGCTTTCTGGCTGTTTAGATAAAAGTCCCGCTAGTTAATATTTCTCTCCAAGGGTATTTGTATACAGTTACTTTAACATAACCGTTAACGAAACATGGATTCACTGGTACATACCAGAGACCAAGGAATAGTCGGCAAAGAAGAAGGCGAAGACTGTCCTATTGGCCGGAAAGGTGATGGCCACCGTATTCTGAGATTCACAAGCTGTGACCTATATCGACGTCCTGGAAAAGGGCAAAACTATCACAGTGTTCTAGTAAGCCAAATTATTGGGCTGATTCGACGTTGAATTGTAGAAAAAACGGCCCCATTTAGAGAAAAAAAAAGTGTTCTGATCATGACAATGCACCGGCTTACACCTCTACCATAGCCATGGCAAAATTTGTCGATTCGGGCTACGAACTGCTGTCCCATCTACCATATTCTCCAGATTTGGCTCTGCTATATTTCTTTTTATTTCCAAACTTGAAAAACTCACTCTCCGAGCAGAAATTCGATTTCTTTGCCGCCACGTAAGCCTACTTTGCAGATCTTGAGAACAGTGTTTTTCAGCCGGATGGAACTTACATATAATATCGCTGGGTATCGACTATCTTCAGAAATAAGTGAGTCGTATAATTCCAATATCCGCTAACTCCATACGCAACATATTTTCAGTAAAAGCAAAAAACTGTATTTATTATTTCAGAGCACCTGTCTAAATGAATTGAAATTATTTCGTTAGGGAATGTAACAAAATATAATAATTATTATATTTTGTTGATAACCCTGATTTACGTAACTTAGTTAATAAAACAAAAGATAAAAATTTATTTATGTATAAAAAAGTGGATTTAGCAGATTTTGAAACTAATCAGTGGAGTTAGCGTAGAGTTCGCAAATTTTGGATATAAGTACCTACAGGTTATATATTAAATGAAGAATTTGACAGACAGCCTGTGGAGTTAACGGATATAGTAACAGCAATGGAATGGTTACCAGAATAACAATAACGAGGAAGTGGCTCAAGCGCTTCAAAAAAATAAAGAAAGGAAAAGCAGTCGGACCAGATGATATTCCTGGGGAAGTATGGAGAGCATTGGGAGAGACAGGAATAAGTTGGCTAACAGGTCTATTTAATAGAATTATGGAAGTTGGACAAATGCCAGACGAATGGAGAAGCAGTATACTAGTACCTGTCTACAAAAACAAGGGAGACATACAACAATGTCCAAACTACAGGGCTATAAAACTACTTAGCCACACCATGAAAATATGGGAGAGAGTAATTGATAGACGGATACGTGAAGAAACCGAAATATCCAATAATCAATTTGGCTTTATGCAGGGCAGATCAACAACAGATGCAATTTTAATTGTAAGGCAACTGATGGGAAAAATACAGGAATAAAGAGATCAACGCTCATACGGTATTCAGTATTCATTGATCTTGAGAAAGCATATGATAGAGTTCCTCGAGAGATTCTGTGGTTGGCACTCAATAAGAAAGGAGTCCCTGGCGAATATGTAAAGATTGTGAGAGATATGTGTGAGGGAGTAACGACTAGTGCTAGGACAGGTGTGGGAGAGACTGATAAATTTCAGGTGAAAGTAGGATTGCACCAAGGCTCGGCGCTTGGTCCTTATTTATTCTCATTAGTTTTGGACCAGATAACAGCGAAACTACAGGGTAGCATTCCATGGTGTCCAATGTATGCTGATGATGTAGTGTTAGTAGGAAATAGTGAAAGAGACTTAGAACAAAAACTGGAACAGTGGAGACAAGATCTGGAGGAAAAAGGTTTAAAACTTAGTAGGACAAAAACAGAGTATTTGGAATGTTTATTTAAAGATGGAGTTACTACAAATAAAATGGAATCTTTGGATGGTGAAATAATTTTGAAAGGCAATAGTTTTAAGTACCTAGGATCGATATTACAGAGTAATGGAGAAATATATGGAGATGCATGCAGTAGAATTAGGCTGGATGGATGAAGTGGAAAGAAACGAGTGGTGTGTTGTGTGACAGAAAAATTCCAATGAAGCTGAAGGGAAAATTCTATAAAACAGCCATAAGACCGGCTATGATGTACGGAACTAAATGTTGGGCAGTGAAAAAGAAAGAAGAACAACGAATGCATGTGGCGGAAATGAGAATGCTTAGATGGATGAGTGGAGTGACAAAGAAGGATAAAATTAGAAATGAGTATATTAGGGGAAGTCTAGGTGTGGCTCCAATTGATGCCAAAATGAGAGAGCATAGGTTAAGATGGTTTGGTCGTGTTCAACGTCGAGACGTTAGTCACCCAATACGAAGAATAGCTGAAGTGCAGATTCATGGAAGGAGTAGGAAAGGAAGACCAAAGGAGACCTGGGGGAGACGATAAGGCAGGACATGTTTGTGTAAAGGGGATTAACATTGATATGACCTAAGATAGAATTGTGTGGAGAAATGCAATTAGGGAAGCCGACCCCGCATAGGGATAAGGCAAAGAGAATGATGGATATAACTACAGGTGAATTTAACGACTTTTCCCTTTTCTTCTTTTATTAGAACATCATGCTTTTTCAACTTGTTTGGTTATTTCTTCCATTATTTTAATTAATAAAAGCAAATTACGGACAACAATATTCACACAGTTTTGAACTGTAACGCCATATTGAAATCTTCAGAATGAAAGGAGCTGGCGGCTTTTGGAAAAAATTCTTAACGTTACATCAAATTTAGTCGGGAGCTGGCGGTTTCAGGTACAAAACGAACATAATAACATCTTAAAAATTGCACAGACTATGTAAAAACAAAGATAGTTCAAAATATGCAAGAAGTGGAGGTAGAGGATATTGGAATTATACGACTCAAGTCACAACTTTTCCAAATTTTTCGTTTTTATTTTGTAGGTTTAAGTACTTACTGAACCGCCCTAGTATAGGTAATACCTATTCTATGTTGCTTTTCAAACACGTTATATTTTCTCGTTTTGTCTATGTCTATATTATGTACCTAAATCCTTATGTTAGCAAATGTCTTTAATCCTTATAACCCGACTATGTAAGAACAGCGTAACTTTTTAAAGGCTATCGAGAGCGGAAATGACTTGAAAGTTGATTTATGTAAGGGTTCAGACTCTGGTTTTGTATTTTTTGGCTGCTCATAAATATACTTGTGACAGAGGCTTCTGCGTAAATTCACGCAAAAAGTTATTTATCGAGAATGAAGATGAATGTCTTATTTTTCGGATGTCCTTCAAGAATAAAAAAAGGCTAGGGTGGCTCTTAAATTTATTATCTTGTTTTGGATAATATATAAAATATAGGGGATGCTAAGTATAAATATTAATAAGTTGAATTATACAATTTTAATATGTAATACATAACTAAAACTGATGTTTGTAATTGTAAATCAACAAAATATTATAATATATTATTTTCAGGATAAAAATAAAATATATTGAAAAAAATATATTAATTAAAATAATATAAATTATATATGTTACAGTTCAAGTTGATTATCCAGTTGGAGTTGACTTTTCCTAGTTCGAGTCGACACAAACGGCTGGTTTTAGTAAAAGTTGATTATAAATATAAAATGAAGATTTTTATTTAACATTTACTAGTAAAAGTATCCAACTAGTTAAAGTATACTCTTCCCAATGCCATTTAGTAAAAGTTGATTCACACAAACAACCGATTCTAGAAATTAAATGTTACTGTAATATTATGTTCAAATCGCGAACAATCCACAGGGTGTCAGGTGGTACCGTAATCGAAAAATTGTTTAAACAATTTTTTTTTAAACAAATTCACAAAAAAATTCACTTCGAACATTTTTTTACATAATTCATTTGGGTCATTCGGAGCAAAAGAGGTCTTTTGTGATTTTTCTGTAAAAGGACATCGCACACATCTTATGGAAAATATAATGTCACTCAAATTCAATAAAATTTATACGAATAGATTCGTTTTAAATTAACGGTCAAATCTTATCATTGCGCCAACTCTTAATTATGATTAATTACGGCGCAAATTGCAATTAAAGTTTATCGAAATCACATTTTTTGAGTCAGTAAAAGTGTCAGTTACAATTACTATTGCTCTGGGTGCTATTCACAAGAGCTTAAACCCCGCTGGGTCTAAGCGGATTAGTGAAACTAATCCGCTGATTTATGGAGTACCGACAATTTGGGTATTTTAAAATATTTTTTCTCTCTCTAACTTATGTACGTACCCATTTGATTTCAGATTTATTTATATCAATTTCTGCTCTTATTATTGAAAATATAGAGTTGGCGCAATGATAAGATTTGACCGTTAATTTAAAACGCATCTATTCGTATAAATTTTATTGAATTTGAGTGACATTATATTTTCCATAAGATGTGTGCGATGTCCTTTATTGTTCTCGAGTTATACGCGATTTAAAATTTGAAAAATGCGAAAATGACCATTTTCAAGGCTTAATAACTTAGTTAAAAATTATTATTATGAAAGTCAGAAAGTCACCAAATCAAATTTTAACGACCCCCCTACAAGGTACTGAAGAAATATTTATCATTATTGTATTACTAAGCTGTTATTTTTAATTATTAACAATGAGCGCTAGGAGCGTATTGAGGCGGCTGTCAATGTGAGATGCAACATTGGACGGTCGGAATGGAGGATCTTACTCGCACTCACATTGACGGCCGGCTCAATACGCTTTTAGCGCTCATTGTTGATAATTAAAAATAACAGCTTAATAATAAAATAATGACAAAAATTTCTTCAGGACCTTGTAGGGGGGGCTTTAAACTTTGATTGGGTGACTTTCTGACTTTCATAATAATAGTTTTTAATCGAGTTATTAAGCCTTAAAAATGGCTATTTCGCATTTTTCAAATTTTAAATCGCGTATAACTCGAAAACTATTCATTTTAGAGAAAAATCACAAGAGACCTTTTTTGCTTCGAATGACCAAAATAATCTAAAAAAATTTGTCCGGAGTGAAATACTTAGTTATTTATAAAACAGTCGTGAAGTATGCTTTTATTTATAAAACAGTCGTGAATGTTATGTTAAAAGTACTTCACGCACAGTTTCATACAATTTTTTATCTACCAAAAAACAAATAAAAAAACTGCAACTCTTCGTCACTGGAATAAATTCCTATTTTACAATTTTTTAGAACTTTGACATTTAAAAATTCAAACTTCTGTCAAACCACAAAACTGTCAAAACTTTTTTTGTAATTTATTGCTCACATGTCATCACCATGACAAGGCGAAAGTTAAGGATATTTGATTATATGAAAGTGTGCTAAAAAACAGTGCGAAAAAGTAAATCCCATTTAAAATACATTATTACTTCAGACACACTTTAAACCCTTCATGTACTACTATCTATATTTACAATTTTCACACAATAAAAACTTCACATAATATGAGGTAGAGTAGATAACAATTATTTTTGTGAATTTGGTTAACAAATATTAGTTAAACAATTTTTCGACCGCGGTACCGCCTGATACTGTGTATTTGTTATAAGGATGTATTTGTTTGAGTAAGTTTGTGCAAAAAAATCGAATCAGAATAATTTACCTAACGGGGGCGACGTTACAGCCTGGACTAATAAGTAGTTGAAACGGTCAAAACAAAAAGACGCACACCCATCAAAAATGCACGTGAGATTATACTCGTATAAATTGTATAATCTACTTTTACTAACAAGAGTTAGGAAGAGTCAACTTCAACTAGTAAAAGTTGATTTAAATTTTTCAAATCAGCTTTTACTGCTCGTTTCAGTTGGAGTTGACTCGAACTAGGAAAAGTCAACTCTAACTGAGAATCAACTTGAACAGTAACATATACAGGGTGTCCAGAAACTCTACCGACAAACGAAGACAGGAGATTCCTCAGATAATTTTAAGACAATTTAACCCAATTCACCTAGTCCGAAAATGCTTCTTAAGGGAGCTAGAGCTCTTTGAAGATGGCGTCATGAAATTAGTTTTTCTTAAATACCTCCAGAACGCTTCTATTTAGAAAAACGAAAATTGGTGTGCATATTTACTTTTCAGAGATGAATCGATTTCATCCATTGCAAATTTCTAGTACCGGTCATAGGCGTCCGTTTTGGGTAGAGCAACGGGTATTATATCGCATAACTTTTTTGCCCTTAACTTTTTTGCATTTTTGACACCGGATTATTAAATTGCGAGGTATTCTAGTACTAAAAGCTAGTCTTGCTTTAAGTCGGTAGGACACGCCGTTTTCTAGAAAAATCGATTTGAAAGTGTTTCGTTTTTGGAATTTGAAAAAAAATTGAAAGAACTTTTCAACAAAAAACGAAGTATTTTACCAACATAAAGTAAGAGTAACTTTTAGTACTCGAATACCTCATAATTTAATAATCTAGTGTCAAAAATGCTCAAATATTCAAGACAAAAAAGTTATGCTATAAAATAATTGTTGACCTACCCAAAAGGGACGCCTATAAGTACGAAGTACAAGAAATTCGCAATTAATGAAATCGATTTATCTCTGGAATATAAATAAATGTACCAGTTTTCGTCTTTCTCAACAGTTTTTTTTTGAATTTTTTTTTATTCAAAAAGCGAAACATTTTCAAATCGATTTTTCTAGAAAACGGTGTGTCCTACCGATTTAAAACAAGAGTACCTTTTAGTACTATAATACTTCACAATTTAATAATCCAGTGTCAGAAATGCATAAAAGTTAAAGATAAAAAAATTATGCGATAAAATAACCGTTGCCCTACCCAAAACGGACGCCTATGATCGGTACTAGAAATTTGCAATGGGTGGATTAGATTTATATCTTGAAGATAAATACGCATACCAATTTTTGTTTTTCTAAATAGAAGCGTTCTGGAGGTATTTAAGAAAAACTAATTACAAGACGCCATCTTCAAAGAGCTCTAGCTCCCTTAGGAAGCATTTTCGGACTAAGTGAATTCGGTTAAATTATCTTAAAATTATCTGAAGAATCTCCTGTCTTCTTTTGTCGGTAGAGTTTCTGGATACCCTGTACATTATAATATAAATTATATACATTATAATATAAATTATAATATAAATTATATAATAATTATACCGGGTGGTAAATCGTCAAACGGACCATAGGAAACTCAATGGGAAATTCTAAATTGTTCAATTCCTGCTTTCCTAATTATTTTACATCAAAAGTCATGAGAAAATATTTGCAGAGAACTAAATAAAATCTCTATTAGAAACAAATATAAGTTTTGTTCTCAGTTCCAGAGTATTATTTGCCAGAGTATTAATTAATAGATGTAATTAGATAATATATAACTAATTTCATTAAGTTACTGTAAATGTAACTGTAATAATTATTTATGAAACAGTTCGTGAAGTATGCTTTTTGCGAACGCACGCGATGTTTAGAGCACGAGCGACAACGGAGCGAGTTCTATACATCGCGTAAGTTCGCAAAAAGTACTTCACACACAGTTTCATACAATATTTTATCTACGATAAACAAATAAATAACTGTAACTCTTCGTCACTGGAATTCATTTCTATTCTACAATTTTTAGAACTTTGACATTTAAAAATTCTAACTTCTTTCAAACCTCAAAACTTTTGTTGTAATTTATTGCTCACATGTCATCACCTTAACAACGCGAAAGTTAAGGGTATTTCAGATATGAAAATGTGCCAAAAACAGTGCGAAAAAGTAAATCCCATTTAAAATACATTGTTACTTCACGCACTGCTATCTATAATGACAGTTTTCACAAATTAAAAACTTATAGGTACATAATATGGCATAGAGTAGATAAAAGATATTTATGAAACAGTTCGTGAAGTATGCTTTTTGCGAATGCACGCGATTTTTAGAGCACGAGCGACAACGGAGCGAATGCTATACATCGCGTAAGTTCGCAAAAAGTACGCACAGTTTCATACAATATTTTATCTATGATGAGCAAATAAAAAACTGTAACTCTTGGTCACTGGAATTTATTTCTATTCTACAATTTTTAGAACTTTGACATTTAAAAATTCTAACTGCTTTCAAACCACAAAACTGTCAAAACTTTTGTCGTAATTTATTGCTCATTATGTCATCACCATATTGCGCCTGTGGTGGAATGGGAGATCTACAGCACCTCATATTGGAGTGTGGACTGTACAGACAAAATATTAAAGTAATGTATGAAAAGTTAATTGATCTAAATTGTCCTTTACGTGTCAATTTAAACGAAATTCTTTTTCCAAAAAATAAGCAGACGTTACAATGTCTTTACGAATATGTAAGGTCTTGTAAATTTAAATTTTAAGTAGGCTTAGATAATAAAATTATAAAATTGTAAAAATATCACACAAAATTGAAAATGTATCCATTAATATATTATAACACTCTGTAAATTTAGATAATAAGTAGGCTTAGATATTAACTTAAAATTGTTATTGTAATAACATACAAAAAAACACAAATAGTCTGGCTAATTGGCTCTGTCAAAGCCATTAATAAAAAAAAATGTCATCACCGACAACGCGAAAGTTAAGGATATTTGATTATATGAAAGTGTGTCAAAAACAGTGCGAAAAAGTAAGTCCCATTTAAAATACATTGTTACTTCACGCACACTTTAAACAGTTCACGCACTGCTATCTATAATGACAGTTTTCACAAAATAAAAACTTATACATAATATGACATAGAGTAGATGCATAATCTTTTCCTATGTTTTGTCAACAAAAATCGTATCTACTAAAAATATCCTAATTTTTGTTCCAAAAATTGTTTTTAAACAATTTACAAGGTTAATTTATATTGAATAGCATTCATATTTATTTCATTTTTCGATATCTTCTGATTTCAAAAAGAGACTAAATTCGCCCAGAATAATTATTTTGGAATAACTTTTTTTAATTTTCCAAAAAATTATAATAATTTTGCAAAAGTTTTGCAATAATAGAAATGGTTTGTGTAAGTTTAAATTTTTTCTTTTATAAAATAACTTCAACTAACAAAGATCACGAGATCGCAAATAAGAAAACGGCTAAAAGTGAAAACAAGAAAAGCAAAACGAATAAAAGAACACTGAAAACACTGTTCTAAATGAAGGTTGGATTTAATGGAATCTTTGCAAATAATGACCACATATGCTGAATGACAAAAAACAGAGTAGTAAGTAAGGACAGCGAGAGACGGTTCCCAATAGGAGATCAGTGGGAAGACCACGAAAACGATTGAACGACAATTTACTAGAGGCACATTGAAAAAAACAGACAGAGTTATGTCTATACAAAAAGAAGAAGAGAAGAATATTGGTTATATAAAAAATATATTTAAACAAGGGTTGCGTATACTCTTTTTTTTAATAATTAAAATAAAATAAAATTACCAAAAAATCTTACTTAAGTTAGGTTGTAGTTATAAGTTATAATTCAAGAATTTTCTTTTTTAGTTACGTTCCTACATATAAACAATTATCTTTAGTTTTTTATAAGATTGTTATAAGATTTAATAATTGAAAGAAAAGAAAGATTTGTTAAAAGATATTAAGGGGGTAGGCGCAAAATCTTATACCAATGCTATTTAAATGCATTCATTTGCTTCGAATCCTGAGAAAACTAATAAGTATTTTTGAAAAATTTAAACGCTGAATAAAAGATTACATTATTACCGAGGGCTGAAAGTCTCTGAAAGATTTTGCGCCTACCCCCTTAAAGTCATGACAGGCTATAACAGAATTCATTAAGTTGTATTGTTTAATTGTGTTGTTACATTGAGCCTGATTGGTAGTTACTGTGACAGTTATTTAGAAATTATTAATAAGAATCTTCCTTTTATTCTCACTAAAAATTTGGCTTATAATAAAGATTGCTTACATTTTATGAAACTTAGAATTATGAATGATTTTTTTAAAGTAGTAAACAAACTATTTGTTTTTGTGTTAAAAATAAACTTGAACTTGAATTTCGTTTCATTAAATATTGTCAATATTTCCTAATAACCTAAAACCATTTTGAAATTGAAGGCAAATATTGGGTCTTTTTGCCTACTGGCTGTCTCTTTTTACCCCTACTAGTATGGGCCAAAAAGGACACCAAATAAGGCCTCGAAAAATTTAAAATGACTTATTTCTATTTATTATGATAATTCAAAATAAAATTTGGTTAAATATGGTCAGACAACTGATTGTTTGATTAAAATTGTAAATATCATTCTTTTCATTTTTTTTATTAACATAAATTTAAAATATTGCTTATTTTTTTAATTGATTTTTTACCATTACAATTATAAAAAGTCACACGTGGTATTATAATCATTTCAATTTTATGCCAAAATAGCCAACATAAACAAAAACAAAAATTACTATAGTATCTGTTATTTTTAAAAAATTAGAAGGGTCGAAAATAAAAGTTTTAATATTACCATTAATAACAACCAGCAAAAATATTAATTCTACTTTAAGTTACAGAATTTGATTAATAAAAAATATGCATATCTTACCATGATAATATTCATCTGACATTTCGTATTTTGTACTTGAAAATCCTCATGAACAGTCACTATACAAACATCCCTTAGACACACTCACCTCAACCAACACAACAAAACTAAACACTTAAAAAATTCGATTTAACCGTTAGAATTTCAATCTAATAAAACTCGTTTTTCGGAGATAATAATGGGAATCTTCTCCTGAATAACAAAACAGTGGACAGTGGTCAGTAACGAGAAAACTGGTCCAGCGAGTCGGGAGGATGCAGGCTCCTGGACCATCTGCTGGAAGTTTTTGTTTGAGCGTCTAGTCGACCACCTGAGAAACTGGTTTTGTATTAACGGATTTTTTAAATTACTACTGACAATATTGTTTACACAGGGAGAAAATCGATAAAATAGGATATAAAGAAATACAGATCAACATTGTTACCTAATAAAAATATACATATATACAGGGGCTGAAAGTGTATGCCATTAGATCTGTTACGGTAAAAGATACATCAAAATTATTTACAAAAATCGTAGATAGCTTTAAAGTTAAGTACATATTTATTTTAAAATTAGTTGTAATATTTTATATTTCAGTATCATTAAGGAGTGCCACATCTATTATATATATTTATATATTTTATATAACATTATATCTTTTAAATTGCTACTGACAATATTGTTTACACAGGGTGAAAATCGATAAAAGAGTATATACAGTGCGCTGGAATAAGTGTTACCCCCCCCCCCCCTTATTAACTTATTTATTTTTAGTACATAAGCAAAACGCTCGGATAGATCGATTTTTAAAATAATCATAGCATATTATAGCATCAATGTTTCGAATTTTACGCGATCCCTCTTCAGGTTACAGGCATAACTTTGTTGATTTTTTTTAATGGGAAAGTACATCTTGTGATACCTCATTTAAAAGCTTTTGAAATACTGAGAATGTGAGCGCAAAATTTCGGTCGAATTATTTTTAAACGCATTCATTTTTTTCGAATCCTGAGAAAACTAATAAGTATTTTTGAAAATAAAAAATGAATAACCATTTTTAATTTCGTTGCAAAACGAAAACACAGCCGAACCATATTCTAGTTCTAGTCCAATCAGAGAGTGCTGCAAGCACCCCTACCGGTTTCGAAACTTATTAGTCTCTCATCAGGAGGCACATAATATGCTGCTCTCCCTGATCCAACCAAAACAAACCCCAGCGTGCAGTCCCGGATTGCAACGAACGAAATGGCATACATGCCCTAGCGGCAACTGCTAGCAAAAAGACTAGTCTTTTTATTTTTGAAAAAATTAAACACAGAATGAAAGATTGCAGTATTATCGAGTGTCGAAAGTCCCTAAGAACTTCTATAATGTTTATTGTTTTCACCCAATTTTGAAAAAATGTGAAAACTTTGAATTATCCACGTCCGTCTGTCTGTCTGTCTGTCTGTCTGTGATCACAACTCCTCCGTCAATATACCAGCTAGAATGACAAATGAGGTGTCAAATGAAAGCTTATAATCCAAGGATGGTACTAAAGGTGAGCCATTTTACCTAGGCTGTCTGACCGTCGGTCTGTCCGACCGCGAATATAACTCATCCGTCCTTATACCAGCTAAAATGACAAATAAGGTGTCAAATGAAAGCTTATAATCCAAGGATGCTACTATAGGTGAGAAATTTGATCTAGGCTGTCTGTTCGTCTATCTGTCCGACCGCGAATATAACTAATACGTCATTGTAACAGGTAGAATGACAAATGAGGTGTCAAATGAAAGCTTATAATCCAAGGATAGTAATAAAGGTGAGAAATTTTAACTGGACTGTCTCGCCTTCGGTGTGTCTGACCGCGAATATAACTCCTCCGTCCTTATACCAGGTAGAATGACAAATGAGGTGTCCACTGAAAGCTAATAATCCAAGGATGCTACTATAGGTGAGAAATTTGATCTAGGCTGTCCGTCCGTCTGTCTGTCTGTCTGTCTGTCCGACCGCTAATATAACTCCTACGTCATTGTATCAGGTAGAATGACAAATGAGGTGTCAATTGAAAGCTTATAATCCAGAGATGGTAAAGAAGATGAGAAATTTGACCTAGGCTGTCTGTGCGTCGTCCGTCCGACTGAAAATATAACTCCTCCGTCATTTTACCAGGTAGAATGACAAATGAGGTGTCAAATGAAAGCTTATAATCCAAGGATGGTAATAAAGGTAAGAAATGTTACCTAGGCTATCTGTCCGTCTGTCCGTCCGACTGCGAATATAAGTCCTCCGTTTTAAAGTCACCGAAATAGTATAAGCGATATATTATTCGACGTGCCTTAGCAAGATGAGAACAAATGTAAAATTTTGGTTTTTATATCATTTCCGGTTAAAAAGTTCTAACCAGAAGTGCAGAAATATTACATGTAACACATCAATCGAAGCGTATTGAAAAGTTGAGTTTGAATCTTTAGTTTCGGTTTTGAAGTCATTTCTGTTTAAACAATGATGACCCAAAGTTTAGTAAAAATGACTCAAAATTAGTAAAATCGTTATCAATCGGCGCAAAGTTACACGAAGCGTTCAATATCGACTTCCAGTTCTACTTTCGATTACTTTGGGTGAAAACCTAGGACTTACGAAGTCCAATTACTTGTTTTAATAAGTCACAGGGGTGAAAAAAAGAGAAAATTTAGTCTGATTTTTAATTTCAAATATATCATTCAAAATAAACTTTTTGTTTATTCTAAGGGATTTTCAGCCCTCCGTAATAATGAAATTTAAACGTAAAACTTTATTTTGTACTTTACATTCTATGAAGTAGAGTCGTTTCCTGTAAGTAAACCGGATGGCGGGTCTGAGTGGGAGATTCCCTATCCACAATATTTGTAACAACTTGATGTAGGAAACACGGGGAGCGGGTGACGAGCCAGCATTTCAACAAGTGACAGTTGGAGTGTACGTTCTCCACAAAAAACATCTGTTTTAATGACAAATCTATTGTAAGAACCACAATAATTTCTTTACATTTCAAAGATCACCACTTAGTGCAGTCACTGAAGGTAGATATGAGCTATTATCTCCGATTTCGTTGAACCTCCATCGATTTGCATGAAAATTGGTGAGTGGTTAGAGGATATCTCAAGGAACAAAGGTGACATGGTGCTAACTTGCGCTTTTACCCTGGGGGTGGATGGCACCCCTCCTCGGGGGTGAAAATTATTTTATTAAAAATAACCCCACAATTCGACAGAGGGACAAATTATAAGCAAAATTTGTTATATAAATTTATTAAAATAAATCAAAACTTTTTGAGTTATTAAAGATCAAAGATTTTAATTTTTCGTGAGAAAAATGTATGTTTTTAACCGATTTTTCATAAATAACTCAAAAACTAAAGTTTTTGCAAAAAAGTTAATATTATCAAAATTGAGGCTAATAAAAAATTAAATAAACTACTTACTAGAAAAACCTTTCAATGTTAAATAAAAGTGAGTTATAGGTAATTGAATGTATATTTCTTTCGTCAAGTACCCAAATCTAAGTATTTAAGCTTAAATACCGGGAAAATGGTGCATTTTATAACATAAACTTATTAAACATTTGTCAAAGTTCATAGAAATATATATCAAGCAAGCCCTCTAACAAGTTGATAGCATTAAAATTTATGCACCAAAAATGTTTTAAAATGTATCTTTTAAAAAATTTTCCAAAAAATATTATTGTTTTTATGTAAACACCTCCGTTAATTTTTAGGATATAAGGTTAACTTAAAAACCAGTTAGAACTTGGTTCCAAGAGCTATTAAAAAACGTCAAAATTAGTCTTATAAACCTCTTACTTTTTTAAAAATAAAAGGTTAAATGGCTCCGGTTGCATGGTTCTCGCAGCAAAATTGAAATATTAAACGTTTCTATCTCGGTTATTTCTTATTCTACAGAAATAGTAAAATGGATGAAGTATTTGGAACAGAAAAAACTAAAATTTAGTTATATATCATTTTTTACGTATATTGAGTATTTTTGGAGTTAGTATCAAAAGAAAATGAAAAGTACGATAATTTTAAAAATTCTGATTTTTTAAAATTATATCTCTTTTTCAAAAATATGCATTCTAAACCGGTAAAAATTGTTGAAATCATTAACTATGTTAACCTAAAGAAATTTATGTGAGGATTACTACAAATTTTAATTTTTGTGGAAATGGCGTATGTTTAATTTTTCACTTTTTCCTAAAAAAATCGAAAGGGTTCTCTTATTTTTATCATAACTTGCTTAATTTTGATGCTATTGACTTCTACTGGAGCTCATTTGATAGGTATTGTGAAGTACTTTTGGCAAGTGCTTACCAAGTATATTATATAAAATGCATCGTTTTCCCGTTATGTAAGCTTGAAGACTTAGATTTGAGTACTTGTCGAAAAAAATACACATTCAATTACTCATAACTCACTTTGAAATAACATTAGTTAAGTTTTTTAAGTGGGGAGGGTATTAAATTTTTTATTATCTTTAATTTTGGTAATTACAGCTTTTTTACAAAAGGTTATAGTTTTTGAGTAATACGTGAAAAACCGCTTTAAAATATGCATTTATTTTAAGAAAAAATAAAATCTTTGATATTTAGTAACACAAAAAGTATTGATTTATGTTAATAACTTTATATAACAAATTTTGCTTAGAAGTTGCCTCTCTATCGATTTCTGGTATTATTTTTAATAAAAAAATTTCACCCCGAGGAGGGGTGGCATCCACCCCCAGGGTAAAAGCGCAAGTTGGCATCATGTCACCTTTGCTCCTTGAAGTATCTTCTAACTACTCACCAATTTTCATGAAAATCGATGAAGATTCAACGAAATCGGAGGTGAAAACCTTCAGGACTCCACTAACTGCCTTCCGAGGTGGTGAGATCGTTGGATTCGAACGACAGATCAACAAGTGACAGCTGAGCTGTCGCCGTTTTAACGATTTTCATTGCATTGTTTTACATTTGATCCGTCCTTTGCAATTGGTTGGGTGGGAGGTTCTGAATTGGAAATTTGCCGCAATTACAATCAAGAAAAAGGGAAGAAGTGATTTCAGACAGCTAGCTGTTCGAATAGTGACAGTCGAATGGTTGTTTGAGGTTAAGAGTGTCTTCTCTCGAAGTCTCTAAAAAAAATCTAATATGTGCGGTTGTGTTTGGAATTTTGAGCTTCCCGGTCAGACGTAACAAAACAGAAGACGACGTTGGCGATCGATGGATCGATAGGTGTCATTTTGTAAAAAATCAATTTCTAACGACTTTTGTCTAAATTTTCTTACAATGGATTAGGGTTGGGTACGGAGGACCTGGCTCACTTTCGGTATCTGGTTTTATTAGCTAAGTAATAACAACAAAAATATCTGTCGTACTTTTTTAGTACTTTTAGTACTCAATAAAAAAAATATATATATAAAACAACCCTAAACGGAGGTACAGTAAGAATAATAATCGTATATTTTACGTTTTTCTTATCCAGTAATTACTGTTAAAGATTTAACAAGTAGATTACCAACGTAACAAATTTTTGGGTTCGGTATACAGAAACAAATAATCCATTTAGCAGGAGAAAATTGATGGAAAAGCAGATCATGCAGAACGAGTCCAGCAGGCGAAGTGAGTGCGGTGCTGCTGTCGTTGTCGGCGCTGGACGGGAATTAGTCGTCGGCAGGGCCCTGCAAATTATTCAGGAAAAGCTTCACACTACGACAAATCGGAACAAGAACAAAGCGATCCGATTTCGTAAATACCCTCTTTACCTACTCTCCTGATGGTGTTATTACAGAATTATTGTTGGTTACTTTATTTCAGCTCCACAAAATCGTCGTAGACAAAACGAATATTTACCAACTGGAAATCGTTTAAAAAAATTGATACACATATAAATTTCTCTGTTCTACTCGTATTTATACAGTGCGTCCATAAAATAACGCATAAATTCATTATTTCGTAAACCGACGCCTTTGAAGGAAAATTCCGAAACAGGTCGATTTTTATTTTTAAATTACAATTTTTTGGCAAATATATCATACTAGTGACGTCATCAATATGGGTGTGATGACGTAATCAATGATTTTTTAAATGAGAACAGGGGTCATGTGATAGATCATTTAAAAGGGTATTCAATTCTCTATTCACTGATTTAAACAGTAACATAATAATTTATACAGGGTATTGACACAAAAAGATGAATGTTTGTGATTTATTTAATACTAAATACATTTTACTGCTGTAAACAAAAACAGAAAAAAAATTTATTTAAAAAATTAGCATTGATTTTCGCTTAAACGAAATATTCAATCTGTCAAGAGGTAGGTGCAGGGTGGCAGTTTTAACATTGAATTTAAGCGAAAAACAATATTTATTTGTCAAATAAATATTTGTTCCTGTTTTCTGATAACAGTAATGGCGTGTCCGCATTGGTAAAAATTTGTGTCGAACAAGCTGTTCGTCGCAAATATTTGCGTGCTCGAAGTAAATTGTGCTAGTGAGGACGTGTTCGTCGCATACAGTGCCGGTGCTAGGGTATCAGGCGCCCGCCTGCAAAACTAGCATAGGCAAACTTAGCTTTTTAAAAATTAGTATTTTGTGTAATACCAGTAGAAAAAAAGCTCATTATTAGTCCAGAGAAATAAGGTTTTTCTCGTGACACATCCCCCTCCAGGCCGAAACCAAATTTTTTGAGTAGTATGGACATCTATATTATTAACCTATATGTTTCCTGCAGCCGATTTTGATGATATACATAGATAGTTATAAACAAATGAAGATCGAAAAACGGTAAATTATCGCTTTTTTCGTCTATTACCAAAAAGTTAAGCACTTTAAACAAATTTGAGAGTAAGAAACTCATAAATCGTATAAAAAACTTCAATATGACATTCGCTAAATATGTCCAACCTTATTGGTTGCTTAGAAAATTGCAAAATAAATCATAAATATTGAGTTTTTATAAATATTCGTAACTTAGGTAAAAATTAACTTAGAATCTTCTTATTACACGGAATGCCGAGACTTCTTGTACTTAAATTATATTTTAAATTTCAAAGCAATTGGTCAAATAGTTTAAAAGTTATTTAATTTATTTTTCCCAAATTCATTTTTTTTGCAACACTATAAGCCAAAAATTATGAGGTTACAATAATACTTCGGACAGTTTATGAAAGAAGAACATTTATACTATTACCTTAATTAAAAATAAATGACAAAAAATAATTTTAAACAGTGTAAAATTATTTTGCAAAAACATGTCCATTTTTTGCTTATTTATAAACAATTAGAATAACTTTTTAACCGTTACCCGTAGAAAAATTATTTTTTCATATTTAGAAAGACTGAATTTTTATACACATTTAGAAAGAAAACAACTGTTCTAGGACATTTAGGGACAAAGTTAGCCCCCCCCCCCATTTTTTTAATTCACATGTTTTTGCAAAATTATTTTGCAATATCTATAATTATTTTTTGTCATTTTTTTTAAATTAAATTAAAACTGTAAATTTTCTTCCTTCATAAACTATCCAAAATATTACTGTAACTTTATCATTTTCTGACTTACAGTGTTGCAAAAAAAAATTAATTTTGGATAAACAAATTAAATAACTTTTAAACTATTTAACCAATTACTTTGGAATTTAGGGTATAATTTAAGCACCATAAGTCTCAGCATTCCATGTAATAAGAAGGTTCTAAGTTAATTTTTACATAAGTTATGAATATTTATAAAAACTCAAAATTTATGATTTATTTGGCAATTTTCTATGTAACCAATAAGGATAGACATATTCAGCGAACGCCATATTGAAGTTTTTTATACGGTTTATGAGTTTATTACTCTCAAATTTGTTTAAAATGCCCAATTTTTTAGTAAGAGACGAAAAAAGCGAAAATTTACCGTTTTTTGATCTTCATTTGTTTATAACTATGTATATCATCAAAATCGGCTGCAGGAAACATATAGGTTATTATTATAGATGACCATATTACTCGAAAAATTTGGTTTCAGCCTGGAGGGGGATGTGTCACCAACACGATATTTTTTTTCCTTATTTATCTGAACTATATGGCGCCCCCTAAACAACGGCGCTCGCATGCAGTGCATCCCTCGCAGACCCGGTATCGCCGGCCCTGGCCGCATAAATTGGACGCGAGAATTTTTTTAACGCACAAAACGCACACGCTCCATCGGCCATCGTATTCGAGCGAAGATCAAATTAAAGTCCTCACTGGTAAAAATTTGCGACGAACCATTAGTGCAATAATCACATTCTTCTTTTTGTCTCAGTTAATTTAAATAAATTTCTTTTAACACCCTGTATAAATAATTATGGTAATGTTTATATTATTGAATAGAGAATTAAATTACCTTTCAAATGAGCTATTACACGACCCCTATTCTCATTTAAAAAATCATCGATTACTTCATCACGCCTAGATGAATGACGTCACTAGTATGATAGATATGCCAAAAAATCGCAATTTAAAAATAAAAATCGACCTGTTTCGGGATTTTTCCTTAATTTCGCCGGTTTACGAAATAATGAATTTATGCTTTACTTTATGTACGCACTCTATAATAGCGGTACGTAGATAATGCGAATATTTACCACCTGGAAATTGCTTAATAAAAATGATACACATATGTATTGATGTGATCTTGATTATTGATATGAGATGATATTCTTATATGTTACTTAATTTAATCAATGTATTAATACTAATCCAATTAATTAACCAGATCACATATCAATATGTTTTCAATCTCAGGGCGAATTATAAATTAATTACTTACTTCCGTGGCTTCTAAATATTTCTTAATGGTTCCTAATCGGGATAGAAAAGAAAAGAGTAAAAAAAATACACATATGGGTTACAATTATAATCAAAATATTTTTTATTTTATTTATAAGGCAATCAATGCTTAATATTTGCTATTTCTTATTATTCTTAAACATAACATTTACAAATGGGAATCTTATTTCCTTTTGGTTTTCAATTGAAAGTTTTTATTAACATTTAACTATTAGGAGTTATTAGGAACAACTCTATTTAAGTTTGATGAAGCTTTTCTGATATTATTGATTATGTTATTCAATTTTTTTATGTGGAATTTAATACGAAAAACCCATACATTCATGTCCAAACAAATGAGACTGACCTTTTCCTGGTGAACTGAAAATGTCCTCACACAAGACCCTTTCCTGCTATCCTTGGCTGCGATCAAACCTCGTCCTGGCTTCCAGTGATGTTCTCCTTTGAAAAACTAGCTCGAATAGCTCTCGTTCCTGCTTTTGTCGTGATGCTGTGTTCTACCTTTTTCGAAACTGCTATCAGCTACCGGGACACTCTGGGCTCAAGGAGGTTCTTTTACTCTCGACCTGGCCTACTTCTCGTTCCACGATAGATACTCCACACTCACGGAACTACACCGGCTTTCTCACTCCTCGAACACTACCGTCTACTACTCGACTTCACTTCTCGACAGCTCAAAACATTCTGATCTCACTTTCTCATCCATTCCCCTACTTTCTAAATATCCCTTCCAGATTCACAAATCAATCTTCCACCACCAACTCTCATTCGTAATATTCCTCAAAACCAATTTTTAATCTTTCTAAATATGCTTAATGGATTTCAAAAGAAAATATTTAATTCCCATTCTAAAATACTTTCTAACTATTTACAAATTTTAATGACCTATTCTCTCTTTCAAATGAGTCTTATTTAGCATAGGCTAATGATCGAAACCTTCCGCGAAAAACGATAATGAACTATCATCTATTTCACTGAGTTTTATTTAGCATAGGCTAATGATCGACCTTCCGAGAAGAACGATAATGGTACGCGTCATTCACTTTGTTTATCTAAGCACATTGTTCCGAGTTTCGTACGCTTATTCTAATCACTTCTTAAAATTAAATATAACAATTTGTTGTATACAGGTTGTTCTAAATTTATATGCCCGAGGTTGAGAAAATTAAAAATATTTTATATTAAAGTGAATTTTGTTTATAATTATCAAATTTTAATTTTTATATCAAATAGAAATATAACAGTATGTACTCGTATAAATTCTTTCGTTCTATACTAGGTGTTTTATTAATAATTGGAAATATTTAAACTGTAGATTACTGGGCTCAAAATATTAAGGTTTAACAGAAATCACCTATTCCGAAAATGCTTTCTAATGAAGCTAAAGCTCCCTTTTTGACGATGGCGTCTTGTAGTTAGTTTTTAAATTGTGAGATATTCTAGTACTAAAACGTATTCTGGCTTTTTAAACTTTTTTCAAATTCAAACAACGAAAAAATTTCAAATCGATTTTTCTAGAAAACTGTATGTCTTACCGACTTAAAGCAAGAGTTCCTTTTAGTACTAGAATACCTACCAATGTAATATTCCAGTATTCCAGTGTCAAAAATGCATAAAATTTAAAGACAAAAAAGTTATGCAACAAAATATCCGTTGCCCTACCCAAAACGGACACCTATGACCGGTACTAGAAATTCGCAATTTATGGAATTGATTTATATTTGAAACATAAATAGGTCTATCAGTTTTCGTTTTTCTAAATAGAAGCGTTCTGGAGGTATTTAAAAACAACTAAGACAAGACGCCATCTTCAAAGAGAGCTCACTTAACTCACATTTTCGGAGTAGGTGATTTGGGTTAAACCTTATTATTTTGAGTCCAGGAACCTACAGTTAAAACATATCCAATTATTAATGAAACACCCTGTATATTAAAAAAAATTAACGAATAAAAAATTTCTGTAAGAAAATTTGCAAGAACATAATAGTTATTAAAAGGGAATAAATATTAATCCAGTTGTCAGAGATTTGATCTTTAAACACGAGACGAACAACCAACATCTGCTGGAAATATCAATTTTGGGACACTAAAAAACAATACAAAAAAATTTGCCACTGAAAACTTCGATTTACTGAGAATCTGTAACTTTTTGTTTACAGTGAACAGTTCTCTCAGAACGGCCATTTAGAAGGTCATACCGAACACCGATTTTAACTTTTGGAATCATACCGAATTTATAGATTTCATTAAAAAATCTCGATAACGTGGGAATATTTTCTTCGTTCATTAATTGGAATATTTCTGTATGTAGATACTTCATGTGACCATCTGATTTTCACGTTTTAGTATTTTCATTGTTATGCTGACTTCTAAAGTATATTAGAAAGAAAAGAAGAACAAAGAGGATGTCCTGTGCCCTGTTACGATGGGTAAAACACTTTCGAGAGTTGCTAGCTGCTGGAAGAGGAACCTACTAACAACATAGAACTGGAGTACCTACCGAAATGAGGAATTTGTGGTAGAAGTGAAAATATCTACAAAAAAAATTCCCCAGGCAGCGATGGCATCCCTGTAGAGGTGGAGAGCAGATCATCAAGGTGATGCACAAAATAGTTTGCAAAATTTGGTGAGAGGAACAAATGCCTGAAGAATGGAGCTTAGCATTAATATGCCCGTTACTCAAAAAGGGAAACCAACTAGAATGCAATAATTACCGCGGAATAACTCACCTAAATACACGATATGTACTGTCAAACATATCGAAGCCTTCCTAGGAAAATCAGACAGGTTTCAGACGTGGACGATCAACTATTAACCAGATCTTCATACTACAACAATAAAAAAATCCCGAAACAGGTCAATTTTTATTTTTAATTTACGACTTTTTGGCATATATATCATACTAGTAACGTCACCCATCTGGGCGTGATGACGTCATCGATGATTTTTTTAAATGAGAATACGGCTCATGTGATAGCCTTTTTGAAATATAATTCAATTCTCTATTCAGTAATATAAACAGTAACATAATTATTTATACAGGATGTCCAAAATTTTTTTTTAATTCAATTTATTGACATAAAAAGAAGAATGTGTGTAATTTATTTAATTCAAAATACATTTTACTGCTATCAGAAAACAGGAAAAAATGTTTATTTGACAAATAAATAATGTTTTTGCTTAAATTCAATATTAAAGCAGCCACCCACCTGCCTGTTGACAGTTTGAACATTTAATTTAAGCGAAAAGCAATGATTATTTTTCAAATAAACATTTTTTTCTGTTTTCTGAGAGCAGTTAAATGTATTTTGAATTAAATAAATTACATACGTTCTTCTTCTTATGTCAATAAATTTAATAAAAAAAAATATTTTTGGACACCCTGTATAAATAATTATGTTAATGTTTATATTACTGAATAGGGAATTGAAATACCGTTTAAATGACCTATCACACGACCCCTATTCTCATTTAAAAAATCATCGATGACGTCATCATGCCCAGGTGAGTGAGGTCACTAGTACGATATATATGCCAAAAAGTCGTAAATTAAAAATAAAAATTGACCTGTTTCGGGATTTTTTCCGAAGTCGTCCATTCTCGAGAAAGTGAATTTATTCCAACCTTTACGTGCTCACTGTATATATAGGTAATATAATCAAAATTTAACACTCACGCACAAGTTGTACATATAACTTCAGTGACGAACTGAGTTTATTTTATATGTATTTATTTGCTACAAGTAAACTCCATTATTATTATTATTATTATATTTTTGTCGATATTAAAGCGGCATATTATGATAGTGTCTTAATACCAAGTCTGTATAACGCTATGCTTAAGTAAGCTCAGAAACAGACGAGCCACTCTACAGCGCTACTGAGTGGCGCCACAAAGTGGCTTAGTCAGGCGATTATGTAGCGCCCACGTCTACGCTGCGAAGTTGCTTGTTTGGAAGGGTATGGCGTTTAATGCAATCAGTGATAAAAAAAGTTAGTTTGTTCAAATAATGAAACCTGGCCGCCTAATAATTAAAAAAAGTGTGTTCGTCAAAATCAGTGTTTGTAATGTCCATAGTTTTAAATATTTTATAAAATTTCATCCATTTTGAAACAACACCAATAAACTTCATTTCCTACTGGAATTAAGAAGAACCAGACAAAAACAGCTATAACACAGAAAAAAAGTACATACTTACGTAAAAAATCAACCAGTACATCTGGTATCATACAGCCGTAAAATACATAGTTTGATACAATCCATACGTTTTTTTCTTAAAAAATCCACGAGGAAAATAAACTTCCTGTAGCTGGCTGTATACCATAAATCACAAAAATACCAAGTTTCTTGTAAAAGGTATATATTAAAATACCCTAAATAAGGGTCACAATACAAAACGTTTTCGGATTAAGGAATCCATCATCAGTGTTTAAAAACCAAAATTTGCATGCCTGAGCCACCAAAATGTATTGGGTAAACACCCTTTAAATGTAAATGATCATTTACATTTAAAGGGTGTTTACCCAATTTACATTTAAAGGGTGTTTACCCAATACATTTTGGTGGCTCAGGCATGCAAATTTTGGTTTTTAAACACTGATGATGGATTCCTTAATCCGAAAACGTTTTGTATTGTGACCCTTATTTAGGGTATTTTAATATATACCTTTTACAAGAAACTTGGTATTTTTGTTTTTTCTTAATTTCGTAGGAACATTCACACTCTGTTGAATTGTAGTAGTTTGACATCAAAAACTCTATTTATGCTCAAATGATTTTTAATATAGTCTATTATTGTAAAAATTGTTAATAAAGCTTATTTTTAAATTTTAGTATACAGGGTTGGTCGAAACTCGGAATGAGTATTTTTGAATGAGTTTTCTTAAATGGCACACCCTGTATTTCACCCTGTAGAATTGTAGTAGTTTGACATCAAAAACTCTATTTATGTTCAAATGATTTTTAATATATGTACTTAGTCTACTATTGTCAAAAATTATTAGTATAGCTAAATGTTGAATTTTAGTACACAGGGTTGGTCGAAACTCGGAATGAGTATTTTCTGAGTTTTCTTAAATGGAACACCCTGTATTTTAGTTTTGTAATAAAATTATATTTTATGGTACTTTTTTATTTCTTAAGCATTCCTTATACTTAACTGCTTTAATTTGTGAGTTATTGGTGATTCAAGCCAAACATTAATTTCAACAAAAAATACGTGAAATTTTATTAGGTTGGCCGTGAAAATATTCAATTACAAATAATTTTTCGGAAATAAATACATATTAATCTGGACTGATCCTTGAAATTACCAATAATGGTTGAGCTATCAAAATACACCGAGAGAAAAAAATTCTTGACATAAAGAAACTTTATTAATATTTAAGAAAGATCGACTTGGCATACTGCCTAAGAAATATATCTTTGTATGTAAGATATAATTTTCTAAAATATTTCAAATAAATTCTACTATAGCCAAAGAAATATATCTTAAACATGATTTAATATCACTTTCTGGCAAACTTCAAACCCATTTATCAGAAAGAAATTACACTTGATATTAATTAATTTTATTAGTAATAAAAATATATTTTCTACACATTACAAAACTATTCTTTCTGAGCAATAATATTTCTTGGTAAGGAATATTATTATTTTACTATTAATAATTAATGTATTTAATGTTAAGAAATATATTTCGCAGAGATAAACGTATATTTAGAGTTAAGTTATAATATTTCTTGAAAATAAAGTGATATTACATACGGCGAAATAAATCATTGTGTTAAGGTAAAATCATTATTTATTAATAAAACAATATATAAAACGTTATTGTTACATACAAATATTTTCTCCACTCTTAAACCACTGGCTTCTACACAACAATAAAAGGATGGAGAGGCAAATCCAACATCCTCAAATTTTCCTTCTTTTGTTAATAGCACTTTGTATATCAGCAATTCACTAAAACAAGGAGTAAAAGAGTAAACTTACTTTAATAAAAAATTTTTTATAAAGATATAGATATTTATTTTGACAAATTTAGTAAATACAAAAAAAAAACAAATACACGGCCCCACATAAGAACTATTAATAATAATAATAATAATCAATCATATTTAGTTCAAACATGGCATTATTTAACCTACATGCATCTTTGTTTATTTTTTTCTTTTTGTTAATGAAATATTAATTATTATGTATCTGTATAATATTAAGTCACACAATAAACATTGTTTAGCTAAAACAAGAGGGAAAATACAACCAATGAAAACATTGAAGCAGACATAATAATATGTAGTTTTCTTAATTTTTATAATCTAAAAGAGACAGCATACCTAATCATTAAGAAATTTTATTACGGAAAAGTATTATTAATTTACATCTAAGTCATTTAATATATATTAACTAATTCACGGTTTTCGGCAATAACATTTCTTAACCATAAACATATATTTCTTTCAGACTAACTCATATATCTTTATCTCAAATAAATTAACAGAAAACATCCTCAGCGTTACACCCGCCATGTTTGATATAGCGTTGTATTGTATATTTTTATAGAAGACGATACATTCAAGAAACCTATTATAGTTGATACCTAAGTATACACATTTTTAAAAAGGTACTTACATGTATGAAGTTCTACCATTTCTGGAAGGCCCCGCAGTTGGTTAATAACTCCTTTCTTAATATTGTTCTGAAGCTATATATTAATATCATTCTGTCCCAGCTTTAAATTGTGGCATATTTCCCAGTTAGAATAATAAGCTCCTTTATTTCAGAGTCGTCCATCATTATACCTAAAAAGCATATAAAGATACTAGGTATTATGTTTCTTTTTTAACCATTCGGATACGCAACAATATTATTATTACATCTTAAATTACTCAATTTACTTTTATTTAATACCTATATATATATGTACGTACCTTCAAAATATCCGTTAATTTTTAAGGAACACCAATAAATCAAAAATCCATCTATATGAACATGAACATATCACGCCATCTTGACAAACACTGACGACTAAACCATAAATAGTTAATCTGCGCAATTCTTTTGTGGAAGAAAATCTCTTTGCAAGTAACATTTCGGCATTAATGACAAAGTTTTTATTTTATAACCACAGTTACTACAGAGGGTATTTCTGAAGAATTATTTCTTGTGGTTTAAAATATTTATTTGATTGCAAGAAAATTTCTTGTTCACACATATAAATATGGATTAACTTAACATTATATTTCTTATACTGCAAAATATTTGTAGTTTTCAATTTAAGAAATAAAAACTTTAGGATAAGAAAATTGAATGTAACCATTTATGCATTTCTTAGTATTGAAGAAATTATCTGTAAGAAATTATTGAGTTGTGTTTAAAAAACTCGTTTCTTTATATGTGAACAGGTATGTTTAAGTTAATAGGATATGTTAACTTTTAAGAAATATTGCTCAAAGAAATCGGTGTTTTAGGAGAAAAGAAATTGTTCTCTCGGTGTAAAGGGTGTTTACCCAATACATTTTGGTGGCTCAGGCATGCAAATTTTGGTTTTTAAACACTGATGATGGATTCCTTAATCCGAAAACGTTTTGTATTGTGACCCTTATTTAGGGTATTTTAATATATACCTTTTACAAGAAATTTGGTATTTTTGTTTTTTCTTAATTTCGTAGGAACATTCACACCCTGTTGAATTGTAGTAGTTTGAGATCAAAAACTATTTATGCTCAAATGATTTTTAATATAGTCTATTATTGTAAAAAATTGTTAATAAAGCTTATTTTTAAATTTTAGTATACAGGGTTGGTCGAAACTCGGAATGAGTATTTTTGATGAGTTTTCTTAAATGGCACACCCTGTATTTCACCCTGTAGAATTGTAGTAGTTTGACATCAAAAACTCTATTTATGTTCAAATGATTTTTAGTATATGTACTTAGTCTACTATTGTCAAAAATTATTAGTATAGCTAAATGTTGAATTTTAGTACACAGGGTTGGTCGAAACTCGGATTGAGTATTTTCTGAGTTTTCTTAAATGGAACACCCTGTATTTTAGTTTTGTAATAAAATTATATTTTATGGTACTTTTTTATTTCTTAAGCATTCCTTATACTTAACTGCTTTAATTTGTGAGTTATTGGTGATGCAAGCCAAACATTAATTTCAACAAAAAATACGTGAAATTTTATTAGGTTGGCCGTGAAAATATTCAATCACAAATAATTTTTCGGAAATAAATACATATTAATCTGGACTGATCCTTGAAATGACCAATAATGGTTGAGCTATCAAAATACCTACATACGTAGTTAAGATGGCTGGTGCGATTAACAATTAAGCACAAATTAAAGCAGTTAGGTATAGGGAATGCTTAAGAAATAAAAAAAGTACCATAAAATATCATTTCATTACAAAACTAAAATACAAGGTGTTCCATTTAAGAAATCTCAGAAAATACTCATTCCGAGTTTCGACCAACCCTGTATACTAAAATTCAACATTTAGCTATACTAATAATTTTTGGCTCATCAAGATTCACGGTTATATGTTGATGGTCATATGATTCAAAGAGTACCCAGTTTTAAATATCTTGGTTGCCATATTACTGAACAACTAGATCCAGATAAAGAGATAAAATGTAGAATCGAGATAGCCCGCACGACATTTTTAAAAATGAGATCATTCTTCTGTAATGATACCTTGCAACTTCAACTTCGAAAGCGCATGATTAAATGCTACATTTGGTCAGTCCTCTTGTATGGTGTCGAAGCATGGACATTAAAAATATCCACCATTAACCGTTTGGAGGCCTTTGAAATGTGGCTGCACAGACGTATTCTAAAAATACCATGCACGGCTATGCTGACAAATGTGGCAGTCCTTAAGAGAGCAAATGCTACCCGTGAGCTGCTTGATAACATCAAATATAGAAAGATGGCCTATTTTGGACACGTAGTAAGGGGAGACCGGTATAATATTCTTCAACTTATTATGATGGGTAAAATCGAAGGACGTAGAGGAATTGGTAGAAAGCAGGCCTCTTGGTTGAAGAATATCCGGGAGTGGACAGGAATAAAGAAAGCAGAACACCTATTTAGAATAGCTCGAGACAGAGACAGTTTCGCCATGTTAATCGCCAACGTCAAGGGGACTTGATAGGGCACGTTAAGAAGAAGAATAATTTTTGACAATAGTAGACTATATTAAAAATCATTTGATCATAAATAGAGTTTTTGATGTCAAACTACTACAATTCTATAGGGCGAGAAAGTTTCTACGAAATTAATAAAAAAAAACGTAATTATCTTTTAAACTACCCTATATAACATTACAAAACCTCGTATTTTAAGAAAGAAGACATCGATGAGAATTCAAAAACGTAAAAATATACCGGGTGTCCCATTAAAAAAAAACGAACTTATAAGCAACTTCCGGTATAACCGGAAGTTACAAAGAGATGCAAATATTTTCATTAAATAGATCAGCCTTCAAAACCCCTTCATTCCAATTTTCATGATTCTGTTGCCTTTGGTTCTCGAGAGATTTCTAATAGGCCTTTTATCTGCCTCACCCTATATAGATACGTAGGTATATTATGATATTTATACCGCAAGCTAACCTCTTGCGTCTCGATTTTGAATGACGCCCAATACCTACGACTTTACACCCGCCAAAATTCCATACCGAACGATAAGAATTGTAATATAATTCCTTTATTCAATTTAATTAAGTGTATTGATACGTAAATAATAAGACGATAGAACGAGTTCAGAATTATAACTATTTAGGGACAAACATTAGTGAAACAAACGATTATACCAAAGAAATCCGAATTAGAATAGAAAAGGCTAGAAGTGCATTCACTAATATGAAACTAATATTATGTAGTAGATACCTCAGCCTAAATCTTAGAAAGCAAGTACTAAAATGTTATGTATTTTCTGTTCTTTTGTATGGTGTGGAGACATGGACTCTCAATAAACAATGCCTCAATAGATTGGAAGCATTTGAGATGTGGACGTATCGAAGAATGTTGAGAATCTCCTGGACAGACAGAATAACCAATGAGGAAGTACTAAGGAGAATACAGCACAGTAGGGAGATACTGGATTCCATCAAAATAAGAAAACTTCAATACTTGGGTCATATAACACGTGGTGACAGATATGAACTCTTAAAATTAATTATGCAGGGAAAGATTCAAGGAAGGCGCAGCATAGATAGGAGAAAAATGTCCTGGCTGAGAAATCTCAGAGAATGGTTTGGATGCAGCTCAACTGAACTCTTTCGGGCTGTAGTGTCAAAAGTGAGAATAGCAATGATGATTGCCAACCTTCGTCGCGGAGATGACACGTAAATAAAAGGAAGATTGATACGTATATTATGATATTTATACCGCAAGCTAACCTCTAGCGTCACGAGACGCTCTTGCGTCACGATTTTGAATGACGCCCAATATGACCTTACACCCGCCAAAATTCCATACCGAACGATAGGAAGTAGTCACTTCAAAAATATTCTAACAGCGCAACTGGTGGGAAGGAGAAGACGGGGTAGATTAAACCTGAGGTGGATAGACGGGATAACACAGGATGCTGTGAAGATCGGTGTTGCCCAGTGGCGGCTCGTCAGAGGAGGCAAGGGAGGCTCAGCCTCCCCATAAATTTTTTACACACTCTATACTGTTTTGTTTATCATGAATCGCGAAAACAACAATTACTCTCACTATTATACAACGTGTAAATTCCATATTATCACTAATTATCCATACGTACGGAGCATTAGCATTAGAACGCATGATCGCGTCTCAGTTTTATTACATATATTATTGTAGGCAGGACCCTGAGTTATCCCGAGATGCACGAACGGAGCCGAGAAGCCCAGCATTCTCCGTTGCTAATGCTCCGTGCAGCGCAGCAGGCGTTTACGGAGACCCGGTCTCCTAACAGTGGCATCTACGGCGCCATCACACGCTGCCCGGAGATATACCAAGGGAGGCAGAATAGCTTCTCAGCTCCGTTGGGTGGTTGGGTGCGTCTCGGGACAACGAATTTTAGGGTCCTGACTAAAAATAATGAAAAATCTAAAAGTGCGAATTTTGTTATGAAATTTGGTATGTGGGGTTATAATAATATTTGGAACAACTTGCTCAAATAACTTTTTCCGATATCTCTAACTCAAAGCAAAATATCGGTAATTTATCGTGTTTTTGAATTCGCAGTAGGCCGCGTTTAGAATTAAAAAAATTCAGTTGAGTATCTTAAAAAATTTAAAGCTTCATTATGTATGGACTGCAAAACTTCAAATCTGTATTTATTTTGATATGCATAGGTATCTATTTACAAATAGATGGAATTGTTAACAAATAAACGACACAAACTTTGGTATTAAACTTTTACTATTAGACTAACTATTTTTAAAATGATATCATGAAATTATGAATTAGGATGATATTATGAAATGTAAATAAAAAATGGTCAAAAGATGGGGCCTTAAATTACATTTTTTTGTGCATTTTTTTTGCTAGTGCAAATTTGTCTAGATATTTTACAGTTAGGTATAGCCTCCCCTATTGTAAAAATCACGAGCCGCCACTGGTGTTGCCAACTATAAAATCTAAGCCAGGGGCAAGGCAGAATGGCGCACAAAGCTTAGGAAGGTCCAGGCCATTAAGGGCTGTAGCACCGTGATGATGATACTATCTACAACATAAGTCTAACTTAACATTTCGTAGTGTCCATCCTAAAATCATTTTTTCTCAAGAATGGATGAGTTCGTTAGGTTTTCATATTTGCCTGTTTTTTATTTTTAATTATGTGTATGTAGATACTTTTCTTCTAAATATCTGATACCTACCTAATATATTTTTCCATCTTTTCTGTGTATGGTTTATTTTGGATATCTTTTTATAAGTTTTAAATAAAAATAAACTGTGACATCCTAACTATTTATCTCTTAAATAAAATAGTGGATGGTTAAACGTCAGTAGTTTTATGGAAATCCACTTAAACTTTGACCCTTGCCGGAACGCCACTGCATACATCATCCGGGACCAGAAATATTGCCTGAAGCCGCTAGCTCGTTCGACTTCATCCTCTTTCTCCAAAGAGGACACAGCAGAGCACCCGGTACAGAATCCCTTGTGATTATCATCCTTGACGAAGGCCATTTTATGGGCGGAGTTTAGAAAGAGGCCAACCCCACAACTTCCCCTACTTTCCTTTTTCTAACTCTTGTGGTAGCTGGCGACCCTCCCGGAGAAAAAACGAATAAGGGCTAGTTTTAAAATTTTTAGTTTCGCTACCCCAAGATAGATGGCGACGAATGTGTAAAAATACAAAAAATTTAATTACCATTTTTTCTATTTTTCTCTTAGGTTTAGGTGTATAAGTTTGAATGAAGAAAAGGTGAGCGATAAGTAGAATGGTTTTAGTACAAGATCAAGATCTGATATAAGGTCGATAGGCACCGAGCTGTTTAATGGATAAAAATTATTGGATATGTAATTTAGTATGTAAAACAATTATTATAAAAAACAAGGAGTGCTCAATATAATTTTGCTCAGAATATATTATATTATCTAATAATTAAAAATTGACTTATTTTTATAAATAAAAAAAAAATTCACCCGGGCAGATATTATTTCAGGTTTTTTGGATCATTCTAAACAAAAAAGGTCTTTTGTAATTTTTCTCTTAAGGGGATGGGTACGTAATTTCGGCTGCAATGCTATTCAAATGGGGATTCATTTTTTTTTAATCCTGAGAAAACTAATAAATATTTTTGAAAAATTTAAACGCAGAATGAAAGAGTAGGTACGTTATTACCGAGGGCCGAAAGTCCCTGAGAACTTCTGTAATGTTTATTTTAATAAGTTACAGGGGTGAAAAACTAAGAGAAAATTTAGTGTGATTTTTAAATTCAAATATCTCATTCAAAATAAACTTTTTATTTATTCTAAGGGACTTTCGGCCCTCGGTAATAATTTAGTTTTTCATTCTGCGTTTAAATTTTTCAATAACATTTATTGGTTTTTTTCAGGATTCGAATAAAATGAGCACAATGTCCTTGGTAATATTTTCCAAATCTATCTTTGTCTTACAACGCACTCAGTCGAATAGAATATTGTCAGCATATTATTGTCAGTCAGACAGTGACAATCAGTGACAATTTTAAATATTTGACATGGCATCGGGAATATTTTAAGTTGTTGATTAAATAATATTGATACCTATATAGTGTATTTGTTAAAAATAATTGATTTAAGACGTGAACTTAAAAAAAGTTATTTATTGTGTATTATTTGTGGAAGATCCAAGCAGATAATACATCAGGATAATATATTCTTTGATGCAAGTATTTTGTTGTTAAAGATGTTCAAAATTGTAAGCGTTCCATAGTAACAATATATTATTAAAAAATCACTTTAATAACACTTTTCCTCTTTTCTCGAGTGAGTACTTATTAGTTTTTGTTGTACATATAAATTATTACAATCACTGAATACATAGTTAGTGAAAAAATTATCACATTTATTAACTGAATTAATAATTTGCAATTATACAAATAACAGTTATCCAAGAACATTCAAAAGCCATCTCTTTAAGTTAATGATGATATTTTCAAGTAGAATGACATTCTATTTGTAGTCATCAAGTACCTAAATTCAAGTTCAAACTTTCTTCTATCAGGTCCCGTGTTTTTAAAATTTTTGCCATGTTTTATTCGAAAATATATTTTTTAATTGTTAATGAGGAAGATTTCTAAAGGGTCGTTTAAACACAGCGATAAATCAAACAACTTATCAAGGTCAATCGAGTTGTTGCAACTTATCATTGTGTGTAAACGGTGCATCGCACAACTTATCAAAGTTGGAGTTGGGTTGAAGGTGGTATCGCATTGAATCGCAGCGTCTAAACAGTGGTTCAACTTGTCATCACAACTAGTTGCTGTGACTTATCGTTGTGTTTAAACGACGCTTTATGGGAAGACGGGCATTCACAACTAAAAATCAATATTTCAAAATGAAATAAGTCCAAAATACTTATCAAGAACTGATAGAATATAGTTGAACTTGAATTTAGGTATTTTGTAATTTTAAAAATGATGTTTTTTACTTATGTTTTTGAGCCTTAAAAATCGTCATCTTTGGTTATGTTTTTAGTTTTACCTACTTATAACCGAAAAACGATAAATTAAGAAAAAAATAACAAAAGACGTTTTTTGTAGGTACTCGAGCGCGTCAGATTATCACACGGGGAAAAACCTTGCACCCTGTAAATGTACGTCTAGAATTTATTGGCTATTAATACAGGGAAGTTCGTTAAGAGGGGTCCAAAAAAATCTGTCTCTAGAAAAACTCGAAATCGCCAGATTAAGAACATGCAAAAGACTGTATATTTCAAAAATCTGACGATTTGAGTGGGGCGTAAGGAAATGGGCAAGTCACAAAATTTCACAAAAAAAAGGTGAATATTTCGCGAAATGAATGTCAGATCGAAAACCTAATGTGTTCAATATTTTTCAAAAATCTATCGAATGATATCAAACACGCCACACCACGGAGAAGGGTGGGGGGCAAATTTAAAATGTTAAATACGAAGTCCGCGATATTTCGCGAAATGAACATCAGATCGAAAAACTTCAAGATACACGTACCTATTCAATATTTTTGAAAAATCTATCGAATGACACCAAACACGACTCCCACGGAGGTGGGGTGGGGGGTTACTCTAATATCTTAAATAGGAGCCCCCAATTTGTATTACAGATTTTGATTCTTTACGTAAAACTAATCAATTTTTTTGAATTATGGATAGATGGGGCTATAATCGAAAAAAACGATTGTTGGAAAAGATAAATTAAATTTAAAAAATAGAAAGTTCCCACTTAAATGAAAAACTTTAACTAACTTTTTTTTTTTGGTTTTAGGACCCAATCTTCACAACCCAATAGGTCCCCATAACGGTCGAGTAACTGCAAATTTAGCATACTTTCCTCCCCTACTATAAAATAATATCAACCCGGGCGAATTTTTTTTTAAATATATAAAAAGTAATTTTTTAATTATTAATTAATTATAATCAGAACAAAATTTTATCGAGCACCACTTATTTTTTATAATTGAGCATAAAATTTAGAAAAAAATTGCTTTTTGTTCAAGAGGATCCAAAAAACGTAAAAAATTTTTTGAGGCACGAAAAGTTAATTTTAATAATTTGTTTAGAATGGGTCTAGGACGTTTCATCGCCGCCGTTTCGATGCCGCCAGTTCGATGCCGATGCCGGCCGATTCATCGCCAGTCAATTAATCGCTATCTGATATATTTCCGAATTTTCGACAGTTACAATTATTAGTTATTTTTAGTATTAATTAGGAATTCTAGGAAATGCGAGATATGACGGCGATGAAATGGACTGGCGATGAACCGGCGGCATCGAAACGGCCGGCGATGAACCGGCGGCATCGAAACGTCCCATTCCGGTTTAGAATGTTGTTTAAATAAATTTGGAACCAGTTTTTGCTTGACCTTTATTTTGGGATCGAACGAATGTCATTTTGCAAAAATATCTCCTGGTAATATTTTTTCTAATGGGCCTGATATTCCAGTCTTATCTAATAAGTCTTATCACTTATCATTAACAATAATTAAAAACATTATTTTAAAATAAGAAAACCCAAGAAAATTCATTGGAAGCTGATATAAAATGGGTTGAACTGATATAAGATGAAATTATGTACTTGGTAAACTCAAAAAGACTTTAAAATTAAAAATACTTGTGTAAAATTTGAAAATCGTGATTTTTCGTATTCTTAGTTTTAAATTGTTTATAACTCGAAAACAATCAACTTAAGAGAAAAATTATAAAAGGCATTTTTTGTTCAGAATCAACCAAGAAAATCTAAATTTAGTATGATTGCATTTCAGTTTTAAGACCATCATGCAGAACTTTTTATAAAAAATAACTACTATTCTTCGTAAAATTAATAATAACGGAGTTATCATAAATATAACTTATGTTGTGTATTCGTAATTTGAGAAAGATTTTGTTTATTTTTTTCAATTAAGAATATAATTGCATCTTATAATATAATTTTTAATTCCAAATAATATTTCACCACCTCTGTGACTCAGTGGTAAGAGCGCCTACCTTTGGATCGAAAGGTCCGAATGGTCGTGAGTTCGAATCTCACCTGGGTAGGGAATTTTTCGTTTATTAAAAATTAATAAATGAAAATAGTTTCTGTCCTTGTGGGATCGGTACTCACCGGAGGGACCGCAGACGTTCGGATACAATTAGCGTCTCTTTGCAAAGACAATGACGTCGACTTTGCAAAGTAACAAGACACTTACTCAACACACACACTACACATTACACTAGGTACCTACCTAATTGTAAAAATTCACTGTACCATGCCAATGGCCATTAGTTGTCGAGGCACTAGCTAAATAAAAAAAAGTAGTTTTTGATATAAGAATTATAAAGGTACTTTACTCCTATAAAGGTACTTTTTAGAGAAATTCATATTTTTTGACATACCTCGTATACTATTAATAAAATTTAATACGTAGTCATTGTATTTAGTTTAGATTTTAAAACCTGCAGAACTTATTATGAAGAATATTTTTTTGTAAAATTAATAATAAGTCGCACAGAAACCGAAGTATGTAGGTACATCATTAGTTCAGAGTAAGCAGTGGCGAATTTCTTTTCTTTTCTTTTTTGTTTGAGAGATCTCGGTTTTTTTTGATAATTTAATTGAAATTTATTTTCTTCTTGGGAAGGTCAAGAAGAGTGATAATCTATGTGATTATCACTCTTCTGAGTGATTATAAGAGTGATAATCTAACATGAAGATACAATTAAAGAAAAATGAAACGTACATACTTGCCTAATACTAAGATAGAAGAAGAAGAAATCAAGACAAGAGTCAAAACAAAATATTAACATTCATAATAACGTAAATACACATACTTAGTTTCAATAGCTTTTTAAACACATACTTTGCATCACCAAAAATTATGCTCATTTTCATAGTTGATTTTTTCATGAACAGATTAACGGATTCCACTAATATTTTTTCATTATTTTAGATTTTTCTTTGGTATTTACACAGTTTGACAAAGGTTTAATCAAACTTCTTTTTTGTACTTAAACCGGGTGGAAGAAAAGAAATATTGTTCTTATGTTAAGTTTGAGACACTCTGTATGGAGGATAAGATACAAGTGTGATTATGCATCATAATTGTTTTGTAGTCTTATGTTTTATGAAGATTTTGTTTTTTGAATGTCCCTGATACCTTTAGAAACAAAAAATAGACAGTTTTATTCTTTAAAAAGGATTTTAACTGAAATAAAAGTTTGAGACACCCTGTAGGGAGTAAAAGGTACAAAGTACAAAGGTCGGTATATATCGAAATTATGTTGTGGTCTCATATTTTTTGAACATTTTTTTATTTTATAAGTTTCTCTGATATCTTTAATAACAAAGAAACTAGTCGGTTTTACTCTTTAATATGAGTTTTAACTGACGACATGCGATACGTGAGGAGGCCATGTCTTATCATACCACTAAAATGAAATTATTTCCTATATCTATTGAGAAAGGAACAGAGTGTTCATAGAAAGAAAATATGTGCAATGGATTTCACGCTATTTAAAGATCCTCTAGATAGACACCAAATCCGTACTTACTCTCAAGGAAATTCCACCCTCAAACATCACAGAGCCTCCATTAAACAATCTCGTCTCTCTTATGTTGCGCTCTGCATACCGCTCAATTGGTCGACAAATAACTCTTAAGGTGTCGACCAGAATTGTTAACGTTATGTGCCTTTCTGTTTTTAAAGGTTTGTTAACTGTTGTTTTTATTGTTAATTTAGTTTTGTTTCAGTTAAAACCAGTGGCGACGCGTGACTTTTTCTAAAGTGTTACCAAACCAGATGTAAAAAAATCTTATTAAAAAAAATATTTTGAACCTCCCTTTCAATCCTGTGGGATAAAATTAAACAAATCACTATTCCCAAATTATATATATGTAATCAGGCGCGGATACAGAGAGGGGTCAACGGGTCCATGGACCCCCCTATTGTATTTAGTCTGGACCCCCCTATTATGAATTTCTAGATCCGTGCCTGTATGTAATTATGTATATGTAACAGGTATAACAATAAATAATAAACAAACTAATAGTATATTACATACCTAGCGGGAAAGTACTCTATTTCAGCCGAGCGGCAAAATAGTTTACCGAGGTGCGAAGCACCGAGGTAAACTACAGACGCGAGGCTAGAATGAGTTCCCGCGAGGTTTGTATACTATTTAACTCACAATCGGTTAGTAGTTTATGGATTTCTAATACTCACAATCTACCAATAATAATTTCGTTTCAAATATTTGTATCCATTTTCATTATGTGATAAGATGAATTATTTTAAGTAACCTGTGAGATCGTTGCTAGGTACCAAAACAAGTTTGTTGAATCTGACATTTAGGCGATACACGACGCCATTAATTGTACATATAATCAAATTGTGTTTATTTTACAAAAATGTCTGATAGTCATCATCTATTTCTGAAACTCATAATTTTGAGCAACACGGTCTTACTTTAACCGTTAATAGTAATCATAATTCCAATGTAACCCTTAAACCCCCCACCTTTTTAGCTTCCATGTACGCCCAAGGGTGGGTAAAAAATGTCCACCTCGAAAATAGCTAATATATTTATTGTGAGTTGTTAGAAATGGATTAAACTTAAGAATCTTATGCTTAATAAACACAGCATCTTCTAAAATATTAATATAAACAATTTACAAACCTTACAACAAAATTACAATGTACATCAAAATTAACACACCAGTAAAAGCCAGCAATTCAGATTTGTCGATTTTCACCACATTCTTCCTTTCAACCTCCTCGTTGGCGGATAATTATGTAGATTATGTAATTATACGTCGATAATTATATGAATTATCTTCCTGCCAATGAGAAATTATAGAGAAATCTTTAGTAACAAGTTTTACCAAGGGTGTACTTTTTATGCCCACCCATATTCAACTCAAGATGCTACTTTTGTTTTCAAAAATATCGGTAGAACCAAATTAACATTCGATAAAGGGCTGTCTTTTTAACAATAAATAATTTTTAAAAAAATTTTAAATAAGTAATAAATATATGTTACAAGTGAATACGCATTAGGTGGACATTTTTTACCCACCCTTGGGCGTTTAAGGGTTTATTTATAATTCCAAATAGTTTTCTTTTTGTTATTGTTGTTGTTGTTTCTTAATTAAACAAATGTTGAGTGGATTCTATTCTTTCTAAACCATCTTTTAATCAAAAATGACATTGACATTTGCAGGTAGAAAAGTGACAGATGCTAGCCGGGAAAGTACTTTCCCGGCTAGCTGGGAAAGTAAAGTAAGTAATAAGTCGCTTCCTGATTACTTCAAAGGTTAGAAATCCATAAATTACTAACCGATTGTGAGTAAACATATTATTCTACCATAAAATTAACATAAAAAATGAACAAGTAGAAAAAAGAATAGATTTTCAAAACTATTGTTTATATTTTAATTCTTCCATTTTCAATAATATCATTTTTTTCTTCAAAATTATAAAATATATAAAAAAATATACAGAATAACTTTTCAAGTAGTTGATCAATTACGCAATACGTAGCAACACTCTTCCATGTTTAAATGCACGCACACTGTAATCTGTAATAGGTACTAAACTAATGTTACCAATCCTCAAAATGGTGACAATACTGATATACACAGCGTGCCCGCGCGCCGTCTCTAACAGAGCCGTCGCTCCTTCAAAATTTTCAGAAACGAGCTAGTCCCGAGCGATAGCGAGGTTTCTCCTGCGTTACCACTGCCAGTATTGGTAACAGCAGATAATGAAGTGCAATGGATTCATATATCTCGCCAATATTTTCGTGCGTCTAGTTGGCTATTTACTGAATTAGGTACTATTAACAAATATTTCTGTTGGTAAAAAATATAAATGGAATTATTTCATTTTCAATTATTTCAACAGTCATAAAATATTTATTTCAAGATTTTTAACTGTTACCAATGGTAACAGTGGTTACATGGACGCTTCGCCAGTGGTTAAAACACGTCATGTTAAAGAATAAACCCGTATATTTTCTTTGTTTCTAAATATATCAGGGACATTAAAAAACAAAATGTTTACAAAACATAATTGTACTACAATACGATTTCGATGTATATGTTACAAATAATTAATAAACATAGTGCATTAAGCCAAAAGTCTGGAATATAGAACACAATAGTTACTCAAATCCACACAAACTTAAATGTTCTCAAACAAATCTCTTCATCGAACGACTTCCAGATAAAGTTGGGCGTCCACGTTGGGCGCCAATTGTAACAAAAATAAAGAACTTCTGTTGGAGTGAAAGTAAATTGAAAGATATACTACAACAGAAGTAAGGAAAAAGAAGCTAGATGTAACAAGAATGAGAGAGAGGTGGCTTCTACGTTGAGAAGCCGAAGTAATAAAGAATATTAAGAAAAATCTGAAGTAATAAAAATATGAATAAACAAATGCAAACTGAAGAGAATTGGCTAGCAAGAGATGCAAGAAAACAAACTAGACACTCAAGGATGGATACGGCTCGTTTGCATGCCTGTCGAAGAACAGTAGCTCAAAGTAGATGCTGATGACTAGAAAATATATATACTAAGATAAGAATAATGTTTTGAAAATAAATAAAGGAGAATAATTGCTAAAGAAGAACAAATTAAATAACACTAACAAATCATGGGCGCCAAGAAAATGATCTTCGATCACTCTCCCAGGTATCTTACACTGTTGTCAAATATTAAAGATATTAAATCAGTAAATGTGAACATAAAGGAATAATAAAAATAAAAAATGATATATAAAATAAGTAAATATTTATTAAAAATAACTACCTAGATTTGCACAATCTCTGAGTTACACAAAGTGTATATTATGTGACTCTAAAATGACAAATTTAACGCTTTAACAGGACATACAATATAACAACAGTCCTGTTATACAGGGTGTAACAAAAATACAGGTCATAAATTTAATCTCATATTCTGGGACCAAAAATAGTTCGATTGAACCTAACTTACCTTAGTACAAATGTGCACGGAAAAAAAGTTACAGCTCTTTGAAGTTACAAAATGAAAATCGATTTTTTCCAATATATCGAAAACTATTAGATATTTTTTTATTGAAAATGGACATGTGGTATTCTTATGGCAGTAGGATTTTAAGAAAAAATTATAATGAAATTTGGACACCCCATAAAAATTTTATGGGGGTTTGGTTCTTTTAAACCCCCCCAAACTTTTGTGTACGTTCCAATTTAATTATTATTGTAGAGCCATTAGTTAAACACAAGTTTTTAAAAACTTTTTTGTCTCTTAGTACTTTTTTCAAAAGTCAGTTTTTATCGAGATATTTGAATATTTGTCAAATCCACCACATATTTGTATATGGTAAAGTACGGTTATGGAGACTTGTTAATAATATGAAAATTTATTTATGATTTACATTTTTACGTATATTTTGAACCATATTAAAAAAGAAGCCACATCTCGATAAAAGATGCTTTATCAAAAAAATACAAAGAGGTAAAAAAGTTTTAAAAACACTATGTTTAACTAATGGTACCGCAGTAATAGTTTAATTGGAACGTACATAAACATTTGGGGGGTTTAAAGGAACAAAACCCTCAAAAAATTTTTATGTAAACATATTAAAAAAGAAGCCGCAACTCGATAAAAACTGCCTTATCGAAAAAATACTAAGAGGCAAAAAAAGTTTTAAAAATATTGAATTTAACTAATGGCACCACAATAATAATTTATTTGGAACGGACACAAAAGTTTGGGGGGTTTAAGGGAACAAAACCCCCATAAAATTTTTATGGGGTGCACAAATATCACTATAATTTTTCTTTAAGATGTTCTTTCTATAAGAATGCTACATGTCCGTTTTTAACAAAAAACCTCTAATAGTTTTCGATATATTCAAAAAAATCAATTTTCATTTTTAATTTCAATGGGCTGTAACCTCTTTTGTGTGCATATTTGTACTAAGGTAAGTTAGGTTCATTCGAACTATTTTTGGTCCCAGAATATGTGGTTTAATTTATGACCTGTATTTTTGTTACGCCCTGTATTTTTGTTACGCCCTGTATGCATGTTACAAAATGATATACCTAAGATAACAACAATAATGTTACCGGTTACAAAATTATATAAGTTCCTCTTACTTACATATAGGGTACAACTCACATTAGACTTCTACTAAATGGTTATAGTACGCTTGCTACGTACCACTAAATTGAAACCGACAAAGATGAAAATAATACAAATAAATAGGCATAAGCCTGACTACGAGAAAATACTATAATGAATTAATCAAAGTTAATGAATGAACGCTAAAGAAATTAAATTAAATAAATATACAACGAAACGACGAATTAACCGAACAAATGAAGTAAAGCGAATAAATAATAAAATATTTGGGAAACAAGCAATTAATATTACAAACTAAATTTACCCGAATTACATCAACCAATCAAAGCAATAATAAAGTATAAAAACCTAATTTCTCTAGGCTTATTCCTGTGCACAAGAAATTACCGTAGATCGTAAATAAGTTTGGGAACCTAATACATTAATATACAAATATGTCATATAAAAGAAAAAAAAAAGGGTAAGCTGAATCTGAAAACAAATGACTAATAAACATAGTGCATTAAGCCAAAAGTCTGGAATATAGAACACAATAGTTACTCAAATCCACACAAACTTAAATGTTCCCAAACAAATCTCTTCATCGAACGACTTCCAGATAAAGTTCGATGCTGCAATCCATAAAATAAGCACACAGAGAGTGCTAACCTGTCCTATTTGTAGGTGCAGGTGGAAAGATGACAGAAAATGGGACTGGAACGTCCCAAAGTGTGTTTTCCAAATGACATACTCCCATGATGACTTGACTGTCGCTGTAATGGTTTCCCTAGGTGGTCAAAGGGCTACGAATTCACATGATGGTTTCCTCCAAATGGCTAAAAAAACATTCCCAGTTTTATTTCCCATATAAACATGAGCAAAAAGTAAAGAGAAGAAATAAATGAGAAAACTTTTTTAAGAAGAAATGATACTGAAGAAGTGACCATTTGAATGGAACAAAAACTAATCTCAGGTAACCTTGAACTATTTTGGATGTAAAGACATGAACAAATAATGACATCGAATTTGAAATTTGAACATAGAATATGATTTATCTGAGAGAATATGATATTAATATAATAATAGCCATCTACACACATATTATATAGCTTAATGAAATGGTATGTTACCAGGCAAATATAGTTACTTGACAATTTATAAATATATTGGATGCTCAATCAGTTTAAAACGTACAGAGAAGTAATGATAATTATTTCCAATATTAATTCGAGGACTTCAAAAATGTTTGGTTATGTAAAACCAAAAACCTCATTAATATACCTATAATTTCCCTTAATGAATATTCAATAAAGATCGAAATAATCTACATCTTTCACTTAATGGGTTCACTAAGGAAATTTAACAATGAAACTAATATTTTAAATATTCATAACAAAACATCCAAAGGTTAACAAAAAAATTACTATAAAAAAATTTTTATTACCGGTGATTTTTATTCAGATTCCAAGAGGAGTTGTGTTACCCACATGTCTCCTCACTCCAGACAACCATTGGTAACTTTTCACTTTAAAATTGCTTGATGTTGAATAAAATAATTATGATGGAAATCAACCGCCATTTTATGGTACCAACTACCCACCTCACAGTCACAAGCCAAGTGTCGATCATGCCTCTCTCCTTCAAAGAGGAGAACCTCAAACGACTAAAGAACATGAATTAAATGTCACGGAATGATTCGACAAGTACTTATGTTCCGTAGACGCCTAACTGTGACGTCAAGTAAGTAGTCCTTTACGAGAAAATTAAAGAAATTAATTAAGCGATCAAAAGAAAATAATTATAAAAATATTTAAAGATCTTATTTTGTAACGTGAACCGTTACAATAGGTACCCACATTTATACCTTTTCCTCCCTGCAGGGTGTCTCAAACTAAACATCAGACAAACGTTTTTTTTCTTCCACCCGGTAAAAGTTCAAAAAAGAAGTTTGAGTAAGCCTTTGCCCAACTGTAAATACCAAAGAAAAATCTAAAATAATAAAAAAAATTAGCGGAATCTGTTAATCTGTTCACGAAAAAATCAACTATGCAATGAGCATAATTTTAGGTAATGCATAACTTTTGAAACTATGTTTTAACTTCAGAACAATATTATAGTCACAGTTAACCGAATTGTTCATTACTAGAGAACAGCGAGATTTTGTTCCATGGAAATATCAACCGCATTTTTAGTCCAATAAAGCAAGTGTAATTGTTGAAATCAGTGTAAAAACTATCCTCGGCCGATGGCGGGAACGCGGTAAATGAATGCCATCGCAAGATCGATAGTGGTCGGTAATTAATATGCGGTGTGGCCATCCACATCCATAAAACAACATTATAGAGTGGAAAGCGGATTCAGCCACCGAATTTATGTATTGAAAACAATGAGAACAACGGCAATAGTGATACTATTAGATCTGGCTATACGGCGATTAGCAGCTATACGCCCGACTATGTCCGTCGTCATCGTTTTCAGAGATTTTCGGTATTGTCCGATGGACCTACCAAAAATTAAACATTTTCAGTCCATAATCAGAAGCTTCCATTAGCAATGTGCCAATAATAATACGAAAGAAATATTTTGTATCAATTTAAAATTAATCAACATAAAATTAATATCTTCAACAATAGGAAAATGCATGATTATAACAGCAAATCCAATAAGATGTTAATTAGAGCTAGAGGGTCAGATAATAGAATAAGTGATGGAGTTTAAATAGAATAGAAAAGAATAGAATAAAAATATGCTTTATTGTCATGAAAAATTTAACAATTTTGTAGACAAAGCTTACAAGAATCATAAATAAGAACAATAACAAATAACAAATACAATTTACTAAAATGATATAAATCGTCTATATAAATAAAATATAATGAAAAGAAACAAAAAACAGTAACAATATATTGCAAAATTAAAAAAAAAATTGGCAAATTGCAAAATCTACCTTAAGAAATTTAATAAGTTAAGTTAAGCTGCTGCATATGACACTCAAATATAGATTAAGATTACACTTATAAATAAGAATACTATACTTTCTTAGTTATTGGTTAAGAAACTCTGCTGTTGAATAATATGGTCTTTCAGATAAATAGGCTTTAGTCATTTTACGGAACTTGGGAAAAGATGTTGCAGATTTAAGTTGTAGAGGGAGATGGTTGTAAAGTTTTTTGCAGAATATAATATAGATTTCTTTACTAACTTACTGGACGGGATCGGTAAATAGATGTCAAAAGTAGAATTTCTGGTGAAATAGTCATGTCTAGGTCTTGCTGGAAAGACATGTAGATGTTTACGAATTAAGCAAACAGTTTCTAAAATATATAAAGAAGGTAGTGTTAGAATCCTGTCGTCTTTGAAGTAGCTTCTGCAATGTGTTGTTCTTCTGAGGCCAAACAGATATCTTATTGCTCTTTTTTGTAATTTGAAAATAACATCAGATTGAGCAGCCGTACCAGAACCCCAAAAAGGGAGACCATATCGAAGATGTGACTCGAACAAAGAAAAATATGTTATTTTGGAAGAGGCTAAATTCATTTCCTTCGAAACAGATCTTATTGCAAAGCAAGCTGAGGATAGTTTCTTGCTTAACACATCAATATGCAGGGACCATTTAAGCTTGCTATCTAAAAAAATACCAAGAAACTTTACAGAATCAACTATACTGATCTGGCTGTTATGAAGAGGTAAGGGTTGAAGAGCTCCTTTATAGGATAATGCTACTGTTTTATCTACGTTAAAAGAGAGTAAATTTGAATCCGACCAGGATTTGATTGTGAGTAGATCAGAAGTTATAGTAGCATGAAGAGTTGCGATATTTGAGTTGTTCCAAGTGATACTGGTATCATCAGCAAAGAGAAAAACTTTTCCCTCGATTTTTAAGCTAGTGATGTCATTAATAAAGATAAGGAAAAGTAGAGGACCCAATACTGAACCTTGTGGTACCCCACATACAACATTTTTGAGACTAGAGTCTCTATCATTTGCTCTAATTAGTTGTTTCCTATTATCCAAGTAAGATTGAAACCAGTTCGAAGAAATACCTTGACTTCCATAGAAATCTAGTTTTTTTATCAAAATGTGATTCACACAATCAAAAGCTTTGGCATAATCACAAAAAACAGTGGCAGTGTGCAGATTATTGTTTAATGCTTGATAAACCTCATGTAGTACAGAACACATGGCATCTGTGGTACATTTATTATTTAAAAAGCCGAACTGATTTTGTGATATAATATTGTTATCAACGAGAAAGGACATAAGTCGGGCTTTTATGAGTCTCTCAATAATTTTGGAGAGTACCGGTCGTAATGCAATAGGTCTATAATTGCAGGCATTTGATTTTTCACCACCCTTATGAAGAGGAATAATAATGGCTGTCTCTAGGCACTCCGGAAATTTACCTTTTTCGAAGGAATCATTAATTAGAGAGATGAGGACTCCCAACACACTGTCTGGGAGATTTGAGAAAATTTTTATGGATCGGTACTACAGAAAGATTTGCTTTTGATACTATTGATTGATTAAATATCTAGGCATTACACTATCTAGCTCGAAACAGAAGTGGAAGATCAAGTGCATAGAGCAAACAGAGCCGCAGGTTGCCTGAATGAAACAATACGAAGAAATAAAAATATCGGAAAAGAAATGAAAGGCAGAATTTACAAAACAGTCATCAGACCAATAATGACATACGCGGCAGAAACACGAGCTGACGCAGAGAAGACATAAAGATTGCTAGAAATAACAGAAATGGAAACCCTTCGAAAGATCCATGGTAAGACACTATGTGACAAAGTTACTAGAAGTACAGATATACGATGGAGTTGCAAGCTGAAGAGCATTAATAACTGGGTAAGAAATAGAAGAGTAGACTGGAATGACAAGCAAACAATACTTGGGGGCTGAATTATGTATCGACTAGCCACACAAACACTACTGGGACTATGCTTAAGGAATACATTATTATAATGAACTCAGATATGATGACACCAGAACTAATCTTCACTGAGAAGATTAACACAATTATACCATCTAGAGAACAAAAAGTCCCAAATATGAATGGGGACTTAATATGGTGTGTGATGGATGTAAAACTGCATATGGTACTGGATCAGGAATCCTTGGGCAAATATGTAACTATAATAGATCTTACACCCTAGGTCAACATACAACTGTGTTGCAGGCTGAAGTTTTTGCTTTGGTGGCCTGCATTGATGAAATCATTGTTGAAGACTCTAAAACTAAGAGAATCAACATTTACACACATAGCCAATCGGCTATTCTGGCTGTAAAGAACCCACTCACCAAATCAAAATTGGTGAAAAACTGTAAAGATCTCCTCAACAACCTGGCAAAAGACAGTAAAGTGTCTTTATTATGGGTGCCGGATCATGAAGGGGTGCATGGGAACGAACGAGCAGATATATGTTAGCGAAACAAGGCTTGAGAGAAACTTTTGAAGGCTCAGAACCTTTCTGTGGCATCACTAAAAATGCTACGAAAAATAAGGTTCAGGAATGGCTGATAAAGAAGTATCAAAAGAAATGGAGAGCAACTCAAGGGCAAATCCAGACTAAAAAAATAATCAAAAGTGTTGATAAAAAACTCTCGAACAGTTTGATCAATCTCAATAAACGAGAGATCAAGACGGTCACTGAAATGGTGACTGGACATTGCCGTTTAAGAAAACACCTATACAAACTTCTTCTTCTTAAAGTTCCGCTCCTATCGGAGATTGGAAATCATTCTGGCAATTATAATTTTGTTGGTTACGCGCCGGAATAGTTCAATTGAGCTGCACCCAAACCATTCACGGAGATTGCGTAACCACTAGATTTTACGTCTTCCTACGCTTCTTCTGCCTTTGATTTTGCCCTGCATTATATTCCTTAATAGCTCGTATTTTTCACCTCTCATGATGTGCCCCAAGTATTCTAACTTCCTGATTTTTATGGAATTTAAAACTTCGCATTGTTTTCCTAGTTGTTCGAGCACTTGTGCGTTTGTTTTACGATCTGTCCATGATATTTTCAGAATACGTCTATAACACCACATTTCGAATGCTTCCAGGTTTTTAATGTTGGATTGTTTTAGTGTCCATGCCTCAACCCCATACAAAAGCGTGGAGAAAATATAACAACGAAGCATTCTTATCCGGAGCGTTATATTGATATTGCGATTACAGAAAAGTTTCCTCATTCTGTTAAAAATGGATCGTGCAATTTCAATGCGGCATCTTATTTCTTTTGTCTGATCAGTATCTTCTGTGATCCATGCTCCAAGGTATTTGTACGAAGATATTTGCTCAATTTCTGTATTATCCAGTACTAGTCTAACTCTGATGTTTTGTGCTTTTGTAAATACCATGAACTTGGTTTTCTTCAAATTTATTTTTAGTCCATAATCGTTGCAATATATATTTAGTTGTTGAGCAAGGTGTTGCAATTCTTCTAGTGTTCCCGCTAAAAGTACGGTATCGTCAGCATATCTTATATTATTAAGTGGCTCACCGTTTATTATTAGGCCCTCATTGACTTCGGCCAACGCTAATTCTGAGATGGCTTCACTATATAAATTAAATAACAATGGTGATAAAATACACCCTTGGCGCACCCCACGACGAATCTGGATATCCTCAGTCAGTTCATTTTCAACTTTCACTTTTGCTGTCTGATTCCAATAGAGGTTACATATAATTCTAATGTCTCTACTGTCAATGTTTTTATTTAACAAAATTTCTTTGAGACGATTATGCTGCACTTTGTCAAATGCCTTCTCAAAATCAGTGAAACAGGCATATACTTCCTGATTCATATCTAGGCATCTCTGCGAAAGAACACTTACTGCAAACAGTGCATCCCGTGTTCCCAGACCTTTCCTAAATCCCATTTGTGTATCACTTATGCCTTCGTCTAATTTCTTATGTATTCTATTGTGAATCACTTTTAAAAACAATTTCAAGACATGACTCATTAAGGCTATGGTGCGATGTTCATTGCACTCCTTTGCATTGGCTTTTTTGGGTAACAGTATAAATGTCGATTGGAGCCATTCTTTAGGTATTATACCTGTTATATATATGGTGTTAAATAAATCCAAAAGAAGGTCAATAAATTCAGTATCCACAATTTTGAGTAATTCGATAGGAACTTCATCAGGCCCGGGAGATTTACCACTTTTAGCTTGTTTCATTGCATATTCGACTTCTTCTCGTATAATGTCAGGTCCAGTATCATCTTTAAATTCTTTTGGTGCTTCTGTTCTCTCTTTGTCTTCAAAAAGCTGTGCTATATATTGTGTCCATCTCTGCATTTTCTGGTTTATATCTGTAATAAGTGCACCACTTTCATCTCTTAGTTGCCTAGTTTGAAGTGTTTTTTTCATTCCTGTTAGTTCTCTAATTCTTTTATGCATGTTAAAAAAGACATATTTTTTCTCAAATTCTTCCAGTTCTTGGCACTGCTCATGTAACATTCTCTCTTTAGCTTCTTTTATTTTCTTTTTAATTAATCTATCGTTTACGTTATATTTAATTGGATTTTTCTATACAAACTAGGTAAGGTGAATGAACCATGGAAATGGTTGAAGAGACTGCCTTACACATACTATGCTATTGCAGTGTGCTAGGTGATGTAAGGCAGGAATTCACTGGTCAACTAAGGTTTGAACCAGAAGAGATCCTAAAACTACCAATAATAAAACTGTTGGCCTTCGTTGAGGCCACAGAACTTATTAGAGTTTAAGGAAACAAACAAGGTATGGTACAAAGGTCTTATGACCAAGTGCCAGAGACTAATGAGTCTCGCCTGAGTATGGAAAAAGAAGAAGAGGGATGACCACATAAGCCCAATGATAACAAATAGAGCAGTATGGACGGCGAGGGACGGTTCTCCAATAGGAAAAGGAACAGTGGAAAGGCCACGAAAACGATGGAATGACAACTTACTGCAGGCACATTGAAAAAACAGATAGAGTCATGTCTACACAAAAAGAAGAAAAAGAAGAATAGGACAGACGTGAAAAATATCCTAAAAAAAGAGATAGAGAGAGAACATAAGAGAGAACATAGAGAGAACATAAGATGCTGAGAGAAATACAAATAGAGCAAAACAAACAAGGAAATAAAGAGAAAACAAAACAACATAAACATAAACAAAATTCTAGAGCTAGAATTATAGTATGCGGCAAAATAAACAGTACTGAAATGAATGTTTAAATAAAAAATGTAACAATAAAACACTGAAAACGTTTGTTTTCTATACTTCCACAAAATTTATTATAACTAAGTGACTACAGCTGTTTCGGCGAAGTGCCTTTCTCAAGTGATATAGTTTACGATGTGTTTGCCTTTTTAAGTCTTCAACTGAAGAGGTTGAGGAGTGGGGAGCTGTTTGTCTCGAGTTGGTCATTCAGAATTATATCTGTATTTTTCAGTTTATTAATTTCCATAGATTCTAAAAAAGATAGCTTAAGGCCTTTATTTTGAATATGTAGAATTTGAAACTCTTCATTGAAAGAATGATTATGATCTAGAAGGTGAAGTGCGTATGTAGAACTGTCTGTTTTTCTATTGTTGAATGCCCTTTTGTGTTCTGCTATCCGTTTGTCAAAAGTTCTGCCAGTTTGACCGATGTACGTTTTCGGACAGTCACCACAAGTTAGTTTGTACACACCACTCTGTAGTTGCTTTCTATTTCGGCTTTTAGTGGTGCTTTCGGCTTTTAGTTGCTCTAAGCAACTACAGAGTGGTGTGTACAAACTAACTTGTGGTGACTGTCCGAAAACGTACATCGGTCAAACTGGCAGAACTTTTGACAAACGGATAGCAGAACACAAAAGGGCATTCAACAATAGAAAAACAGACAGTTCTACATACGCACTTCACCTTCTAGATCATAATCATTCTTTCAATGAAGAGTTTCAAATTCTACATATTCAAAATAAAGGCCTTAAGCTATCTTTTTTAGAATCTATGGAAATTAATAAACTGAAAAATACAGATATAATTCTGAATGACCAACTCGAGACAAACAGCTCCCCACTCCTCAACCTCCAGTTGAAGACTTAAAAAGGCAAACACATCGTAAACTATATCACTTGAGAAAGGCACTTCGCCGAAACATCTGTAGTCACTTAGTTATAATAAATTTTGTGGAAGTATAGAAAACAAACGTTTTCAGTGTTTTATTGTTAGATAAAATGAACTTCCATCAAGTAACGGTCGAATCCATCAATTAAATAAAAAATGAATAACCGTTTTCAATTTACATACCTATATACAGGGTGTCCAGTAACTCTATCGACAAACGAAGACAGGAGATTACTCAGATAATTTTAAGACAATTTAACCCAATTCACCTAGTCCGAAAATGATTCCTAAGGGAGCTAGAGCTCTTTGAAGATGGCGTCATGTAATTAGTTTTTCTTAAATACCTCCAGAACGCTTCTATTTAGAAAAACGAAAATTGGTATACATATTTACTTTCCAGAAATGAATCGATTCCATCCATTGCGAATTTCTAGTACAGGTCATAGGCGTCCGTTTTGGGTAGGGCAACGGTTATTTTATCGCCTAACTTTTTTTCTTTAATTTTTAAGTATTTTTGACTCTGAATTATTAAATTGTGAGTTATTCTAGTACTAAAAGGTACTCTTAGTTTAAGTCGATAGGACACACCGTTTTCTAAAAATATCGATTTGAAAATTTTTCGTTCCTTAAATTTAAAAAAAAAAAATTCAAAAAAAAACTATTTAGGAAGATGAAAACTGGTACATTTATTTATATTCCAGAGATTAATCGATTTCATTAATGGCGAATTTCTAGTACCGGTCATAGGCGTCCGTTTTGGGTAGGTCAATAGTTATTTTATAGCATAACTTTATTGTCTTTAATTTTTAAGTATTTTTGACACTAGATTATTCAGTTATAAGATATTCGAGTACTAAAAGTTACTCTTGCTTTAAGTTGGTAAAATACATCGTTTTTTTTAATTTTTTTAACTTTTTTTTTTCAAATTCACACAACTAAAAACTTTCAAATCGATTTTTCTAGAAAACGGTGTATCCTACCGACTTAGGGTCGATTTCTCATACCTGCGTTAATCTATGGTTCAGTTGAACCAGGTTCACCGGTGATCTGTAGTTTTGTTTGGAATGTATTTCTCATTGCACGTTCATGTCAGCGCTCGTTCTACCGCTTTCGAGAAAGGCCAATAGATGGCAAAAGGTACAAAACTGTCGCCATTTTGAACTACCTTTTTTATGCTGTTCTTGAATAAAGTTAAATTTAAGTATTTATAGTCAAATAGTCATTTTAATAATTATAAATAAATATTATACAAACAAAAATAATGTTATCGTTTATCGTTAGGCTTAATATAACAAAATAGGATATATTTATATTATGACAGCGTTTCGTGTTAATACAACGCATGCGTAGTCCATGAAATCATCTGAACTGAGTTCTGAAATCTTTGAACGGCCGAATTCCACCGTTCAAGCATCGTTTAAGTTTAAACTGCCATCGGTTGAACGTGCGAATTGAGAAAGACGATTTTGACTTTAAACTGACGTTTACTAAAAGTTCAGGTTAAACTGGAGTTGAACTCGATATGAGAAATTGGCCCTTAAAGTAAGAGTACCTTTTAGTACTAGAATACCTGAAGACAAAAAAGTTATGCGAAAAAATAACCGTTGCCCTACCCAAAAGGACGCCTATGACCGGTACTAGAAATTTGCAATGGATGGAATCGATTTATTTCAGGAAAGTAAATATGTATACAAATTTTCGTTTTTCTAAATAAAAGCGTTCTGGAGGTATTTAAGAAAAACTAATTACCTGGCGCCATCTTCAAATAGCTCTAGCTCCCTTAGGAATCATTTTCGGACTAGGTGAATTGGGTTAAATTGTCTTAAAATTATCTGAGGAATCTTCTGTCTTCGTTTGTCGGTAGAGTTTCTGGACACCCTGTATAAATACAGGGTGAGTGATTAGTGGGGTAAAGCTCAATAGATCCGCTATAGTAATAGATAGCAATAAAACTTAATAACAAAAATTGTAGCCAACTTTGAGCTTCACATTTTAAAACTAATTAGAATAATACAGGGTGTTCGATAACATCGTGACAGACCAAACTTATGTTTTTTTTAAATACAATACCCTATATTTTATCTTATATTCCAAATATTCTTAACTTCCCCATTACAAAAATATAAAGGTCTGTTATGTTATACAGGGTATATACAAAGTTATAACCAATTTTCTATGAAAATTGTAACAAGTTCAGCTCCCTGTATAAATAAAAATAAGCACAACAGCAATGGTTTATTAATGCAATATTTTTTTGTTTATTATGAAAATTTCAAAAAATGGTTGATATTGCTAATTTTCTTTATATCAAATACAGGGTGAGTTAAAACGCAAGTACATTATTTTCTCAGTAATTTTAAATGGAATACTCTATATTTTATGTCACAATCGAAAAGTACCGTTACCGTACTTTAATTTTTGTGTAATATTCCCTATGTCTAAATTTATTAGTTTTCGAGATATTTTCATTTTTCAGAGCAAATTATTAATTAGAAGTCTAAATATTTCCAAATTTTAAGTAAGCCATGAGTGAATTTTTTAAAAAATTATCGATTACTGATTATCAATTCCGTAATCAATGTAGCAATGTAGCAAATAAAGAAAGAAAAATAATTTATTAGTAATAAATTTTACAAAAAAACCACAACCACAACATACAACATTTTGTGAAAACAGTTAAAAACTACTTTTGTATGTAAATGTAACAATGTATCTAACAAAAAAAGAACAAAAAATAATTCATCAGTAAAAAATTTTACAAAAATAAACACGAACACAAAATACAACATTTTTGAAAAAATGGGAAGCTATTTTTAGTAAAATATTTTATATATTTAATTACATAAGGTGTTCAAAATGAGTTGTGTGAATGGGTTACTTACACTACGAAGCATGTGTAAATTAACACTTCGAAATACACTTTGTATTCTATTTTTCATCTCATCCCTTGTTGTCGGAGGCATTTTATAACCTTCATTCTTAACGTAAGCCCAAAAAATCAGTCCAGTTTATTAAATTTTGGTGATCTGGGTGGCTACGCTACTGGTCCATTGAAAAATGGAAATATCTCGAAAACTAATAAATTTAGACATAGAGAATGCTGTATACAAATTAAAGTACAATAATGGTACTTTTCAATAGTGATATAAAATACTGGGTGTTTCATTTAAAATTACTGAGAAAATAATGTACCTGCGTTTGGACTCACCCTGTATTAGATATAAAGAAAAGTAGCAATGTCAATCATTTTTAACAATTTTGACAATAAATAAGAAAATATGGCATCAATAAACCATTACCGTTTTGCTTATTTTTATTTATACAGGGAGCTGAACTTGTTACGATTTTCATAGAAAATTGGTTATAACTTTGTAAATACCCTGTATATCATACCAAACCTTTATATTTTTGAAATGGAGACGTTAAAAAGATTTCGAATATAAAATAAAATATAGGGTGTTCCATTTAAAAAAAAACATAAGTTTGATCTGCCACTAAATTATCGAACACCCTGTAAAATTCTAACTAATTTTGTAAATACTCAATGCTCAAAGTTGGCTACAATTTTTGTTATTAACTTTTATTGCTATCCATTACTATAACGGATCTACGGAGCTTTACCCTACTAATCAATCAACCTGTATAATAGCAGTTAAATATTGCATTGTTAGCTAGTTCAAAGCTATTCTGAAAATGTCAGGTACCTAGGTAGCCTAGAACTATTTTTAAAATGGATTACAAAATTTGCGGAGTCCGCGACACCGACCAAGCCAAGTATATAAAAACGTTTTAAAAACAAGAGTGCAAAAGGGTAAAAAACAAGAATATTTTATTAAATGCGATAAATAATATTATTTGTCCTACGAATAAAAACTTGGTTACTGTCAAGGCATATCCTGAAGGGTGTGCCATTTTAATCTTTCCCTTTTATGCCCTAATTGGACCCATTATCTTAAACACCTAATTTTGAGCCATCTCAAAAAGCGGCCCTCAATACGCTCTCGTCTCGACCCAATTTAAATAGTATTTTCCTGGTTGTCGGTATTAAATCTCCGCACGGCAAATCCGTTGACGATAAAAGAAACAACGACACGGCCACCGTCGATGATCGTATGATGTACTAAAAAGAGTATAAAGAAGCAGAGCAGTCGGATCGTAGAATGCATAGTTAGTGGGCTATGGAACAAACGAAGTGTATAAGAATGCTCATCATCAGTTCCGAACTGGCGCGTACCTAATGACCCGAGAGCGACACAAAGGCGTCCGACGCCGTTTGTCCAACGCCCTCTCTGACCACTCACCGCTTTGTACTTAAACTCATCACCCGAAGAACTTTGGCGAGCTTACAGATTCGGAATCTCTGCTCTGTCAGTAGTAGAGCTTCGGCTTGCTTTAGCCGTGCTTGTCAGTCGGCTTTTTGTGGCCTCTTCTCTGTTATGGTATGCAACTAGATATAATTCCATGTTGTAAACAATGTACAATTTTTGAGGTTTAACTTTATGAACAGTTCATTATACACTGATCAAAACGAAAAAGGAGCCACTTATAAAATAAAGATGTTCGTAGTTTTGAACTACAGTGGAACCTCGATAACTCGGATTAATCGGGACCACGACCGATCCGGGTTATCGAAAATCCAGGTTAGCCGGAGAATACGGTAAAAATTAATAAAATACGGTATACTTATAGATAAGCTCCGTTATAATTGAAATACGACTGTACTACTCACAATACGGTCACAATCGGAACAATGTTATGTTATTTAAGAACAGTGGAGACTAAGTCCATTGTTTAAAAAAGAATTGTTTAAATAGTCTTTTAGTCTTTTTAAACAATGCTAATACGGTTTGAAATAAATAAACGAATAACAGGTGCCTGTTGTTTCCGATAATTCGAGCCAATGAACTTCGTCTGCCATGAGTAATTTTTACCATCGTATAGTTCAAATTACACAAATACCCATTATCTCTCAAATATTAATTAGGTACACACATTTTTATTGTTGAAATGTTTTTCTGATGAAAATCCGAAAATGTGAAAATTGGTGGATTAGCCGGACTTCCGGGTTATCGGGGGCCGACTTATCGGGATTCCACTGTAATTCTTTTTATGATCATGTTATTTTTATAATATCTCAGGCTTTTCTCTATAAATATAGCAAAGTTTTTGTTACTGAACTGTTAATTTTCTTGTGGAGAAGAAATTAAAAGTGATAAACGTGAAAAATTCGATTTATTTTTTTTAAGAACAGCGTTGCTAAAAATTATTAAAAAAACTAATAGTGTGTATGTGTCTCTAACTCGCCGAAATTCTGCACAACGTCCAGGACCTCGACTTTTGACCCGTCGCTTCGTTATCGAACGTATTCGCTTCGTATCTGTTTAGTGTACAGATAGCGAATGATCGATAACGAAGCGAAGAGTCAAAAATCGAGGTCCTGGCATGCTTTCAATCACATTTCGAATAGTTTCGTCATCTATTTGTTCCCATTCTTCCACGAGAACTTCCTCGATATGTTGTAGGTTTCGTAGTGCCTGACGATCGTTCAAACGCTTCACTAGTGTATCCCAAACGTGTTCAATGAGATTTGAACCTGGACTTCTCGCTGGCTGCTCCATAATCTGAATATTGTGGATAGTCAACTAATTTTGCACTATCTTGGCTACGTGCGGTCCCGCATTATCTTTCTGAAGGATAATAATATGGGCCCATATTTTCAGAAAATGGGACAACATGCGGTTCAAGAACTTCGTTAATGTACCTACCGCTCTGCTGTCATCGTCCCTCGCCGAATAACTACTAGGTCAGAACCGTCATTTAGCCCTCTCCAAACCATAATTAAACCTCCGCCAAAAAGCCTGGGTTTCTTGAATTGTGAAATCCAAAAAGCGCTCGCCTGGTCTTCTCCAGACTCTAACACGTCCATTAACATGACCTCAAAGAAATCTGGACCCATCAGTAAATAGTAAATATCACGTTAATACATTGTGCCATGGTCCAATTCATGTGTTCTTCTGTAAACAAAAAGCTAAAGGAGGTACTCTAGCTAGCCTTCTTGCATTCAACCTAGGTATAGTTTGAGTATATACTCTTGTATCTGTAGTTTCTACCAACTCATTTTGCAGTATTCGATCAGTACTTCAACTATCTCTGATGGCCCATAGTTGTAAAAATCGATCCTCTCTAGCTGTAGTCGCCCTTGGTTGTCTTCTAATAACTCCTACATTTCATGTCTCTTCAGGTTCTATTTATCGCAGCATGACTAACATACGCAGACTTACTACGATAAGTATATTCGACGTAACGGTTACAGTAAAGCAGCAGGTTTGGAAACATAGCAAGAAGCATTGAATACTGCTACTCCTACTCCTGTAATTTGGGAAGAACGTTTGCTGAAATGTGAAAAAAAAAACAATTTTGCATCGTAGCCTCAGTCATAATTTACAATCTAAATGAACTAAATGAAGATACTGATGACAGTGATTATGAGTATGAATCTAATTTTGATTAGACTCTAAGGAGTAAGGTGAAATGCTTTGGTTTTTTTAAAGAGGAAAGAGGTTTTTTGGAGTAAGGAAAGAACAATTTTAAGTGTTATTGTTATTATTTTATCAGCATATACTTACCACTACAATTAAGAAACAATAGAATTTGTAATTTCCTTCTGTTTTTGCACTAATATTTGCCTATTTCTCTAAGTAAATATAAAAAAATATCAGTTAAAACCGTATTTTTCCTTGTCTTCGACAGTAAGGTTTATAAATTTTGAAATTTTCGATTTTTTTATTATTTTAAATGTACATCTTCAAGAATATTTTTCGAAAATTTCAGATTACCGGAAATACAGCATATTGAATATAAAGCAGCTTTGCGCCAGTGCGCTTGAGCGTAGTGAGAAACGTTCAACAGCTGTTCCCCTTCTCTTTTGTAAATTACTCCGTGATTATAAAACATTCCGGTTTGGCAGACGAAAAAGTAATTGAAAATAAAGTTGTCAGAACTTTAAACGCGTTTTTCTCAAAACTGCTTTTTTCAAAGGCGGTGGACATTGTAATTCAAAAGCTACTTGACAGATCCACCTGAAATTTTGCATATACTTTTGTTAGATATTTTGTGAGGTAACGCTGTTGAGATATTTTTTGTTTTAGGTTTATTTTTTGTTTAATAATAATAAATATGTTGATTTTCACCCTTTTTTTACAAGATATTTCGATATTTTGACTTCTGAGTGATGCCAAAAACTCAAAAATAGTTAAAGCTAAAAAATCGACATCGTTGCCTCGAGAAACTCATAGGCGTAGGCTAATAAAATCTGTTGCATTTTTTGTTTAACATGATCTAATGACGAGTTCTGATGTCCACCGCAAAATCCGTTTTTTGGAGGTGAAAAAAAATTTTTCCACCGTTGGCTTATTTTTCAATATTTACACTTGAATTTTTTTTGAATATGCTTTGAATTGTACTGATTATAATTATCGGATATAAAAACAAATTAATTCTACCATAGTTTCAAAAAAAAAATCACAAAATGTGCTTGAAATGTTAATTTCAAAACATACGCCCACCCAGGTGCGGATCTTGAAATTCATAATAGGGGGGCCAGACTTACCTCAAATACTCAAATATTATATTTTCCAGATTTAGTCACACGACTCACACTTACTCTAAGGATAAAATACACTGTATAATCCCAGATACCTACGGTATCAAAAGGATTGATAGACAATTCACGACAATTAATCTCACTGCTCGTTCTTTACCATAAAGATTAACCTTTCTACCATCAATGGGTAGGTACCTACCTACGCATGGATTATCTAGTAAAATACAAATTTTTATATCTTTATTGTATCGCAAATTTAAAACGTGTCTTTTCATGAGATATGGTTTATACCCAGTGTAATGTATTTGCATTTTAAAATATAATTTTTGTTATTCTTTGAATTGAGAAAAATATTTCCGTTGTTTATGGTTCCACCGGTACCCAAACAAATGCGCCTGCAGATTATTTTTCAAAGAAGGGTGTTTTATTAGATTTTATGGCTTCTTTCAATTCTTTGGAAGCGGTTGTCGTGTAATTTAGTGTTGTACTGATGGCTTAAAGTTTAGAGTTAACAGAAAAAAATAATAATAAAAAAATACTTATAGACTAAATACAATAGGGGGTCCATGGACCCGTTGACCCCCCTGTATCCGCGCCTGCCCCCACCCCCTTAATTCAAAGCTTTCATCCCTAATCGAAAATAGTCGCAAATTCCTGAAATATACTACACTGTGCGTCTGAGAAAACGGGCACCCCAAAAAATGGGTCATTTTTCATGCCTCGTATCTCCCAAACCTGTTGTCCGCTTTAAGTAATTTTTTTAATATGTTAGAGCCTTTTTCTTTAACAATATCGCTGTAATAATATTGTTGCTAAACACGTAAATTTTCATTGTATACCGGGTGTACGAATCAAACTGTGTTTTTAGTCAAAGTTCGCAACACCCTGTGGAATATTCTAGCATTTGTAAAATACTAAAATTAAAACACAACTATAGCCTCAGGTATTCTTAACATTCTGTTTTTGGATTCATTCGCTTATGTTGGATAATACAAAAGTTAGGTCTTTTAACAACTAGCCATGTTCTTCATCAGTACAGGGTCAGGGTGTTTCTAAATAAGTGCGACAAACTTTAAGGGGTAATTCCACATTAAAAATAATGACAGTTTTCTTTGTAATCGTATGTTCGCAAATGCTTCGTTTCCGAGATACGGGATGTTGATTTTTTTCTTACAAACTGACGATTTATTTATTACTTTAAAACCGGTTGAGATGTGCAAATGAAGTTTGGTGGGTTTTAAGACGTAGTTATTGCACATTTTTTGACATACAATTAAGAATTTAATATTCACCATTGGCGTGCATAGTGGTAATAAGATCTGTCATATTACCCGTATGCGCGCCAATGGTGAATATAAAATTCTTAGTTGCATGTCAAAAAATGTGCAAACTACGTCTTAAAACCCACCAAATTTCATTTTCACATCTCAACCGGTTTTAAAGTAATAAATAAATCGTCAGTTTTTACGAAAAAATTCAACATCCCGTATCTCGAAAACGAAGCATTTGCGGACATATGTTTATAAATCAAAACGGGAACTGGTGTATGTTTTCCAAGACTGATAGTGTGTAAATAAATTTATTAAAATTAGCTGTTACTGACAATTAGATCTTACTGACAATATCTGTTCTGACAACAGCTGTTGATTGTAAAAATGGTAGCCATTTTTTAAAATACATTAAATGTGAATATCTTATACATTTAAGGGTTTTTACCCTGACCAGTGGTTAGATCCCTGGGTTAATTTTTAATATGAGAATGTGTTTGTTCAAAATTTTCTCTTCATTCGAGGTAGTTACAATTATAAGATGATAGCTCTGATGATGGCATTAAAAATGCTGAAAGTATCTTAGCTGATTTTAATAAATTTATTTACACACTATCAGTCTTTGAAAACATACAACAGTTCCCGTTTTGATTTATATAGAAGTGTGTACAAGTCAAACAGTCTCTTTCTATTCTATATGTTTATAAAGCAAACGTTCATTATTTTTTCATGCAGAATTACCCCTTAAAGTTTGTCGCACTTATTTAAAAACACCCTGTACTGATGAAGAACATATGGCTAGATAGTTGTTAAAATACCTAACTATTGTACTATCCAACAAAAGCGAATGAATCAAAAAACAAAATGTCAAGAAAAGCTGAGACGAGACTATAGTTGGGTTTTAATTTCAGTAATTTATAAATGCTAAAATATTCCACAGGATTTTGCGAACTTTTAGAAAAAAACACAGTTTGATTCGTACACCCGGTATACAATGAAAACTTACCTGTTGAGCAACAATAGTATTATACCGATATTGCTAAAGAATAAGGCTATAACATATTAAAAAAATCACGCAAATCGGACAACAGGTTTAGGAGATACGAGACATCAAAAATGACCCATTTATTGGGGTGCCCGTTTTCTCTGACATGCAGTGTATAAACAAAATATTTAGAATAAAATGTGCAACATTAATTTGTTTCTGTGAATATATAGAGAGGTATATCATTAATAAAGACTAAATCAATAATACCTATTCCGTTTGCTAATCTCTTAAGGATATAATTAAAGACTCTTCGGAGCACCGTATAGTAAATAATAAAATATTTATTTACTTGGTTAATTCAGTTCATATTATTTACCCTCTATTTCAGCTACAAAGTTTAATTGATTACAACCCAGTTAGAAACTATAAGTTATTTATTTGTCGTATTTGTCTAGCTTAAAACAAATCTAAACTTTGGAACTTGATAAGCAAATTCACTCCCAGATTAATCAATAGGTGTAGTTAGCCCTAAACTACGAAAACATTAGGTACAATGCCGACTTCGCCTTTATATGCCAATTCGGAGAGAAACTTGATAGTTATATAAAGTTACTTCTCTGTTATGTTATTTTACAGAAGCTGGGATGTAAATTAAACATTTGAATGAGGCCCTAAACTTAATGTTACATGTAGAGAAGTTTAACTACCAAAAAGTACTGACAGGGATTCAATTAGATAAAATTATTCAATATTTACACAAAATATTTAATGAATTTTTAACTCTTGAAAGTTATTCCATAAGCAAATGTTGATAACATTTTTAGAATCAGCTATACGCATTTGATTTAAATTCCACAAATAATTAAAACGTTTTTATATACTTCGCTTGGTTGTTATCACGGTCTCCGCAAATTTTGTAATCCATTTTAAAAATAGTTCTAGGCTACCTAGGTACCTGAAATTTTCAGAATAGCTTAGAACTAGCTAACAATGCAATATTTAACTGCTATTATACAGGGTGACTAATTAGTGGGGTGAAGCTCCTCAGATCCGTTATAGTAATGGATAGCGATAAAAGTTAATAACAAAAATTGTAGCCAACTTTGAACTTCACATTACAAAATTACTTAGAATGTTACAGGGTGTTCGATAACATAGTGACAGATCAAAGTTATGTTTTTGAAGTTATACTTCTTTACCGGCGATAGAGGGTGAATTTTTATATGTTAAAACCTATCAGCCCGGCGCGTGCGCATTATAACTTTGTTCTGATTGGATGTTCAAATGACATGTCAAAAATTATCCGATATGGCAGCTGTAGGACAGCTGTGGTTTGGAGGTAAAGGTAAAGGTAAACAAATGTATAAAATATTAGTTTTATTGTTGTGAGGACATAAACAAAAAAGTTTATAATATTGTAGTGACTTTTAAATAGTTTTTAAAAGCAACAGGTACGTAATAATTGTTAATGTATCATGTCTATAAACCTACCTATTTGATCTGCCAAAATACATAGTATGTAATACTTTTATTTATATAATTTGATTACCATCAAAATTTCTATCAATATTCACCTAATATATTGTTTTCTTACTCTATGTTTTGTTGTATTTTTTCAATTCTAAATCATTTCAATTCAAAATTAAAATAATTTGATCAATTTTCAAAATATCAAAATATCACAAGTTTAATCCGTTTAGTTAGTCGATCTTCGTAAATAATGACACATAGTGTCCGTGGCTAAGCGTTGAAGGCGAATGCATTCCAATACCAACCGCGCTTATCAGCGCTGGTTCGAGTCCCAATAGAAACTTTCTTTTTTGTGTTTTTTAATACATTTTATGATTGTAAGTATGTTTATTATATAATTGTATTTTCAGAAAATACGTATTTAGTTAAAAAATTTTTCGACAATTAATGTTCAGACATCATTTGTGGCTTGTTTAATGTGTTTGTGTGTGTTTTATTCTTTTATTATTTTAATTTTTGGCACTGTTCTAATAAAAATGTTTGAGAAGTAGTAAGTATAAATTAGTTTAATATTTAAACAAAATATAAATAAAAAGTATATTAATTTCGTTTAAATCATATAATAGAAGTATAACTTCTTACGTGCGTACAAAGTACACACACATTCTTTTTTTAAATGGAACACCCTGTATTTTATTTCATATTCAAAATATTCTTAACTTCTCCATTATAAAAATATAAAGGTTTAGTATGTTATACAGGGTATTTACAAAGTTATAACCAATTTTATATGAAAATCGTAACAAGTTTAACTCCCTGTATAAATAAAAATAAGCACAACGGCAATGGTTTATTAATGCCATATTTTTTTATTTATTCTCAAAATTTTCATAAATAATCGATATTGCTAATTTTCTTTATATTGAATACAGGGTGAGTTAAAACGCAAGTACATTATTTTCTCAGTAATTTTAAATAAAACACCCTATATTTTATATCACTATCGAAAAGTACCATTAGCGTACTTTTTTATAAATTTTTATAAAACATTCCCTATGTCTAAATTTATTAGTTTTCGAGATATTTTCATTTTTCAGAGCAAATTATTAATTACGGGTCTAAATCTATCCAAATTTTAGGCAAGCCATGACTGAATTATCTAAAACTGACAATTTACGATTACTGATTATCAATCTGTAATCAACGTTGGTTACAATTTTTGTTATTAACTTTTATTGCTATCTGTTACTATAACGGATCTACGGAGCTTTACCCCACTAATCAATCCCCCTGTATGGATAAATTGATTTTTTTGATTTCAAACTATTTTAAAAATGTGACTAATGCAATGATCTGTTATTTTTATTTTATTATTAAGTACGGTAATAAATCGATATTTACAAATTGATGGTGGGTCAGTGGCATTAGACTGCAGATCGAGAGTTCCCCAGTTCGTACACGGCTGTTGCGTATCTTTTTTTACTTGTTTTAATAAATAATTAAAAGTTAATATACTTAAAATCCATATTTTATAAGTTAATTATTATTAGAGTTCGGATTTAAAAGCATAAAGAAATTCAAAAAAAGCGCTTAAAAGCATAACGATTTTATGAAAAATTTTATTATACAGAAAAAGCATGAAAATAAGCATATAAATTTTGACAAACCATTTTTTTTAAATATATATAATTATCTCTAGGCATAGCTTAAGAACTAGTAAATAACTATTATAAATTTAAAAATAAAATAAAATAAAATAAAATAAAATAAACAAAAAAAAATAGATAACTGAGACAAAAATATTTTAACCAAATTTTTATCAACTTGCTTTAGATGAAGAAAAATATATCATTTTTCGTATATATCATTTCAAATATATCATCGTAAAGTTTCGGCGCCTGTCGCTCAAAACTTTTTTTATATCGAAAAGCTTATTTCAAAGTCCACACTGGTTATCAATGCATACTTTATACTTTGCCACTACTGCCGAATCAATATTTATATCTTCAACGTGTTCTCCATTTAAAACTGAAATTATTTTCTTCATCTTTTGAAATCCTTCGTTTTTTGTTAATACATCTTTGACTTTTGTTAATACTATCTGAGAAATTTTTCCAGGGATACCTGCCATGTTTTTTTCAAAACTGTTTATTTTTTGGATCGACTCAACTAATGACATTTTGAGCAAGATTGTTTTGTAATTCTGTTTCACCTAAAACATCCTGACAATCTTTTATCGATTTGCTAGCAGTATATTTAAGTTCCAATACGAATCTTTTAAAATTTTTGAAATATTCGGTGTAGTATGAAGCTGCATCTAACCATGTACCCCACTGGTTCCGGTAGTAATGGAGTGTTAGGGAATCTGTATCTAAAAAGTTGCACCCTTAAAGGATCTTTAATGATTTTTTTTTTTCCATTTTTAATCAACTCATTAACAAGTGGAAATTGCGGCCGTTTAGTCTCAGCAACGCGATTCAGGCCATGTGCTAGACACGTACAGTGAATTTGATTTGGATAAAACACTTTAAGATTTGATGCTGTTTTGTTGGTGGGCACAGCCTCAAAAAGATAAAAATTTGTTAAAGCTTCATTTACGAATCTTGGAACTGCATTGTTATTTTCTTCTTCTAGTTCTTTTGAGCACACTAAATAACACTTCGTCAAGATTTCTTCGTGAAGTACGCCTATGATTACATAAGCGACGTACCTTTCACAAATATCCGTAGTCTCGTCCACAACAAACCAGGTATGTTCCCAACTAGTGTTTTTACTTTTTTCAGGTTTCCTTATAAACGCATTTAACATATTTTTTCGCAGAGCACTTTTATCCGGCACATGTCTTTGATAGTACTTTTCCAAAAATTATTTAAAACTTTCATTTTTCAATTTATTTAATAGGAGATCACAGTCCACAATTGCACTGCATAGATCAAAATTAAATTTCTGCTGTTCACAAATGCAAAAATAATAATATTATATAAAAAAGCACCAAATAAGCACAAAAATTCAAAAAAGGCATAAAAATTTAAAAAAAAGCAAAAAAGGCATAAAAAAGTAGTGTCAAAATGACTTAATTTTGCATATCTCGTTCATATTTAAAAAGAAAATAGTCCTGCTTGTATTATTTACCATAAGCATTATGCTTAGAAATCCGGACTCTAATTATTATATATACCGTTTTAAACAACCGTGGTATTATAAAAATTACTTTTTTATACTAGTGTAATTTTTGGAATTATAATTTTAACAGTTAATACACCTACAAAAATTCATATTTTATTCTTTCGAAACATGTTGTGTCCTGTACATAACAAAACCGTGTTATTATAAAAAGTACTTTTTTATTATAGTGTAATTTTTTAAATTTTCTGGAAAAATGTTTTTTTTTATAAAAGTGTAATTATTTACAATAATAATCATTGTTCCTCCATCTTCGACTTGCTAATGATGTAGTACCGGCATCTATTAATTTAATCTATTTTGTCCTTTGTCCAGTGTGTTTTATGTTATGGGCTAATTTGCCAGTTCTCTCTCTCTCTCTCTCTCTCTCTCTCTCTCGCTCTCTCTCCAAACAAATGTTATGACATTTTGCCAGGATACCTTTCTGATTTGACGAAAGGCCCCTGATGATGCTCTAGGAGCGAAAGTATACTTGGGCAAGATTTTAAAAAACTAGGTGCTCGATATCTTATTTTTGAAGTTATACTTCTTTACGGGCGTAATGACGGTGAAATTTTATATGGGAAAACCTAGCGACCGGGCGCATGCGCATTATAACTTTGTTCTGATTGGATGTTCAAATGACATGACAAAAATTATCCAATATGGCAGCTGTGGCACAGCTGTGGGACTGCGTTTGGTTATAATGTATGCTTGTTGCGTTTTAAAATTTGTAGGAAGAGAAACAACAAACAAAAAGTTAGTTAATGGTTATACTGCCTTTTTAAATAGTTTTCATATTATATTTTTGGACTTATTTACATAGAAGAGATGATTGTTTCATGCCAATGTGAAAGCTCATCAAACTGTGCCTAGTATGAGTGCCGCAGATCTCGCTTATTCAAAGCTATAGAATATTTCACTGGTAAGTGTTTTATAAATAGTTGATCAAATTTTGTTATGATATTTGAACATAGCCACTTTGCACGACGCAAGTGATTGCGAAATTTATTAGTCGTTATACAGGCTCCGATACCTACCTTGAACCTACCAAAATACATAAGTAGTATGTAATACTTTTATTTACATAATTTATATTTATATTTACATAATAATATATTGTCTTCTTACTCTATGTTTTGTTGTATTTTTTCAATTCTAAATCATTTCAATTCAAAATCAAAATAATTTAATTTACATAAGTTAAAAATGTCAAAAGGTTAATCTGTTTAGTTAGACGATGTTCGCACATAATGACAAGCTGTCTCTGTGGCGCAGTTTTAATGCGAGAGAATCCCAATACAACGCAAATACCAGCATCGTGGTAAGTTGGTTCGAATCCCAATAGAAACTTTTATTTTTTTATTTTTTTTTATACATTTTATGATTGTAAGTATATTTATTATATAATTTTATTTTCAGAAAATACGTATTTAGTTAAAAAAATTTCCGACAATTAATGTTCAGAAATAATTTGTGGCATTTTTAGTGTGTTTGTGTGTGTTTTATTTTTTTATTATTTTAATTTTTGGCACTGTTTTAATAAAAATGTTTGAGAAGTAGTAAGTATAAATTAATTTAATATTTAAATAAAATATAAATAAAAAGTATATTAATTTCGTTTATAATCATATAATCATATAATAGAAGTATAACTTCTTACGTGCGTACAAAGTACACACACATTCTTTTTATTTCTATAAAGTACCCCGCACAAATCTTATGGAAATTAGGTCCCAGTGGATTTCGTTCATACTTTGAGAAAATACTTTTTGAAGATGTAGATACTAGAAGATGACGTCCGTTGAAGGTCAAGGTCAAAGTAAATGTCGTCATTGGATAGCCAGGAAAAAATCCTAGACTATTAGTACTTTTCCTTGTACTAAGATTGAAAGTGATCTTGTATCTATTTTGAAAATGACAGTTAATTTAATATTTGCTTTCCTCTTTTTTCAGCAATTGAGCTTTGATTTATGTATTTGTGTTAATATTATTTGTAACCATTTTTATCGATATACCTATGTTTAAAGATTTATTATAATTTTTCAAGGCTGGCGGTATGTTTAAACCCTAGCTTAACTTTAAAAACATTGTCCAGTGCGACGCTTAGCAACGGGAGTTGATTAAAAGTTGTAAGAAGATACAGACGTATTTTTTTATTGCTCTGCGAAAGTATTACTCCAATTATTTATTTTACAATCGAAAGTTAACAACAAAAATTCTAATTATAAACCATAAACAATATTGAACCAATGAAACTTATAGATCATATAAACAACGTAAAGCGGTAACGATTCATTTTATTTGGGATGCTAATAGTGATTCTCGCGATTCTTTTTACCAAAAAATAAAAGGAACCAACAATATTTTGAGCATTACACTTACTTTTAATGTTAAAAGTTAAAAAAAATAAACCTGTTTCAAAACTTGAGTTTTCCCCAAAAAGTGCTCTGGTTTTTGGTTATATCACGTTGAATTATTCGATTTAGAATTTAACGAATAAGAACCTACTTTTCATTAGCTATAACTCTGCGTCTACTGAGTCCATAGACTTCATACATACACCATTTTTTCACTTTTTTATAATCTATATTTTTGCTAAGGATATTTTTTTCGACAAAATACTTATAGACAAGGCGAAAACGGCGGGTTCGTTAGAAAAAATATTCCCATGAGATTTTTTGCATAATCACATTCATGAGACATCCCAGAATAAGGTTCAAGAAGTCGCCCACGTGAAAAGTGGTCCAATTTTTTTTAACAATTTTTTTTATCAAATTGCAATAATCAATATTTTTGGCCGTACAAATTTTTGATAGGTTTCTTGGACCATTCTGGACAAAAAAGGTCTCTTGTAAATTTTCTCTGAAGTTCATCGTTTTCGAGTTATAAACAATTTAAAATTGAAAAAACGAAAAATGGCGATTTTCAAGGCTTAATTAATTGGTTAAAAGTTATTGTTATGAAAGTCAGAAGTGACTAAATCAACGTTTAAAGCCCCCTCTACAAGATCCTGAAGAAATTTTTGTCATAATTTTATTACTAAGCTGTTATTTTTAAGTAATAATAATGAGCGCCAGCACGTATTAGGCGGCCGTCTATGGTGAGTGCGAGAGAGATGCCATTCCGCCAGTCCAATGGGGCATCTTACTCGCACTCACATTTACAGCCGCGTCAATACGCTCTTACAGCTTATTGTTAATAATTAAAAATAACAGCTTAGTAATAAATTAATGACACAAATTTCTTCAGGATCATGTAGGGGGGCTTTAAACTTTGATTTAGTCAGTTTCTGACTTTCATAATAATAATTTTTAACCGAGTTATTGAGTCTTAAAAATGGCCATTTTTGCGTTTTTTAAATTTTAAATTGCTTATAATCGAAAACCATTAACTTTGGAGAAAAATAAAAAAAATAGACCTTTTTTGTCCAGAATGGTCCAAAAAACCTAAAAAAAAATTGTCCATACCAAAAATAATAATTTTTGCAATTTGATTAAAAAGAAATTGTTAAAAAAATATGGACCACTTTTCTCGTAGGCGACTTCTTGAACCTTATTCTGGGGTGTATTACAAATGTGATTATGCAAAAAAATCTCATGGGAATATTTTTTCCAATGAACCCGCCGTTTTCGCCTTGTCTATTACTTTTTGAGTTATTTGTGAAAAACCGTCCAAAAACATGTTTTCTTTTTGTTAAAAATGAACATATTCACTCGCAAATAACTCAAAAAGTGAAAAAGACTTAGTGAAAAAATAGAATAGAACAAAAGTTGTTTACAATTAGTCATTTTATCCAATTCCAGACTTATCTTGGATGTATATTTTTTCACCCCCGAGAAGGGGGTACCTATTTCCCAATTTTTGTAAAATGGAGGGGATGTAAAATTGTAAACTATTTCTTATATAATAATAGATACTTTAAACTACGTATAAGCAAATTTTCATTTTTAGTTTATTTTTTGGAGGTTTTCGTAAACTTTTGTGTTTTTTTGATCGGGCTATAATGCCTATGTTTAGTTTTCGAAACCCTGTATATTATATTATATATTATATTATATTAAACCATTAATACATATTTTGTAAAACCTTTAATCAAAATAATCCACCTATAAGTAACAGTAGTATTATTTTCATTATTTGTTAATACTGTTAATAGAGTTCTTAAAGCTGGTATATTTCATTTAGTAATAGTGCCATCTACGTGACAATTCCATAAGCATTTTCGAGAGGAATTTTCTTAGGAATTCAATTATACGTGAAGCGTTGCAAAGCGGAGATGGCCGTGTCGTAAATGGCTCTACATACGACTACATGATGACCCATAAAAGGACCAGAGGATGAAATGGACGAACGGACGTGCTGTTCAGAATCATTATCAGATACGATAAGGATGGAAATCGCTTGAGGAAAACAGGGACGTTGCACTATATCTTAATAGACGGATGGATAAATCTAATCTAATTACACCATTTGCTATAAAATTATAAATACAATAAATAATCAAATGTTTTAGTTTTATAATAATTAATATAATGACTCTAATATTAAAGATAAGCTATAAACAATAAAACATAATAGGTACATTTTGTACATTTAGGCCTTTGATCGAGTACAACATCACAAATTAATTAAAATACTAAAGGATAAAGGAGTTGATAGTCAAGAAGTACGAATCATAAAAAAATTATATTGGCGTCAAACAGCGACAGCTTGCATAAATGGAAAATCAACAGAAATATGCAAAATACAAAGAGGCCTCAGACAGGGTTGTATACTGTCCCCACTGTTGTTCAATTTGTATTCAGATAGAATATTTAAGGAAGCGCTGCATAATTTGGAATGGGGTGTGAAGGTTAATGGAATTCTGATAAATACAATCAAATATGCAGACGATACAGTTATTTTAAGTGATGATATGAATGGATTACAACACCTTTCAAATGCCATTGACAGAGTGGGAAGAGAGTTTGGCCTAAATATAAACTGTTCAAAAACAAAGTATATGGTATTTAGCCGTTTGGCCCATCAAGATTCACGGTTATATGTTTATGGTCATATTATTCAAAGAGTACCCAGTTTTAAATATCTTGGTTGCCAGATTACTGAACAACTAGATCCAGATAAAGAGATAAAATGTAGAATCGAGATAGCCCGCACGACATTTTTAAAAATGAGGTCATTCTTCTGTAATGATACCTTGCAACTTCAACTTGGAAAGCGCATGATTAAATGCTACATTTGGTCAGTCCTCTTGTATGGTGTCGAAGCATGGACATTAAAAATATCCACCATTAACCGTTTGGAGGCCTTTGAAATGTGGCTGCACAGACGTATTCTAAAAATACCATGGACGGCTATGCTGACAAATGTGGCAGTCCTTAAGAGATCAAATGCTACCCGCGAGCTGCTTGATAACATCAAATATAGAAAGATGGCCTATTTTGGACACGTAGTAAGGGGAGACCGGTATAATATTCTTCAACTTATTATGATGGGTAAAATCGAAGGACGCAGAGGAATTGGTAGGAAGCAGGCCTCTTGGTTGAAGAATATCCGGGAGTGGACAGGAATAAAGAAAGCAGAACACCTATTTAGAATAGCTCGAGACAGAGACAGTTTCGCCATGTTAATCGCCAATGTCAAGGGGACTTGATAGGGCACGTTAAGAAGAAGAAGGTACATTTTGCATCCAATTCCTATTACGCCAGTCAATGGGAGCAAGAATAGGATATTGCCTCCGAATTCTATCCTACTGTATGGATTTTAATAAAATTTTGGGAATATCCTCTTCCTATCTTCTAATTCAAAGTCTACCCTATGCCCATGTGAGCTTTTATCTTGGGGGTGGTTCTCACCCCTTCTCGGGGGTGGAAAATTTTTTGTTTAAAATTTCCACGGAAGTGGCTAGAGAGCCTAATTCTAAGCACAAACTGTTTATATATATATATATTTTTTTTGAAAACTCAATACTTTTTGAGTTATTCGTGGTTGAAAATTGGCCATTTTCATTGAAACGTAACACATTTTCTAACGGTTTATTGCGAATACCCTAAAAACTATCAATCTAACTAAAAAAACTATATAAAACATTTTTGTAGCTTATAAAAAAACAAAGAGACTCGTTCCTTCGAAAATCTTCTAGTTGTAATACAAAAAGAGATATGGTAGGTGAAAAGAGTTTGTTTTTTTTTGGTGCATGCTCTAATTCAGTGATTCCCAACCGGGGGCGATCGCCCCCTTGGGGGCGATTTGAGATTTCCAGGGGGCGATAGAGCAAAGGGGGCGATATGGGGGGAAATAGAAAAAAGGGGGCGATAAGGTGGGCGATTAGCATCTGGGAAACGAGAAATGGATAGAGAAGAAAAAACAATACTTCGATCGGATATCCATAGGATAATAAAAAGTAATTAAATGTACACCAATGCAGGTAATAATAACACAAACATCTCGTCTAGTAACAGAGGGCTATGAATCATGATACAATTTAATTATATAGGTAAGTAATAATAATGAATTCTGCATTCTCCTTTTATCGAGCTTTCGTATTGGGCGAACATCCGCACAAAAGAGAAGGGGATAGAAGTGGGATAAAAATGATCAGAGTAGGTACCGACCCTGCCGATCTGACTCTAACAAAAAGTGTACGGCCGAAATTGTGGTCGTTTTGTCATCTATCTATCTTTTGCCCTTCATTTGTTCAAAGTTGAACGTAGGCCTCCCCCTTATTTTTCCACTCTTCTTCGTTCAGTGCTAATCCTGTTCATCTGGTCCCAGCGTATCTTTTTGGGTCATTCGACCATCTCATCTGTGGTCTGCCCTTTCCTCTTTTACGGTGTCAAGGTATCCAGTGGATTATCGCTTCATTCCATCTTCCGTCTTTTTGTCTGTTGTTTTGTCATGTTTTCCACTAGAGAGTAGCTGCATGTTTGTTTAGATCTTTCACTTTGGTGTTATTTCTGATCAATGTATTTTTATTTTTGTCATTTAGCTTGATACCCAGCATATTTCTTTCCATTTCCCTTTGAGTATTGACCATCCTTTCCATATTTTCCTTTGTGAAGGTCCATATCTGTTCTTCATATGTAAATATTGGTCTTGTCATAGATGAGGTAAATAAAATTAAAGCAAAACCAAAGAATGATGGAATATTTCGTACACTCTGACACTCTGTAAAGAAAATGATGAGATATTTAATACATTGCTACTCCAGTACTGCATACGGAAGTCCGCTGGCTTTCGAAAGGGAATTGCTTACGGCGGTTCTGCAGTCTCATGGATACTGTTATCGAATTTCTTATAACTACTGACCCAACACTGAGTACAGCACTACAAGAGAAGCGAAATGACATCGCATAACTATCAGATATTTCTGAAAAATTAAATGGAACGAATCTGGAAAGGAAGAACGTAAATATAGCCAAAGCGAAGGGAGTAGTCGGAGCATTCATTAACAAACTATCTATTTTTGAAGAAAATATACAGAGAGGAGGTCTGACCAAATTCCCCAGAAATCATCATGTGGTTATTCTGAGGATCTTCAAACATATTGCCTCCACCTTGGAGGGGATTTGAGGTACAAAGCTATTAACTAACATTGAGCCAGACATAAAGAAGTTATGTGAGTATCACCAAGCCCAAGGGAGAAATTACCAATTACTACTAAACATGTTCACCAACACGTGGACAAGATGCAAGAGGCACAAGATCGAAATAGAGGGAAAATTATGAGAGAGATCTATGTCCAGCAGTGGACAAGCGAAGATTGAATGATGACTTACCATGTATCATTTTACGAAATGTAAAAATAAATCAATATTGTACTGATTAATTTTTTGTTTCAATTTAATTGGGGAGGGGGGCGATTATAGTATTCACAAATGGTGAAACCTGTCTAAGGGGGCGATCATGGGAAAAAGGTTGGGAACCACTGCTCTAATTGATGTATTTAACGTGAAATAACAGAGAAAGGGTCCTTTTTGGGTGTTCAATGCTGCCGATACTTTTTGTACTGCTTGAAAAGACCTTCAAAATGAGCAATATTAATGGTCGATTGCATTTAAACTAAGCGAGTTATGTTGCAAAAAATATTGACGACTAATGTATTTTAAGAAAAAATGAGAAGTATATTTAACCGCTATCCACCAGAATTCAAATTCATCGTTTTTCTTCTACAATACCTGTTACTATAGTGTTATTTATATGTTTAAAAAGTTGAACGGGTTTAAAATGAATGGTTTTTGAAAAAAAGTAAGATCAAATTATAGAGCGCATTTTTAAATTTTCTTAAAAAACTTCCTTTGTCTCCATGTAACTTGTAAATGATAAGAGCAACAGTAATTCAAAACAAAAATTTTTACCTAAAAATACCCTACATTTTTGTGTGGTATCTTTTTTTCATATCGCTTATCATTTTCGAGGTACATGGAGAAAAAGGAAGATTTTTAAGAAAATTTAAAAATGCGCTCTATAATTTGTTCTTTTTTTTTTCAAAAACCATTCAGTTTAAACCCGTTAAACTTTTGAACACAGAAATAACATTATAATAAAAAGTATTGTAAAAGGAAAATGATGCATTTATATTCTGATGGATGAGGGGTTACATACACTTCTCATTTTTTCTTACAATACATTATAGGTCTGGATCCCGCGTATGAAAAAAAAGTTGATTAATAGCAAGCTGAAAATTTGTTAATAGCTTAAAGGTGTCTAGTCGAACAAACTTTGATATATGGGAACATTGGAACAGGGGAAGTTTTAATTGTGGAACAGGTTAAAAATTTGGAACGGTAAGACCACGAAAACGGCACATGTATTTTGTCCGACAGAACAGACTTAAACTCTTCGAACAGAGATTAAACCCTCATGCAAAAATCAGACTGCTATTTATCACCAAATGGGCGTTTTAATGAGTGGAACATGTAGAATATGTCAAATGACAGGAATTATGACAGGTGATAAATAGCAGTCTGATTTTTGCATGAGAGTTTAATCTCTGTTCGGAGAGTTTAAGTCTGTTCTGTCGGACAAAATAAATGTGCCGTTTTCGTGGTGCGTCCGTACTAAATTTTTAACGTGTTCCACAATTAAAACTGCCCCTGTTCCAGTGTTCCCATATATCAAAGTTTATCCGACTAGACACCCTTAAGCTATTAACAAATTTTCAGCTTGCTATTAATCAACTTTTTTTTCATACGCGGGCAGACCTATTAGTCATCAATTTTTTTGCAACATATCTCGCTTAGTTTGAATGTAATCGACATTTAATATTGCTCATTTTAAAGGTGTTTTCAAGCACTACAAAAGGTATTAGTATCATTATACAGCTAAAATCGACCGTTTCTCTGTTATTTCAAGTTGAATACACCGATTTGAGCATGCACCAAAAAAACAAATTCTTCTCACCTACCATATCTCTTTTCATATTATAACTAGAAGTTTTATGAGAAAACTAATCTCTTTGTTTTTTTCATAAGCTACAAAAATAGTTATATTGTTTTTTCGTTAGATGCATAGTTTTTAAGGTATTTGGGTTTCGACATTTTGATTACATTAGTATTATTCTATGAGATACACAACTTTCTTCGTACACTATCTACTATCAGTGAATATATCTACAATTTTCTTAATTCGGATGGACAACTTCATTTTCAATACTGCACTGCTTAAAAAACGTATGTATGCAAATAATATAACAACACATTTTTACACATATTAGACAACAAGATGGGGCCCTTGACATATTGGGGCCCCCCGTAAGCTTCATGCTGCGGGGGCCTCTATTACGCCTCTGGATAATTGTATCGAAATACTAAACGTAGGTAAAGATTAAAGAGAAAACCCATTCCTAGATTTAGAAATATTCTTCTAAAATTCGGGAAATTGCAATTCTCACATTTTTCAATAGTCACGTACAAAGCATTATAATAGTTTATTGTCGTTACCATAAAATTTCGGTAGGCCGGAAGGGATTAAGTTACTAGATATTATAAGATGATTCACTTGGCAAATACGTCTATTTAGAAATTTACGTTTTTAATTTTAAACTTACAACGTAAAATAATATAACAATAACAGATTTTTACATAATATTAGATGACAAGATAGGGCCCTTAAGTGATTGGGCCCCCCCGCAAGCAAGCAAAGCTGGTGTTATTCCTTTCTTTTGTATCTATTTGGCTATTTTTGTTGATATCTTGCCTGCATATGTGATAGAGCAGAAGGTACTGGGTTTTTTCTGTGGTGGTGGATAGACTAATTTCAGGGCTTTCTTATGGAGTTTCTGATTTAAAATTTTATTTATTGTTTGTTCGTTGTAGCCATTATGTTTACTGCTATTTGCTTAATAATGTTCAGTTCTATCTCGAAATTCTTCATATCAAGAGGCGAATAGGCGAAACAAGACAAAATAACCAAGCATAATTTATGAATTTAGAATATTTAATTTTAATCATTTAATATGTTAAATAACTTCTAAAAGAAATTATTAAGAATAGTTTCATATCTTCTTATTTTCAAGTAAATTAATACGTCATAATTGGCTATTAAAAATTAAGCGTTTGAAACTCCCCTACGAAGCGGGCGTCCCTGACCAGAGCCTCTAAGAGTATAAATGAGGCAAAGGGATCCGAATTAAGCAACCGGCTGATGGGAAAGGGGGAGGAAAGGAGTAAAGGAGAGCAGGGACGTCGAAGACGGAGCCGATCAATACTTAGACAGGAGCAGCAGCCTCAAGGATTTCTCCGCGCTAGCCATGCTTCCCTCTAAGGACACAGCCTCTTCTAAGGATCAAACATTCTGCCGACGTCCTTTGGCGACTGAGAAACACTAGAACTGACTTGATGAAGTATTCAACAGTAAAATAATTAGAAGGATTTGCGAATTCTGCAAGAGACGAAAATTTATTCACTAGATTAATTTTCCGAGATATGTCAAAACTGATTTTTAAATAACTGCTCGTCAAAAGTTAGGGATATAGAAAATTATACTCATTTTCATAGTTGATTTTTTCTTGAACGGATTACCGGATTCCGTTAATTTTATTATTTTAGATTTTTCTTTAGTTTTTACACAGTTGTGCAAAGGTTTACTCAAACTTCTTTTTTGTACTCATACCGGGTGGAAGAAAAGAAATGTTTTTCTTATGTTAAGTTTGTGACACCCTGTACGGAAGACGAGGTACAAATGTTGCTATAAATCGGAATCGTATTGTAGTCTTATATTATACTTTTTGAACATTTTATTTTTTGAATGTCCCTGATATCTTTAGCAACAAAGAAAATAGACGGTTTTGTAGTTTAACATGTGTTTTAACCGAAACAAAAGTTTGTAGGGCAGTCGATGAGGGTATTTGGCTCCGAATTCCATCCTACTACATCGATTTACTCGATATTTTCACAGTAAGTAGGGAATAGCTCATGAAACAAAGTCTACCCTATGCCGATGTGCGCTTTTATCTTGGGGGGTGGTTCCCACCCCTTCTCGGGAGTGAAAAATGTTTTGGTTAAAATAGCCACGGAAGATGCTAGAGAACCTAATCTTAAGCAAAAAGTTCTATAATTATTTTTTGAAAACTCAATACTTTTTGAGTTATTCGTGGTTGAAAATTGGCCATTTTCATTGAAAAATGACACCTTTTCGGACGGATTTTTGTGAATACCTTAAAAACTATGCATCTAACAACAAACTATATAAAACATTTCTGTAGGTTATAAAAACAAAGAGATTCGTTCCTTCATAAATCTTCTAGTTAAAATAGAAAGAGGGATAATATGGTAGGTAAAAAGAGTTTGTTTTTTTGCTGCATGCTCAAATCGGTGTATTCAACTTGAAATAACAGAGAAACGGTCGAGTTTAAGTGTATAATGATACTTACAACTTTTATAGTAGGTACTTGAAAAGACCTTTAAAATGAGCAATACTAAATGTCGATTGCATTTAAACTAAGCGAGATATTCTGCAAAAAAGTTGATGACTAATGTATTTTAAGAAGAAAGGAGAAGTATATTTAACCCCTCATCTATCAGAATTTAAATACATCGTTTTGCTTCTACAATACTTTTTATTATAGTGTTATTTGTATATTAAAAAAGTTGGACTGGTTTAAAATGATTAGTTTTTGAAAAAAATAAGATCAAATTATAGAGCGCATTTTTAAATTTTCTTAAAAACATTCTTTTTCTCCATGTAACTCGAAAATGATAACGAGAATAAAAAAAGATACCACACAAAAATATAGGGGTTTTTCAGATAAAAATTTGCATTTTATCTGTCATTACTGTATCTCTTATCATTTTCAAGTTACATGGAAAAATGGAAGATTTTTAAGAACATTTAAGAATGCTCTCTATAATTTGATCTTTTCAATTTGATCTTTTTTTTTTCAAAAACCATTCATTTTAAACCCGTCCAACATTCTGAACATAGAAATAACACTATAGTAAAAGGTATTATAGAAGAAAAACGATGCATTTACATTTTGGTCGATAGGGGTTAAAATTACTTCTCATTTTTTCTTAAAATACATTAGTTATTAATTTTGTTTGCAGCATATCTCGCTTAGTTTTATTGTAATGGACCTTTAATATTAAAGGTTCATTACAAATTAAAAAGGCTCATTTTAAAGGTTTTTTCAAGCACTACAAAAGATATTGGTAGCATTATACACGTAAAATCGACCGTTTCTCTGTTATTTCAAGTTGAATACACCAATTTGAAATTGTACCAAAAAACAAACTAATTTCACCTACCATATCTCTTTTTGTATTATAACTAGAAGAGGTATGGAGGCAAGCGTATCTTTGTTTTTTATAACTTACAAAAATGTTGAATATAATTTTTTAGTTAGATGCATATAATAGTTTTTAAGGTATTCGCAAAAAACCTTTCGAGAAGGTATTATGTTTCAAGGAAATTGGCAATTTTCAACCACGAATAACTCAAAAAATAAATTAGAAAATAGATAAAACGTCTGAGCAATTTTTGTTCTACAACATTTCCTCATTAAGTTAATACTTTTCGAGTTATTTCCGAGTAAATACGTTCATTTTTCAACAAGAAAAAACACGTTTTTGGCAAATAACTCAAAAAGTATAAAAATAAAAATGTATACCATTTTTATTCATTCAGTTGCGGTGCGAAACCAAAACTGTCTTAATTTTTACTCAGATCAGAGAGTGCAGCCAGCACTCTTATCGACGATTTCACCTCTTGTTAGAGGTTCATCAGAGACTGCATAGGCTGCTTTTCTCTGGCCCAGGTAAAAATCTTCCGTTGGAGCTTTACCACGCTGCAGACGGGGGTTGTGAATTGCATAGTGTAGAATTCCTTCCCTTTAGTCTTCACTGCAGCATCCATTTGGCTTGCATATTGTAGAAGCCTTGGAGGTTGTCACCAGGAAATGGGCCAATAAAGTTTTTCAATTAAAAATCTTTTAAAAATATTTAATTTACAAATATTTTTATTAGGTTGAAAAACTTAGTCTTTCAAAAAGTATACTTTATTGAAAAAAACATTCTTAGAAAAAATATAGCCCATTAAAAATAAAAAAAAAAACTGGTGTACGTATGAACTCACTAGACCCAGCAGAAGCAAAGTTCTAGCTAATGAAAAATCGGTTCATAAACGTCAAACTTTAAAGTGAATATTTCAAAGTGAAATAACCAAAAAATGGTGCATTTTTTGGAGAACATTCATTAGAACTTTTTTAAAGTTTTTAACAAAATATTATTTTTTGTTTTTTAAAAAAGGTTCTAGTATCAAAAAGAAGCAAGTTACGCTCAAAATAAAGTTAATCTCTTTTTGTTTATCAAAAAAACTCGGGAAAGTCGCCCCCTAATTACCATCTTAAATCAAATTAATCGTTACCGCTTCACAAGTTACTTTGCTTATGTATTTTATATGATCTGTAAGTATCATCGCTTCAAAGGGCTTATTAAAAAAATGGTTTTAAAGTAAATCTATTTTAATTTTCAATTTTGAAAAAATTGTTTTTTTTTTCCAAAAAAACTTAAAATTTATTAGTGTGACCAAAAATCACAAAGAGTAACAAACTGTAGTTTTTGCTTTTTTGAGTATTTTGGATTTTTTGTTTTTTTAAAGGAAAAATTGGTTAAGATATGGCTGCTCTAAATTTGTACGCACTCGTGATTATTGACTAGTTCAAGTCGTTTCAACTACAGTTCCTTCAAAAATAATCACTTTGAACCAATGAAACTTGCAGACATAAACGACACATACACGAGTAAAATAACTTATGGATATGAAGTAAAAAGGATTAATTTCATTTTTGATGCTAATTAGGGGGTGACTTTCCCGAGTTTTTTTACCAAAAAAAAAGAGTCCAACTTTGTTTTGAGAGTACCTGGCTTACTATTGATGCTACAAACTATTTTAAAAAACAGATAGGTACACATATTTTTTTAAACACTTTAAAAAAGTTATAATGAGTGTTCTCCAAAAAGTGCATCATAGGTCTGGATCCCGCGTATGAAAAAAAAGTTGATTAATAGCAAGCTAAAAATTTGTTAACAGCTTAAGGGTGTCTAGTCGGACAAACTTTGATATATGAGAACACTGGAACAGGGGAAGTTTTAATTGTGGAACAGGTTAAAAATTTGGAACGGTCAGACCACGAAAACGGCACATGTATTTTGTCTGACAGAACAGACTTAAACTCTCCGAACAGAGATTAAACTCTCATGCAAAAATCAGACTGCTATTTATCACCAAATGGGCGTTTTAATGAGTGGAACATGTAGAATATGTCAAATGACAGGAATTGTGACAGGTGATAAATAGCAGTCTGATTTTTGCATGAGAGTTTAATCTCTGTTCGGAGAGTTTAAGTCTGTTCTGTCGGACAAAATAAATGTGCCGTTTACGTGGTCTGACCGTTCCAACTTTTTAACCTGTTCCACAATTAAAACTGCCCCCTGTTACAGTGTTACCATATATCAAAGATTATCCGACAAGACACCCTTAAGCTATTAACAAATTTTCAGCTTGCTATTTATCAACTTTTTTTTTCATACGCGGGATCCAGACCTATCATTTTTTAGGTACATATTTCACTTTGAAATTTGACCGATATGAACCTATTTTTCATTAGCTAGAACTTTGCTTCTGCTGGGTCTAGTGAGTTCATACATACACCACTTTTTTTTTAGTTTTTAATGGGCTATATTTTTGCTAAGAATGTTTTTTTTTTCAATAAAATACTTACTTTTTGAGTTATTTGCCAAAAACTGCCTAAAAATGGGTTTTTTTCTTGTTGAAAAATATACATATTTACTCGGAAATAACTCGAAAAGTATTAACTAATTGAGAAAATGTTGTAGAACAAAAGTTGCTTAAAATTAGACGTTTTATCCATTTCCTAACTTATTTTAAACGTATATTTTTTCACCCATTCTAAGGGGTGAAGGTCACCCCCAGGGCAAATACACACAGAGGCCCAATACAATTTTTATTCTTTGACATGTTGTTATCTATGTGTTTGCTAAATTTCAAGTCAATCCAAGAGGTGCTTTAAAATTTGGAGCAAAAACCGTGATTCAGGGCCGGTTGTTCCAGTGGCGGCCCGTGAGGTAGTGCCATAGAGCCATGGCACTACCTTGCTAACTATGCAGAAACATATTTTTATCTTCAAAACTCTTTAATTCCTGTTAATTTTTTTGTGTGTATTTCTATTGATCTTCATAAATTATATAAAATATGGCAACTATGGGCGTAATACAATCCCTGCCGACAGAGGAGAGTATTCGACAGGAGAATCTCCTTCGTGCCGAAGTCAGTACTGGCACGACTAAAGAGAGAAAGATTTTACGAGCATTCTATGTAAGCGACAGAGAAATAGCTATATGGGACTATTAGTATACCTTAAAATTAGAATCTCTGTGCCAGGCACGAGGGTATGATGCCAGGTCTATTTATTTTGAGTTTCTTTACGTGCTGGTTTGTCACTTTTATTATGTATATTTTCTGTTAAAAAGTTTTTGTATTTATAATTAAACTTTTAGTGCATCATGATCGTGGGTATTTTGATAATATTTTGATTATTTCTTAAGTTTAATTTATTAATTGACAATGAATATTAGAATCTTAAAAAAAATTTTGGTGGTTTTTCGCTAGAAAAAAAAACTACAAATGTTATAAGGTGTTGTGGAGCTTTCGAGTTAGCTGTAAGAGGTCACAACGAAAAAGAAAATTCAGAAAATAGAGGCATATTTAAGGAGCTGGTCAATTTTAGCGCCGAATTAGACAACGAATTAAAGGTTCATATTATTCAAAGTACCAGATCTTTCAAAGGTCTACCTTCTCCGGACATTTAGTTGCTTCTAATTTATTTATGTCGGAGAAGTTTTCTTCTTATAAGCTTCAGTTTTTCGAATCATTTCTTAATGAAACATGGAGACAATTTTAATTTTTAAGCAAAACTCGGTTTAAAACTGAATTAGAAGTAGATACTGTATTAGCGAGATGAATTAAGTACTACCTCTGGGGCTGTTTCACTATCGGTTTTATTGTAGAGGGAAGGTTTAAAAAGCACATTTGAAGAAGCTATTAAACTTTTAAGTATTTTAGTTACCATTGCTATATCAACATCTGAAGCAGAACGCTGTTTTTCGATGTTAAAACATAGTGCTTTAGGTATGCCATCTGCAGAAAAGCATTTTGTAAATTGTATTGATAATTTTTATTATAAAGTCATTGAAAACTTTGCAACCAAAAAATAGAAGAATGAACTTCATATATCGTAAACTTTAAAAGTGACATTACAAAAATTTGTGCATGTGTGTGAATAATGAAATAGTATTATTTTTATAAATTGGTAAATAGAGACTAAATCGTAATAAAAATTTTCAAGCACTATCACTATCAGTAGTAAATGCTTTTAGTAGGTTAAGAGGTTTTTATTATTAATTAATTTACGGAACTGTTTTGATCAATGTTGGACAATTATTGTTTGGCACTTCAGATCAATAAACTTAAGATACATAAGATAAACGTATCCGCGCATATTTTTTTTTAGTTTTTGTTGTCAGTATACCCTTTTTGACAATATCGTGAATCCGTCACTAAAAATTTTGGCGGCTGCCCGAGTTCTGGCACTACCTTCTGAAAGTGGTACGAGCCGCCACTGGGTTGTTCTAACGCTAATCAACAATGATCACTATCAAATATTTAATTACTGTCACCAACTGTCAATGTCAACTTTGATTAGGTTGCTGAAAACATATTGATTATAATTATAAGGGCCGGTTGTTCGAACGCTAATCAAGAAGTTGATTATAATCAATCATTTATTGTAATCAATTTTCTTGATGGGAATCAAATAGCGACATAAAAAATACATGTAAAACACTAATCAGTTATTGATTGTAGGTAAAATAGTAATTAAAATATAGCCGCAGCTCTTAAATTATTAAAAATTGCTTATTATTATTATTATTGATTTGTAAGTAAAAACAAGAAATTAACATCAGAAAGAGTTGAATTATGTTTTATTTTAAATTAAAACCAAAATAATAAAATAAATCAGTCAACATAACCTCAAAATGCGACATCTGTCAGAAGTACGCTTAATCAAATATAATTGTAATTAAATATTTGATAATGATCAGTTTTGATTAACGTTCGAACAACCGGCCCTAAGAGTAGTTAATCAATTAACATAACAATTATTAACATAATTGATTAACTAATTTCATAATTGTAATCCGTAATTATGTTTTCAACAACCCAAACAAAGTTGACATTGACAGTTGGTGACAGTAATTAAATATTTGATAATGATCATTTTGATTAGCGTTCGAACAACCGGCCCTTAATGTACTATAAGTTGCTAACCGTTGCTAAGGGCAACCGACAAAATAAATCACATTCGTACAGAAAAATAAATCTCCATTACATTTTAAAAATCATTTTTAATAATGAAATGTAATTTTCGTTTAAAATAATTTTTATTTTAAGATAATATAAGTCTTTATTTTTTTGATAACTGTGAAATAATTTTCTAATTGTTATAAATAAAGTCACTAGGATTTAAGAAAAAAAAAGCAAATATCTCGGCTTCAGTTAGTCGTAAAAAATTTTTATTTAGTTTTAAATCTTTATTTTGTCTTCAACAACAATAATCTGCAGGTTAGAAACTCACAGAATGTACAGGGTCGGCTTCAGTTCTATATGTTTATAACGAAATTTGCCCCCTTATTTTCAAACCCGAAATAAGAGGTTGAAAAATGTTTAACGCATTTATTTACATCAGAATATGAAAATATAAGTCTTTAGAAGGAGGGTGGATCTTGGATTAACTCTCTACGATTTTTTTTTCAAAAAGTTATAGCCTTCGACATTGGACCCCTTGGGATAAACAAGTTATAATATCTAAGCAACAAGTTTACCAATCGGGCTCTATAAATTTTTTTTATGTTTGGCATTCGAAGGTCTTCATATTAAAGCCTTAAAAAATAAATTAAAGTTATTTTTACAATAAATAATGCAATTGCAAAAAACGGCCATTTTGGACCTTTCGCAGGCTGTTTTGCAATAACGTATTAACAAAATTAAACTTGTTATAGCTCATATTGTATACAATATGAGCTATACAATATGAACCTATAGGTTTTTTAATTCACTACAATTTTCTATTTAAAAGTTTTTCTCTAAAATGAATATCCTAAGCTGCAAAATTGAAAATCTTTAAAAATTGTAAATTTAACAAATGAAAAACGTCATAAATAAAAAAGCTCCTGAAATTTTTGGTTACATTTTACTATAAGTTATTCCTGCCATCGTCCTTTACAACACCTGATATGTTTCAAAAATTTCTGAATTATATCACGTTTTTTCACCCACAGCCTGGGGTAACAGTGCTACAACTACCAGAATTTAAAACTTGAATATACTAATAAAAATACAATACACTTTAAAAATTAAAATACTTTGGTATATTTTTAGTTAAATAAAAAGACTTATATACGAAGTATACGAAATGAGCAATGTTTAGAGACAATTCTCTTACTCTTTTTTTCCTCTAAGAATTTCCTCTAAGGACACAGAATCTTCTACGGATCACACATTCCGCCGACGTCCTTTGGCGCTGAGTAACACTAGAACTGACTTGAAGTATTCAACTGTAAAATAATTTGAAAACATGAAGAGAAGTATCCATATTACTCAAATGTGGTCTCGAGGTAACCAATTACAAAAAAACTCGAAGAGGTACCACAAGGTTATTTATTATTGTTAAAAATCATAAAAGGACGCGTTTCGGCTTTACACAAGCCATCATCAGCTTAAATACAGGACATAGAAAAACAACGGACTGACCAGAAAAACAGGAAGGAGGAAGAATCAGCTTGTTCACATTATATAGTATAGAGATGCACACACTTCATCATTAATATGTAAGCTATTTATAGAATTTTGTTCTTAATGTACGGTAAAATCTTGAAAAATTTCAGCATGTAGAGGAACCATCATGTGAGCCGGTCAGGTGTAAAGCTTTACACCTATTTAAGCTTTACACCTGACCGGCTCACATGATGGTTCCTCTACATGCTGAAATTTTTCAAGATTTTACCGTACATTAAGAACAAAACGCTATAAATAGCTTACATATTAATGATGAAGTGTGTGCATCTCTATACTATATAATGTAAACTAGCTGATTCTTCCTCCTTCCTGTTTTTCTGGTCAGTCCGTTGTTTTATATGTCCTGTATTTAAGCTGATGATGGCTTGTGTAAAGCCGAAACGCGTCCTTTTATGATTTTTAACAATAATAAATAACCTTGTGGTACCTCTTCGAGTTTTTTTTGTAATTAGTAAAATTAGAAGGGTTTGCGAATTCTGTAAGAGACGAAAAGTAAGTGTCAGGTGTCGAAACGTACTGAGTGGTTTCCGAACGTCGTTATAACGTATGTGAATGTTAGATGCTTCAGAATGGTTCTCAGTTTTGTAGAAATTTTTTAAAGCTTCTTTGGTTCTCCTGCTCAAATCAACGTTCTGTTTGATATAAGTATTATAGTACTTCCACTCCAACTTTTCCCATGCGTCACGATTTATTTTCAAACAAGTTAAATCAAAAAGATAAAGGCAGTTTTTGTTTATATTCGATTCAGAGTTGGACCACCATCTCCAGATAGCTATTTCTGCATTCTCATGCCTCCTCAGTGAAGCTATGCAGTCACAACTCTAAAAAAAATAAACTGAAACGTACGTCGATGTGTAGGTCTTTTCATTCACAGTCATTTCTTTCGAGCTTCTGTCATTTGTCACATAATATTAATATATCTACGTCATACGTTATTGATATATACCTACCAATGATACAAACCAAAGACGTATGACGTAGATATATTAATATTATGTGGCACATGACAGAAGCTCGAAACAAATACGTCTTTGGTTTGTATCATTGTAACAATAGCGTATGACGTAGATATATTAATATTATGTGACACATAACAGAAGCTCGAAACAAATGACTGTGAATGAAAAGACCTATTGATACGTACTGTCAGAGTGTCAGTGGTAATAATTAGGAAATGGCTATTATCCTTAGAGATGCATCAAGTCAAACTAGTTTGATTTTATTCAACAAACTTGACTTGACTTGAAAATCAAACTTTTTTTGTAAAAAAGTTTGACTTGACTTGATTTCGATATCTTTAGGTTTGACTTGAAATCAAACTTCTTCAAACAGTTTGAAGTTTGAATGCCATATTAGCAACGTGTTTATTTCCAATTCTAATCGAGAGCGTACGGATTTTGTTGTGACTTATTTGGATAGGTCTGAATCGGTATTCTGCTACTCCGCAAATTAGTTTGTAGTTCATATTTAGACGTCCATTTTGGCTTGTTTATTACGTTCGTTTTGAAGTGTGTGGCTTTGGGAGATAATATCTGAATGTGGATATTTTTCGGTTCAGAATAAGTACCAGAACAAATTGAGTCTGATATTAAAGGTATTCCCACTGCAAAAATTAAGAGAAACAATCTGTAGTCGAAGCAGTATTAATTAAGAAAAATAAATATACTGATTTATTTGATGTTGCGGCAGGTGATTTCAAAACAATGAAAATAGCAAAGTGCGTACATACTTCTATTATGTAAAAATAAAGAACAGCGTTATAAAATCACAAACAGTGAACTAATTCTTTAAAAGGACAGCGTTATGCATAACTCGACCAAGCGCCACTTCTTAAATCGAGATAACAGCGGATTCTGGTGACACATAGCTAAAACTATCTTGGAAAAATCCCTGTTATTGTCACGTTAACGGTTACTAAGAAAAACAAAAATAAACCAAGCGACATTCTGTCAATTAAGGGTTTTTAGTTTTGCATAACAAGACTATATTCATAACTGCCATTCTTAACTGCCATTCATAACTACCATTTATAACTGCCATATATCCATAACTGCCATTCATAACAGTTTCACAATTGTAGATTAAGCGCCGACTTTGGTCTGTTTATGCTAAACTAAGCGTTTGGCCAGAATAACAGTTTTGTCCTCAATGTACACATTAATTTAGAAGTTTCCGTCAAAAAATGATGGAATTTTTTTAAAGTGAAAATGTTGTGTTTATATATATGTAATTAAATTGAAAAATACAAATAATCTTTATAAAATCTTTTTATTACGTCTAACGTGCTATGTACTAAGAATATGTATAGTATAAGTCATAAAATGGACCTTTCGGGATTCTTCTATATTTTGAATTTTGAATGTCTATTAATCATTTCTGTACTAAGAGTATAAATCAATAGCCTGTTTTTCATGTATAAATATTGATTTCCAACAGTACAACTTTTAATTTCAAAAGTCTGCTTTGTAAGGTACAGGTCAATTTCTACTGTTAGTACCTTCTGCTTTCACTTACGCAGCTTGACTTATACTTTTAGTACACACCACATGTAAGACATTCTAGGGCGCTTGTATTGAAAAAATGTAGATAATCCAAATTTGACCATAAAATTTCAAGGAGTTAACATCCTTAAAAAGAGGTTGGTGCGGAAACAGATTTTTGAGGTTCTTTGTTTTCTTCCTTTTTAACTTTCCTAAACCTTTTTTTATGACTTTCGTTCTGTCGTTGAAGACGGTGCCGATGTTTATTGTTATCGGTTATAAAAGCAGAAAATTATAAAAATAGCTAGATCCCATTTAAACCAAAAACTGTTCATTTAGTATTTTTTTATTTAATTTTGTTGTGCCTGCTAAAAAATAGTTTACTGTGAAAGTGTCAGTGTTCTATTGTACATGATTTTTAAAAATGAGTAGAGGGAAACAAATACTAAAATTATTGGAACTAAAGGATGATTTATATGGCACTCAATGTATTATTAAATTTCTTATCTTAATTGGCAACTGACATGTCTCATCTCAACAAAAAAGTATATAAAAAAATAAAAAAAAAAATAAAATACAGAATCCTTTGTAAAAGGTATATTTAAAAGACTCTAATAATGGTTACATCACAAAACAAAACGTTTTCGGATTACTAAGTAATCCATCATCAGTGTTAAGCCAATAACATGCATGCGTGAGCCACCAAAAAGTTATGGGTAAAAACCCTTTAAAAGATATAGTTGACACTCAATTTTCAATATGTGAGGTTCATCCCTTTCATATCACATCCACGTGGGTTAGAGTCCTGTGTTGCCCGGGGTAATATCCAGAAATATTTGCAACATCTAACTATTTTAAACATAATATGTAGTATAATATAAGATCTTATACCTTTTAAAGGGTTTTTACCAATACCTTTTTGGTGGCTCACGCATGCATGTTATTGGCTTAACACTGATGATGGATTACTTGTTAATCCGAAAACGTTTTGTTTTGTGATGCAACCCTTATTAGGGTCGTTTAAATATACATTTTACGAAGGATCCTGTATTTTTGTGATTTATGGTATACAGCCAGCTACAGGAATTTTATTTTCCTCGTGGATTGTTAAAAAATTATATCTACGAAATCAATTATTTTTCAAACTCTTTCAAACTAGTTTGACAAACAGTTTGAATTTTCAAACCTGTACGATTGACCAGTTTGACTTGACTTGAATTATTTGTCAGAAGGATTGACTTGAGTTTGACTTGAAATTAAGTCAAACTCAAGTCAAATTCAAACATTCAAGTCAAACTTGTGCAACTCTAATTATCCTGTGAACGTATTTTATAAAGTTATTTTATTGAAGTGTTTAATCGTTTTTCACTATTGAGGAGATTGATGGACTCAACATTAAACAGCTCGAACACCATAATATATACTATTACCAATATATAGATAAATATAGAACGGTAAGGGTAATAAATAAATTAAAAAAGTCACAACAACAAAGTTACTATTGTAAAGAAGATTTAATATTACCTACGGTTGAGAAATTCAAAACTATCGAGTGAATTACATAAAAAACAATTAATATTTTTAATATATCGCACCTTTGGGGAAACAGTGATAAAATTATTGCAAATTTTTCACAAATTGAGTAATCAACACTACGATATTACTAATACTGGTCTTTGTTTGGGCACAAAAAAGTCAGTATTGTAACTCTTCCTTTATTTAACTGAAATAGGTATTATATTTGTTTTTTATAAATATAAAACCAAGTAAATTTCATTGATAAATAAATACAACTTTATTGATTTATAAAACCAAATAAACAATATGTAAATGCAAATAAACCAATAAGCTATCAAAGACATGCCGTATTGTTTAGATTGTTTATCCTTGGTTAACTTATTGTGATTTCTATGGAAAAGCCGCTTAATTTTGCGATACTAAGCTTTGTTTTTAAACCAAGAGGAGTAAACCAAAAAGACAGATTCATACCCAAGAAAGTCACTAGAAGTATCACCAAATACATTTTCTTTTTTGGTTGAACATATCGGCCTTTGACTGTAATCCATAGAGCTTTTCATTCACAGTCATTTGTTTCGAGCTTCTGTCAAATGTCGTATAATCCGTGTATATTATACACAGATTATACAACATATGACAGAAGCTCGAAACAAATGACAATCGATGAAAAGCCCTATGAATATTGATACTGATAGGTATATAGTGTCAAAATTTGATAATAGTTGAGTTAACTTGCCTGAGGTTGGACCAATTACAAACAAGCTTTACGGCGCGGGAAATTTTAATTACTCATCTTGGTTAAAAAACAGACTATAGTTTCTTTGAGTTAAAAAGAGACCTAGTATAAAAAGTAATTCGTGAATAATTGTATGCATGGGAAAAGATAGCGTGGAAGAACTAGATATATGCAATATTACTTATTATGTGATGTACTATCAATAAGAACATATTTGATGCAAAATGTTACAAGAGAAGTTGTCTATTCTAAACTCAAATACTGCTACCCTGTTGATAATACACACACACTGTACAACTATAGAATCAGTAGCCATAATTTTCAGCAAGTTAACAAAGTGTATTTACTAGTTTCGAGAAAATGAACATTCCTAGCATCCTTATTGATTGGCTGGAGCTAAACTAGTTATGTATCCTAAAACGGGCAAAATACCCTTACATCCCAACCCCGGCCCCTTGTCAGTATAATTTACGACCAAGACGGAAATTTTTGTTAGATTGAGGTTAGGGTACACACAGCAACTAATATCCGAGCTGTTCAAAGTGAATAATGACCTCGCTGTTTTGTCTTACCCCCACTCTCAGCAGGACTAAGTTTAAATGAAAACGTCTTTTTACATCCTGAGAACATTTTCTTCAATCGATCGGGTTGAAAGTGTGCTCATTGGTCTGAAGGCGGAGTCCATCCCCACTACGAGATTTTGAAGGAAGTTTTGAAGTTGTATCGGATATTTCATTCACAAGCGATCTTTTTCGGATTTTTCCGACAGTAAAACCACGTGCTTTTATACAATTTATTACGATTGCGCATATTTTAAAGTTTCAATGAAAATAAGAAGGGGAATGTAGGAAAGAAGTGAAAAAGTAGGTCGTAGTCTAGACGTGAAGGGCTAGACGAGAGGCGAAAAGTACATGCTCTACTTCTCACGACTTGCGATTTTCTCTTTTTGTGTACGGCGTTACGGGGTGCAGAGGGTGTTAGAAAAAGTGCACTTTTAATATTTGAAGAGTGTTATTAGCAACAGGTCTCGTTTAGTTTTCTTTTAGTATCTTTCTGTTACAGTGGTGTAGGTACAAAATATTTACTAAATATATTTTGTACGTCTTTTATTTATTCTCTCAATCGATGTTTTAAATTTTATCAAAAATTTTTCATTTTATAATTAATTAGTACCAGGTGTTCTTCTTTCCTAAACTATGTCTTAGATACTATAAAATTTATGACATAAAACGTGTTTTACTTAATTTTTTATGCCTTTACGGGGAGTAGAGGGTGTTAGAAAAAGTGCAGTTTTTTTATTTAGAGTGTTTATTAGCAACAGGTCTCGTTTTTTCTTTTATACTTAGTCTATTTTTAAACCAAGAGGAGTAATTCAAATTTCCCGCGCCGTAAAGCTTGTTTGTAATTGGGGCAACGTCAAGCAAGTTTACTCCACTGTTATCAAATTTTGACACTAATGACATTTATAAAATTTTGACACTATTGGCATTTCATAGGTTAATAATTAAGTTATTTCAGCAATTTTTTGTATTTTCTGCGTTATTCCTTTAATTTTTAGATTTTTAGTCTGTTTTTATGTAAAAACAGTTGTTTTTAAAACTCTTTGGCCTTTAGCTAGGGATTAGTATAATCAGGGCCGCCGAGAGGGATGAGCAGGCCCCGGCCAAAATTGAAGAGCGAAAAAAATTGTTTAATTTTTATAGAAATGAGATAATAAAATTATAGAAATATGATAAAATAATAATAGTGATTATTTCATTCATAGGAGATTCTGACCAATAGAAAGCTACAGAAATCTGAATTAAATCGATAATTTTTTATAATCTCGAGTCGTTAAGTACCTATATTACGTCAGATGCCCTTCGTTGCTACGAAAAAATACATTCAGTGACATTAATGACAATTAATGTTTTAAAAATCATAAAAGTGATGACTTTCAATCGTCAAATATTTATAAAAACTGTGTGTTTAATGGTACTTACCTACATAAATAAATTACAATACAATTTTGGTTTTGAACAGTTTTATTCATGAAATAATCGCAACAAATTGCACTCGACCTCTGAAATTAATATAGAATTTTTGCTCTCGTGACTTCTTCTTCTTCTTCTTCTTTAGTTTATTGGCCTCCACCTATTTGGGTATTTGGCCAGCTCATCGTCGCGCAATAGATAAGGGAAAATTCCTTATTCACTTACAATTTGGAGTTAGTACATTGTACAATTTGATTCTTCTTCTTCTTCTTTTTCTTCTTCTTCTTTAGTTAACTGGCAATTTTGGTCGGTGTGGGAAAAACATGATAAGATAAAAAAATTTCACGCTAGGGGTAACTGTCTATCAATAAACAATCTTCTTTTTCTTCTTTGATTTAGTAGAATTTTTGAGTTGGCATGGGACAAATACAACAACTAAACTTTTTTCAACGACATTAAACTTTTTTCTCTCAGGAGCAACTGCCGACTACTACACAATCTTATTCTTCTACTTCTTTTTTGGTTTACTGGCAATTTTGAGTTGGCATGGGACAAATACAACAAAGACACAGACTTTTTGCTTTTAGGGGCAACTGCCGACCATTACACAATCTTATTCTTCTACTTTTTTTTGAGTTCACTTTCAATTTTGAGTTGGCATGGGACAAATATACAACAAAGACACAAACTTTTTGCTCTCAGGGGCAACTGCCGACCATTACACAATCTTATTCTTCTACTTTTTTTGAGTTTACTGGCAATTTTGAGTTGACATGGGACAAATACAACAAAGACACAAACTTTTTTCTATCAGGGGTAACTGCCGACCATTACACCAATCTTATTCTTCTATGTCTTTTTTGTTTACAGGCATTTTTGAGTTGCTCTCGTGACACTATTTTGCTCTCGTGACACTTTGACATAATTTCCCTCGCCTTCGGCTCGTGAAATTAAAACTGTCAAAGTGTCACTCGGGAAAAATTCAATAATTTCAGAGCTCTTGTGCAATTACTACTGAAAATTTTTATAATACAGGTGCTTTTTGAATTTTCTGATTAGCAAAGATGTCTATAATTTTCGAAAAATCGCATGGTTTTATCAAGTCAGAAACGCACTCTATAAAGGCATGATAGAATTCAATATCACAATACACTAAAATATTCCAACTGAAATTGGCAAAAGAATCCCCTCAATAGTCCATGAATCATTAGTGTTATGACGTCGTTAGTATAATATTATATACATATGTCAAAAAAATCATAATTTAAACATAACAACCGACCTCTTTTGGCATTTATCTCCAAATTCGTCTATTTTCAAAAATATGAATTTATTCCATCATTTTGCCTCCCACCTTATAAATTGCAACTGGTAATTACAATAGCTTAATATTATTTAATAACTTTACTATATTTCCTGTGATCAGAAATATTTTTTACCCTTTTTTTTATAATACGTGATCTTTACTTTGTTTTATTATTTTTTCAAAACATTGCGTCAGTTCTTTTACAATACCTTGTGTATAGATTCTGTTGCAATCTTTACCAATATTTATATGCCTGGATGCCGCGTACCAAAAAAAGTTTATTAATAGCAAGCTGAAAATTCGTTAATAGCTTAACGGTGTATAATACTCGGACAAACTTTGATGTACGGGAACACTGGAACAGGGGAAGTTTTAATTGTTGAACTTAATTTTAATTGTGGAACGTGTCGTATTGACAAGTTTATGATTGTGAAAACTAGCAGGTTGTTTTTAAGTTTATTCAATAGCAAACTTTATATCATATAAAATGTAGAAGTGTATACCATTTTTATTCAGTTGCAATTCGAAGCAAAACAATCTTATTTTTCACTTAGAATACGGAGCGCAGTGCCAGCACTCTGAATCGACGATTTTAGACTCTTATTGGAGTCTCATCGGAGAGACGTAGGCTTGCTGCTCTATACTCTAAGTGACCAACAACGAGAGTTCATCCCCCACACCGCAACTGACGTGAATGTTTTAGGTGACTAGCGTCATCTGGCAATTGAGAGCTAAAGTTTTCAATCGTAATAGCGACATTAATAATATTGAAAAATATTAAAAATATTACCAAAAGATTTTTAAATTGAAAACTTATTGGTCCATTTCCCTGGTGACACCTTCTTCAATATGCAAGCCAAATGGGTGCTGCAGTGAAGACAACAGGGAAGGAATTCTACACTATGCAATTCCGTTGGAACTTTACCAAGCTGCAGACGGGGGTTGTGAATTGCATAGTGTAGAATTCCTTCCCTTTTAGTCTGGGCTGATTATCGGAGAATAGACCATTTTTGAGAAAAGTTATTTACCAGCAATTTTATTGCTGGAATCGAATTATAAGATCCTATATATTAATATTATAGGTATGCAAAGTCCTCAGATAGTGTGCTACTTTTTTATAAACAAAATGGCGCCCGAAAATCGTGTTTTTTTCAATTATTGCTCTATAACTCCGAAGATTTTAACTTTACAACAAAAACACTCAAATAAACATTCACCGCGATTAAATTCTACATAGAGACGTGTTTTTCCCGATCTGCTCCGACGAAAATTTTCCTCGGAAAATGCGGGTTTTCCCAACAAAATCTATAATTTTCAAATAAAGTTTTAGATAAGTAATTATCTACCAATAATTAAATAATTTGGTGACTTAAAACCCTTCTTGGTTTAGATTATAGTTCCAAAAGGTGGTGAAAATTAAACGAATATTTTAGCAACAATTCAATTATTAATTAATAATTTACGGTCGCAATAATAACCAAAATAATTATGATACACTGATCAAACTTTGAAATCTTATAAAGATGAGATGCCTATTTAACAAATTGTCGACAAAATATACATTTTTTATTTTTTTGCATAATCTTTAAATGTTTAAAAAAAAATAGTTATAAACAAATTAACGTTTCTCAGAAAGTTTTTATTATATTATAATTTTAAAAACTAGCTAAAATGCGCATTTCAAATATCTTGAAAATGAATGCTTTAAAAATTTTTTGCAACCATTTGCAAAAAAGTTATGAAACAGCAAAGTTAACATACGATTACTACGGTGTTTATAGTTTTTTTTCTTTATTTCAAAGCGTAGAAGTGAGTTTAAAGTACAAGCTAATTATTTACAAAAAAATATCGATTATTAGTTTAATGGTTATGTTTTAATTAAAGATTATAAATATATTTTTTTGTAATTTACACGCGCCAAAGTAGAATAATACAGTACTGTAGCTAAAATTTTCACTCGGAGCGACGATCGGCCGCGCAACGTACACTTTTAATAAATAATGTATGCTGCGTGTCAGTCGCTTCGAGTGAACATTTTAGCTCCGACTCTGTATCAGGCCTACTTTGGCGCTAAAAATTACAAAAAAAGTATTTTTAATCTTTGATTAAAATATAACCATTGCACTAATTTTTGATATTCTTTGTGAGTAATTAGATTGTACCATAGACTTACTTTTAAGCTTTGAAACAATTAAAACAAATTATAAACAACGGAGATTTCGTATATTTACTTTGCTGCTTCATAAATTTTTTGCATATGGTTGGAAAATTTTTTTAAAGCATTCATTTTCAATACCTATTAAATACGCATTTTAAGTATTTTTTAAAATTAGAATATAATAAACAATTTCTCAGCAATGTTAATTTGTTTATAACAATTATTTTTTAAACATTTAAAGATTATGCAAAAAAATGAAAAAATTATATTTTGTCGACAAAATATTAAATAGGCATCACACCTTTATAATCATCTTTCTAAGTTTGATCAATGTCTCATGATTATTTTGGTTGCTATTGCGACTGTAAATTGTTAATTAACAATTGAGTTGTTGCTAAAATATTCGTTTCATTTTCAACGGCTTCTGAATTTATAATCTATACCAAGAAAGCTTTTATTTTACCAAGCTATATAATTATTAATAAATATTTACTAGCCCAAAAAATTTATTTGAAAATTCGAGATTTTGTTGGGAAAACCCACATTTTCCGAGGAAAATTTTTTTCGGAGCAAATCGGGAAAAACATGCCTCTATGTAGAATTAAATTGGGGTGAATTTTTATTTGAGTGTTTTTGGTGTAAAGTTAAAATCTTCGGAGTTATAGAGCAATAATTGAAAAAAATACGATTTGCCGGCGCCATTTTGTTTATAAAAAAAGTAGCACACTATCTGCGGACTTTGCATACCTATATTAATAATGTATAGGATCTTATAATTCGACTCCAGCAATAAAATTGCTGGTAAATAACCTTTCTTTGTACTTTACTAAATAAACCAGCGTATTATAACTATTTTTTTTTTCAAAATTTAAAGATATGCAAAAAAAAAGAAAAATTTATATTTTGTCGATAAAATATTAAATAAGCATCTCATCTTTATAATCTTTATAAGTTTGATCAATGTATCATGATTATTTTGGTTATTATTGCGATCGTAAATTGTTAATTAACAATTGAATTGTTGCTAAAATATTCGTTTAATTTTCACCGGCTTCTGGAATTACAATCTATACCGAGAAAACTTTGATGTCACCAAGTTATTTAATTATTGATTAATAATTACTTACCTAAAACTTTATTTGAAAATTAGAGTTTTTGTTAGGAAAACCCGCATTTTCCGAGGAAAATTTTCGTCGGAGCAAATCGTAAAAATATATCTCTGTGCAGAATTTAATTGCGGTGAATTTTTATTTGGGTGTTTTTGTTGTAAAGTTAAAATCTTCGGAGTTATAGAGCCATAATTGAAAAAAAAATACGATTTGTCGGCGCCATTTTGTTTATAAAAAAAGGAGCACACTATCTGCGGACTTTGCATACCTATATTATTAATATATAGGATCTTATAATTCGATTCCAGCAATAAAATTGCTGGTAAATAACTTTTCCATTAATTTTGCTAATTAGCCCAGAGTATTTTGTCTTCACTGCAGCATCCATTTGGCTTGCATATTGAAGAAGCCTTGGAGGTGTCACCAGGGAAATTGACCAATAAGTTTTCAATTTAAAAATCTTTTAGCAATATTTTTAATATTTTTCAATAATATTAATGTCGCTATTAGGATTGAAAATTTTAGCTTTATATCATATATGAAAAAATTTTTGTCTGACAGATATGTTAGGCATTTTAGTAAGTCCGACACGTAGAACATGTCAAATGATATGAATTATGTTGGTGGTAAATAGCAGTCTGATTTTTGTATGACAGATTAATGAAAGGGTATCAAATCAATTGGAAGCTCTGTCCGACAAAATACAAGGGACGTTTTCGTAGTCTGACGTTCGAAACCTGTAACCTGTTCCACAATTAAAACTGCCCCTGTTCCAGTGTTCCCGTACATCAAAGTTTTTTTTTGGTTCGCGGGATCCAGGCCTATTGTTTATTGCACAATTTCTTACCTGAATACATTTTTGCCTTGTTTGTATTGTGTCCCAGATACTCGAAGCACGTTTTCGATGGACGATTGATTTAATCTCAATATTTGTAGGGGTACAAATAAATTTAGGTAATTAATGTAAAAAATATGAACTGGTTATAACTCAATTTCCATAAAGCAAAATAAACGAATATTATTCTAATAAAGATTGATTGATTTATGAAAAGCAATTATCAATTCAGTCTATATTCTAGAGTTGAAGTGTATAGAAATTTTGGTAAACTGTCAAAAACAGCTTCAGATCCAGCGTAAATAATTACCATCTATTGGAACATGTAACTAGATATCGATTCTGTATATTCTGACATCGAAAAGTTCTCTAGGCGAACATGCTTTGATTTCCAATAAGCAGTGATAGAGCTTTTCGTAGTTTCAGCAGCAGGGCTAGTTTAAGTTGGATGATTATACAGTGATTCTTTTATCATTTTTTTAGGTATGGAGTCATCGAAAAATCATAATTTAAGAAGCCATGTATTAGAAATTCCTTTGGTTAAGAATACACGATGTGAACTTCTAGTCCTTGGGCCCATCGTTTAAAGAAAATATTACCTCGCTCATGAAGCGTTTTTTATTCTGTTATTCATGTCGAACAACTTTTCTTATATGGAAAATTTTCAGGAGGTGAGCGTTTCCTAAATATGTTTTTCTTCAAGTGCCATCTCCGTGAAAGAGGTCGACAATCATCATAGCTATTCGGACTTTAGAGACGTCTGCTCTGAAAAGTTCATTTGCGCAGCCACGATATTTTGCATCTCCCTATACTTTTATTTCCTTGAATCTGTCCCTGTATATTGAGTTAGAGCAATCGAAAGTTGAGTCAGGAAATAAAATTCGAAATTATTTATCCTCTGAGCTTTTTAAGTTGGAAAAAATAAAGCATAACAGAGTGGCGAAATACTCGACAAGGGAAATCTAAAAATGCATTTCACGTCCTGTCAATCACCGTGCAAGTTAGAGCAAGTTCTCTCTCCACTTGTAATATGTCCGAGATATTCCAATATTCTGGTTTTGATTATATTTAAGACTTCCATTTCTTTACTCATTTTTCTCAGAACCTCTTTGTTTGTGACGTGTTCTGTCCATGATATTTTCAGAATTCTTCTATACACCCACACCCACAACTTGAATCATTTCAGTTTTTTCATTGATGCCGCATTCAAACTCCAAGCTTTCATTCCTTAAAACAAAGTCGACAAAACGTAGCATCTAGCCAACCTAACTCTTAGCTCTTAACTCTTAGCTCTTAGCACTTTTCTCATTTTGTTAAAATTTGCTCTAGCCCTTTCTATTCTAATTTTAGTTTCCTAGAAGTAATCATTTGTGGAGTTGTTCATTGTTTCAAGATATGCATATTGGCCTACTCGTTCGACATTGGTTCCGTTTATGAGGAGATTCTCGTTATTTATTTACATTTTAGATATTCTCATAAATTTTGTCTTCCTGATGTTCTTTGTTAGAGCGTATTGTTGGCTAACGCACTGTAATGGGCGTTTAACTATTACGTAACGCAATTTTTGAAGATTTTTGACCCCCCCCCCCACCTGCGTTACGTAATACCTGAACGGTCCCGTGTTTGTTGCCATACTCCTCCGAAACGACTTTACCGATTTTTATGAAATTTGGCAGGTATATTCGACCGGACTGGGAGTAGGTTGTTATCTATATTTCATACCCTTATGTCATAAGGGGGATTGCCCCCTGATATTTTTTCTATTTTTTCGGACAAACTCTTTTTTTTTAATTTTATATGATGTGGAACGTAAAGATACATACAACCCTTAATTTTCACCTTTCTATCACTAACCGTATTTTTTAATAACCATTTAAATACTTTACATCTATATAAACAAAAGAAAGTCGTGTTAGTTTATTACCAACACATAACTGGAGAACGACTGAATAGATTTTTATGAAATTTTCCACGGATATTCAACCGGACTGAAAATAGGTTGTTATTTATTTTTTATATCCGTACGTCATGACGGGGGCTGCCCCCCTAATATATATTTTTATTTTTTTGGTCAAACTGTGTTTCTTAATTTTGTGTGATGTGGAAGGAACAGGTAAATACAACCCTAAATTTTCAACCCAAAATCAATTGCTGTTTGTGTGTTTCGCTAAAACTCGAGAATGGCTGGACCGATTTGGCTAATTTTGATGTTGAATTATTTGTAGAAGTTCAGGAAAGGTTTATACGGTTTTATATAGTCATTTTAGTAGCCACCAAAATTTTTAAATCTGCAGTGGAACCTCGATAACTCGGATTAATCGGGACCGCGGCCGATCCTGGTTATCGAAAATCCGGGTTAGCCGGAGAGTATGGTAAAAGTTAATAAAATACGATATACTTATAGATAAAGTCCGTTATAATTGAAATAACATGAAATATTATATGCACAGTACACAACTTACCTATTATAGTTGTATAGAGTACAGTATAGAGTATAGACAGTATAGACTATAGAGTATTGTTCATTTCTACGTAAAAAAAACTCAGTCAGTTTCGGTTGTGTCAATTTAGTCTGCCATCGGAACGATGTTATGTTATTTAAGAACAGTGGCTCTTTCATTGTTTAAAAGTCCGTTGTTTAAAAAAGAATTTTTAAATAGTCTTTTAGTCTTTTTTAAACAATGCTAAGACAGTTGGAAATAAATAAAGGAATAACAGGTGCCTGTTGTTTCCGATAGCCCGAGATAATGAACGATGAACGTCGCTCCGCCGCCGCCGTCTGCCATGAGTCATTTTTACTATCGTATAGTTCAAATTGCACAAATACCCATTATCTCTCAAATATTTTATGGTCGAAGCGAAGATTGGTGGGATATACGCATTTTATCAATGAAATTCGATATTTTTAAGACATTCCAGAAGCAGCTACAGATAAAATGTTTTAACATAATACATACATTTATTGTTGAAATGTTTGTTTTATGAAAATCGGTCCGGGTTAGCCGGACTTCCGGGTTATCGGGGGCCGACTTATCGGGGTTCCACTGTATATGTATAAAATGCTATTTTCACAGTGTTTGTTGCCATACTAGTCCGAAACAAATGAAATTTGGCAGGTATATTCGACCGGACTGGGAGTAGGTTGTTATCTATATTTCATTCCCTTACGTCATAAGGAGGTTGCCCCCTGATATTTTTTTCTATTTTTTCGGACGAACTCTTTTTTTTTTAATTTTATATGATGTGAAACGTAAAGATACATACAATCACTTTTCTATCACTAACTGTTATTTTTTAATAGCCATTTATAGTTATTTTCCTAACAAGTGCAGAAAGTCATACTTTTCCGCACGCGACTGCAGGTTGCCGAAGGACGCGAAGCGGGAGTTCGGCAAGCAGTCGAGTGCGGAAAAGAGACTTTCTACAAGCGTTAGGAACAATATTTTTTCTACGAGTCTTTAAAAAATGACCAAATTTTAATCAATTAATTTAATTAATATGAAAATACATACACAAATTATTTCTTTGACAAGGTTGAAAACCAAAGTTTCAGCATAATTGGTTAGCATGACGAGAATCTTGGTTTCCATGACGACGGTTCAAAACCACTCTTATTGTCTACCTGATTTGACTTTCGAATATTATGCCAAAATTATTTATTTCATCGAATTCTCGCGTTAATTTTATTAAAACATGAACCCAATAAGATATATTTGAAATAAATTAGAAAATAATATCTAAATATTAGTTTATTGCATGTATTATAATTACTTTAAGGCCATATTAACATATCTAATTAACACGCGTGCGGAAAAGTAAAACGCGTGCGGAAAAGTAAAACGCGTGCGGAAAAGTAACACGCGTGCGGAAAAGTAAAACTTTCTAAACTAAAATGCGTGTGCGAAAGCAGACATTTTTGCACGCTCGTAGAAAAAATATTTTACATCTATATGTAATAACAACACAATCATAACTCAAGAACGACTGAATAGATTTTTATGAAATTTTCCACGTATATTCGACCAGACTGACAATAGGTTGTTATTTATTTTTCATATCCGTATGTCATAACGGGGGCTGCCCACCTAATATATTTTTTTATTTTTTTGGTCAAACTGTTTTTTCTTATTTTTTTGTGATGTGGAAGGGAAAGGTAAATACAACCCTAAATTTTCACTTTTCTATCTTCAACCGTTATTGTTTAATAGCCATCTAAATGTTTGCATCTTATATTGTTATATTTCTATTTGATATGAAAATTAAATTTTGATAATTATAAACAGAATTCAATTTAATATAAAATATTTTCAATTTTCTCAACCACGGGCATATAAATTTAGAACAACCTGTATACAACAAATTGTTATATTTAATTTTAAGAAGTGATTAGAAGAAGCATACGAAACTCGGGACAATGCGCTTAGAATAAACAAAGTGAATGGCGCGTACCATTATCGTTGTTCGCGGAAGGTTCGATCATTAGCCTATGCTAAATAAAACTCAAGTGAAATCGATAATAGGTCATTATCGTTGTTCGCGGAAGGTTCAATCATTAGCCTATGCTAAATAAGACTCAGTAGAAGTAGATAATAGGTCATTAAATTTTGTAAATAGTAGAAAGTAATTTTAGAATGGGAATTAACTATTTTTTTTGGAAATCCATTAAGCATATTTAGAAAGATTAAAAATTGGTTTTGAGGAATACTGCGAATGAGAGTTGGTGGTGGAAGGTTGATTTGTGAATCTGGAAGGGATATTTAGAAAGTAGGGGAATGAATGAAAAAGATAGATCAGAATGTTTTGAGCTGTCGAGAAGTGAAGTCCAGTAGTAGACGGTAGTGTACGGAGAGTGAGAAAGCCGGTGTAGTTCCGTGAGTGTGGAGATCTATCGTGGAACGAGAGGTAGGCCAGGTTGAGAGTAAAGAACCTCCTTGAGCCAAGAGTGTCCCGGTAGCTGATTGCAGTTTCGAAAAAGGTAGAACACAGCATCACGACAGAAGCAGGAACGAGAGCTAGACGAGCTAGTTTCAAAGGAGAACATTACTGGAAGCCAGGACGAGGTTTTGATCGCAGCCAAGGATAGCAGGAAACGGGTCTTGTGTGAAGACATTCTCAGTTCACCAGAAAAAGGTCAGTCTCATTTGTTTGGACATGAATGTATGGGTTTTTTCGTATTAAATACCACATTTAAAATTGAAGAAACATAATCAATAATATCAGAAAAGCTTCATCAAACTTAAATAGAATTGTTGCTAATAAATCATAATAGTTAAATGTTAATAAAAACTTTCAATTGGAAACCAAAAGGAAATAAGATTCCCATGTGTAAATGTTATGTTTAAGAATAATAAGATATAGCAAATATTAAGCAGTGATTGCCATTTAAATAAAATAAACAATATTTTGATTACAATTGTAACCCATATGTGTGTATTATTTTACTCTTTTCTTTCCTATCCCGATTAGGAACCATTGAGAAATACTTAGAAGCCACGTAAGTAAGTAATTAATTTTATAAAAAGCCCTGAGATTGAAAACATATTGATATGTGATCTGGTAAATTAATTAGATTATTATTAATGCATTGATTAAATTAAATGACATATAAGAATATTATCTCATATCAATAATCAAGATCACATCAATATATATAAATCAATTGGTACCCGTACCTCATAAGGGGATTACCCATGACGCCATAACTCTCTCTCTAATACTGTTTTACGCACTTTATCTGCGTTCCATTAATGTATAGATGAGCCCCGTTTATATTCACCTTGATATCTCCTCTATACTTCTCTTCTCTCTCTTTTAATTTCAACTTTCCACTTTACCCCTTTCTGGAACTTTCCCATCTAATTTGTCGTCTCATCATCAGTACGGCACTGGTTTTACTAATTAAGCCAGTATTCCTTTTCCGTGATAAATTTCTTCGATCCATTCAGTCCGGACTGCAGTAATTGATTTGTTTCTTAAAGGTGATTTTCGAGCGACTTCCTATTCTAATTACTGAAGTGTTTGCGGTACTTTTGTGAATTACACGTTTGATGTAGTTAGCAGAGCTAATGGAATTGTAATGACTGGTTCGAGAAGGTACATTTCTATTCCATTTCAGCACTAAAATCTAATTGCAGTCGTCTTCTGTCAGCGCTTCAATGCCGTCATTTATTAATTGAATCACTCGATGGTCGAAATGCTTTCGGTTTTAAGTATTTTCTCTAGGCTTCAACTTGTTTCTAAAGAATCACTATTTTTATTATTGGAGAGAATATTTACGTATTTTTTATGGGAAATAAGCCACAATTTTACTAAAAAATGAATTTATTAACGTTTCGAAGCCCAAATCGGGTTTCGTTGTCAAAATACAAAATACTATTAAAATAAAACAAACATGTTGTTGCTAAGTAAAAAAATTCTTCTAATAATTTATTTAATCTGACTCATTTATATTGGCAATTCAGACGTATATTATACATTTTAAAGTAGAAGACTTTAAAATGATATCGCCAATATTTATGAGTTGCGTTCCTGGGACGACTTTACTAAAAGATAGTTCATTCGATTACATGAAATCAATCCCAACTCAAGAATATCCGTCGCAAAAAAAATCATAGCATGTGATCTGTCTTTAAAAAGACAACCAAATGCAACGATGACAGTAAAATTCTCGCGTTAGAGATTCCATAGTAAATCATGAGGGAAAACCAGGAAAAAACCTCGTGATACTATCCCGACATCGTAAGTATTTGGTCTTACATTTAATCTACCTTCAAAAACTAATATCAAATTCTGACTTTAATATGTTTAAATTATAAATAATATTAATATTACATAGATATACAATAAAAGTAATACTAAAATATAAAATTTGTACTAACTCGATATATTATTGACTTACTAATCGTGGTATTTTCTTTCTATTGACTTCCTCTTTCAGTATGGGTAACCACATCCTACTGCATTCTACCGAGGAATTTGCGACACAGTTTGTTTCATTTAGCATAATTAGAGCCGCTTCTTTGATTTTTCTCTTTTTACTATCTGATTCTTTCAGGACTATACTTGAATCTCTCCACTGAACTCTATGTTCATTATCCCATGCGTGTTGACATATCTGAGATCTATCAAATTCTCTGTTTTTAATATAAGACTGATGTTCACTTATTCTAACGTTTAATGGTCTTGATGTTTCACCTAAATAAAATTGTTCGCATTCACAAGGTATTCTATAAATGCAATTCTTTGTTCTTTCTTGTTCATTGTTAGGTTTAGTTTTAGATAGAATAGATCTCAATGTGTTTGTTGTTTTGAATGTTGTTGAAATGTTGAATTTATTTCCTATCGTTTTAAGTTTCTCGGATAGTCCTTTTATATATGGTATTGTTATTTTCCTCGTATTATTTCTTGTGAATGTTGTAGGATCCCGTTCTAAGTTGTTCTGTTCCATTCGATCTAATCTTGTCAATTCCTTATTTATAAACGATAAAGGATAATCATTTTTTAATAAAACAGATGTTAACAATTGTTTTTCTTCTAAAAATGAATTTTCGTTAGAACAAGTAATTTTGGCTCTATCATATAAGGATTTAATGATTCCCTTTTTAACGTTGATGTTGTGATTTGATTTGTAATTGAGATATCTGTTGGTGTGTGTTGGTTTTCTATACACTTGTGTCTCATATCCAGTATCCTTCTTTGAGACTAAAACATCGAGGAAAGGCAAAGTGTTATTGTATTCCTTTTCCATTGTAAATTTTATTGTCTCTTCTTGATCGTTTATAATATTCAGGAATGTATCCAACAATTCTGATCTATGAGGCCATATTGAAAACACATCATCTACATATCTCCACCATACTGTGGGTTTTAAATTTTGTTTAGAAATGATATTAGTTTCGAAATCCTCCATAAATATATTAGCCAATAATGGAGATAAAGGAGAGCCCATTGCTAGACCAAAATTTTGTTTATAGAATTCATTATTTAGTTGAAAATAGGTATTATTAGTACATAATGTCAATAACTCCATTATAGCTGATACATTTAGTTTTGTCCTAGTTGTCAATGTATTATCATTTTCTAACTTCGTTTTAATTATGTTTAAAGTTTTATCTAATGGCACATTTGTAAATAAACTGTTTATGTCAAAACTTACTAAAATATTATTTGGATTAAATTCAATATTTGTTAATTTGTTTAAAAAATGTTGTGTATTTTTTATAAATGTGTCATTATTATTTGCAAATGGTTTTATAATATTTAATAAAAATTTTGAGATTTTTAATATTTAATATTAAATAATTTAATATTTAATCAGATAGTAAAAAGAGAAAAATCAAAGAAGCGGCTCTAATTATGCTAAATGAAACAAACTGTGTCGCAAATTCCTCGGTAGAATGCAGTAGGATGTGGTTACCCATACTGAAAGAGGAAGTCAATAGAAAGAAAATACCACGATTAGTAAGTCAATAATATATCGAGTTAGTACAAATTTTATATTTTAGTATTACTTTTATTGTATATCTATGTAATATTAATATTATTTATAATTTAAACATATTAAAGTCAGAATTTGATATTAGTTTTTGAAGGTAGATTAAATGTAAGACCAAATACTTACGATGTCGGGATAGTATCACGAGGTTTTTTCCTGGTTTTCCCTCATGATTTACTATGGAATCTCTAACGCGAGAATTTTACTGTCATCGTTGCATTTGGTTGTCTTTTTAAAGACAGATCACATGCTATGATTTTTTTTGCGACGGATATTCTTGAGTTGGGATTGATTTCATGTAATCGAATGAACTATCTTTTAGTAAAGTCGTCCCAGGAACGCAACTCATAAATATTGGCGATATCATTTTAAAGTCTTCTACTTTAAAATGTATAATATACGTCTGAATTGCCAATATAAATGAGTCAGATTAAATAAATTATTAGAAGAATTTTTTTACTTAGCAACAACATGTTTGTTTTATTTTAATAGTATTTTGTATTTTGACAACGAAACCCGATTTGGGCTTCGAAACGTTAATAAATTCATTTTTTAGTAAAATTGTGGCTTATTTCCCATAAAAAATACGTAATTATAAAAATGCCACAAGGAAATAGCTTCAGAACAACATTAAGAAACCGGTATGGGCCTAGCGTTTGTCAAAATTTTAGGAAATTGGAAACCTTATACGAGAAACTGGCACACTGTCAGAATTCAATTAAATTTTTAAGAAGATGTAGAAACAACAATTTAATACCAAAGGGCTTGAGGTTACGGCCAGCATATTCAAGCAGAAGACTTCAAAATATTCTACATAGAGCCAGTTTATCGATGATTCGGGAAAGGTTACAATTTCATAGGTCAAATTTATTTTTTATCGAACAAGACATCGTAAGTATTGAAGATTTGCTTTTTGGAATGATATCAAATTCTGATTTTGATCGAATTACTTTTAGTTTACAAATAATTTATCAAAATTCATACCAAAAACAAAGAAATATACATTTAAATAAATTTAATATTCTTTTAGAACAAAATAGTTTACATGCTTTTGATAACCTAAATAGAAATAATGACATATTAGCGACAGTTGTCAATCTATCAAATAGAAATTTAAATGCAACTGAAAATTTAGTATTGTCAAAAGGTTTAAACTATGCTGTTACTCATCCATATATTCCAAAATTAGACATAATTAGCTCAGTGGAAAAAATATCCCAGTGTTTACCAAATCATGAAAAAGAACAATATAGGGTACTATGTAAACTTGAATTGGAAAAATCTAATAAAATTGAACAGAACATCAGCAAAGAGGAAATGAAAGCTTTAAAAACTTTAAAAAATGATGACTCCATAACAATCCTACCAGCAGATAAAGGAAATGCAACTGTAATAATGGATAAAATACAATATGAGGACAAAATTACAGATCTAATTACAAATGGACCTTATACCAAATTAAGGAAGGATCCAACGAAGACACTGGAAAACAAAATTTATAAAACTTTATTCAAATTTAAAAATGATCTAACGTACTATCAAAGAAAATTAATGACACCTCATTACAGTAAGACACCACATTTTTATGGAGTACCGAAAATTCATAAAGCGAATATTCCACTTAGACCTATTTGTAGTACCATCAATTCTCCTTGTAGTGAGCTCTCAAAATTTTTATTAAATATTATAAAACCATTTGCAAATAATAATGACACATTTATAAAAAATACACAACATTTTTTAAACAAATTAACAAATATTGAATTTAATCCAAATAATATTTTAGTAAGTTTTGACATAAACAGTTTATTTACAAATGTGCCATTAGATAAAACTTTAAACATAATTAAAACGAAGTTAGAAAATGATAATACATTGACAACTAGGACAAAACTAAATGTATCAGCTATAATGGAGTTATTGACATTATGTACTAATAATACCTATTTTCAACTAAATAATGAATTCTATAAACAAAATTTTGGTCTAGCAATGGGCTCTCCTTTATCTCCATTATTGGCTAATATATTTATGGAGGATTTCGAAACTAATATCATTTCTAAACAAAATTTAAAACCCACAGTATGGTGGAGATATGTAGATGATGTGTTTTCAATATGGCCTCATAGATCAGAATTGTTGGATACATTCCTGAATATTATAAACGATCAAGAAGAGACAATAAAATTTACAATGGAAAAGGAATACAATAACACTTTGCCTTTCCTCGATGTTTTAGTCTCAAAGAAGGATACTGGATATGAGACACAAGTGTATAGAAAACCAACACACACCAACAGATATCTCAATTACAAATCAAATCACAACATCAACGTTAAAAAGGGAATCATTAAATCCTTATATGATAGAGCCAAAATTACTTGTTCTAACGAAAATTCATTTTTAGAAGAAAAACAATTGTTAACATCTGTTTTATTAAAAAATGATTATCCTTTATCGTTTATAAATAAGGAATTGACAAGATTAGATCGAATGGAACAGAACAACTTAGAACGGGATCCTACAACATTCACAAGAAATAATACGAGGAAAATAACAATACCATATATAAAAGGACTATCCGAGAAACTTAAAACGATAGGAAATAAATTCAACATTTCAACAACATTCAAAACAACAAACACATTGAGATCTATTCTATCTAAAACTAAACCTAACAATGAACAAGAAAGAACAAAGAATTGCATTTATAGAATACCTTGTGAATGCGAACAATTTTATTTAGGTGAAACATCAAGACCATTAAACGTTAGAATAAGTGAACATCAGTCTTATATTAAAAACAGAGAATTTGATAGATCTCAGATATGTCAACACGCATGGGATAATGAACATAGAGTTCAGTGGAGAGATTCAAGTATAGTCCTGAAAGAATCAGATAGTAAAAAGAGAAAAATCAAAGAAGCGGCTCTAATTATGCTAAATGAAACAAACTGTGTCGCAAATTCCTCGGTAGAATGCAGTAGGATGTGGTTACCCATACTGAAAGAGGAAGTCAATAGAAAGAAAATACCACGATTAGTAAGTCAATAATATATCGAGTTAGTACAAATTTTATATTTTAGTATTACTTTTATTGTATATCTATGTAATATTAATATTATTTATAATTTAAACATATTAAAGTCAGAATTTGATATTAGTTTTTGAAGGTAGATTAAATGTAAGACCAAATACTTACGATGTCGGGATAGTATCACGAGGTTTTTTCCTGGTTTTCCCTCATGATTTACTATGGAATCTCTAACGCGAGAATTTTACTGTCATCGTTGCATTTGGTTGTCTTTTTAAAGACAGATCACATGCTATGATTTTTTTTGCGACGGATATTCTTGAGTTGGGATTGATTTCATGTAATCGAATGAACTATCTTTTAGTAAAGTCGTCCCAGGAACGCAACTCATAAATATTGGCGATATCATTTTAAAGTCTTCTACTTTAAAATGTATAATATACGTCTGAATTGCCAATATAAATGAGTCAGATTAAATAAATTATTAGAAGAATTTTTTTACTTAGCAACAACATGTTTGTTTTATTTTAATAGTATTTTGTATTTTGACAACGAAACCCGATTTGGGCTTCGAAACGTTAATAAATTCATTTTTTAGTAAAATTGTGGCTTATTTCCCATAAAAAATACGTAATTATAAAAATGCCACAAGGAAATAGCTTCAGAGAGAATATTTATTTCATTTTGTTTATTATCTCACTCAGGATTTTTTTAAAAATGATCCATGCCATAAAAAATGTTAAATCAAAAATTATCTATAGGTTTTCACTAAAAACATAACCGAAAGTAGAACCGGAAGTCGATATTTGAACTGTTCGTGTTATTTTGCATTGATTGATATACGATTTCACTAATTTTGAGTAATTTTTGCCAAACTTCCGTTATCACTTTTTAACCGGAAATGTCATCAAAACTAGAACTAAATAGGCGAGCTCAACTTTTCAATACGCGCATTGATATACGCGCCTTGATATATCACATGTACTATTTCTGCGACCATAATCTGGCACTTTATGTTACAAAGTTTTAACCAGAAGTCATATGAAAACCGAAAGTATACAGGGTGTTTCATTAATAATTGTCCATATAGTAACTGGAGAAACCGTAGCACAAAATATGAACATTTGCCCTAAAACACTTAAATAAAATGTGGTTTCTTACTGAGTTACAGGGTGTTTTATCTAAAAATTTAAAAATTATTTTTGCTCATAATTTTAAAACTATTCAATTTATCCTTTTCGTACTTGGCAGGAAGTATAGGTAGTATACAAACTACTAAATTATGTTAAAAAAGCGTTTCTGGCTATTACCAGAGGCGTACAACGGGGTAAAGTGAATGGTTGACCCTTTCCAAATTCTACGCCACTGGCGAAATTGCAATTTTAGTTCAATTTTTGGATTCTCCAACACTTTCTATGAAAATAATATACTCTTCATTCGTAACGATAAAGTCATTAGTTTTCGAGATATTTGAAGTTAAAAATGAAACGGCACTGTTATTTTGATCAGTGTATTGTGTCGCTTCATTTTTAATTTCAAATATCTCGAAAACTAATAATTTTATCGTTACGAATGAAGAGTGTATTCTCTACATAAAAAGTAATGCAAAATCAAAAAATAACACTAAAATAGCAATTTCGTCAGTGGCGTAGAATTTGGGAAGGGTTAACCAGCCACTATCCCCTGTCGTACGCCTCTGGTGGTAGCTAGAAACGTTTATTTATCTTAATTTAGTAGGGTGTATAGTACCTACACTTTCTGCCAAGTATGATAAGGATACGCCAAATAGTTTTAAAGTACTGGGTACAAATAATTTTTAAATTTTTATCATATGAATCATATAAATTAATCAAAATAACTGTGCCGTTTTATTTTAACTTCAAATATCTCGAAAACTAATGACTTTATCGTTATCAATGAAGAGTATATTATTTACGTAGAAAGTATTGGGAATTTTAAAAATGGCACTAAAATAGTAATTCCTCCAGTGACGTAGAATTTTAGAAGGGTCAACAATTCACCATCCCATGTCGTACGCCTCTGGTAGTAGCTAGAAACGTTTGTTTATCATAATTTAGTAGGGTGTCTAGTAGTCACACTTTCTGTTAAGTATAAAAAGGATACGTCGAATAGTTCTAAAATGCTGAGCAAAAATAGTTTTTAAATTTTTAGATAAAACACCCTGTAACTCAGTAAGGAACCACATTTTATTTAAGTGTTTTAGGTTAAATCCTCGTATTTTGTGCTAAGGTTTCTACAGTTACTATATGGACAATTATTAATGAAACACCCTGTATATTTGTACTCGCCTTGCTAAGGCGCATAGAATAATATATCGCTTGTACTATTTCGGCGACATTAAAATAGTACTTTCGGTTACAACTCTGGAACCGGAAGTCCGAGGTCAAAGTTCTTACCTTTAATACCATCTCTGTGACATGCCCTTTCATTCAACATCTCACTTGCCTTTCTATCCATTGTAATAACGGACGAATTGTGTTTACGGACGGACAGACACACATGGATAATTCAAGATCTTAACATTTTAATGTTGTAAAATGGGTGAAAACAATAAACACACAAGTTAAAAATCTCGGCTTCATACAGGGTGATTGATTAGTAGGGTAAAGCTCAATAGCTCCGCTATAGTAATAGATAGCAATAAAAGTTAATGACAAAAATTTTAGCCACCTTTGAGCTTCACATTACAAAATTAGTTATAATGTTACAGGGTGTTCTATAACACAGTGGCAGACCTAACTTATGTTTTTTTTTTAAATGGAACACCCTATATTTTATTTTATATGCGAAATCCTGTTAACTTCTTCATCACAAAAATATAAAGGTTTGTAATGTTATACAGGGTATTTACAAAGTTGTAACCAATTTTGTATATGAAAATCGTAACAAGTTCAACTCCCTGTATAAATAAAAATAAGCACAACAGCAATGGTTTATTAATGCCATATTTTTTTATTTATTGTCAAAATTTTTAAGAATTATTGATATATTGCTAATTTTCTTTATATCAAATACAGGGTGAGTCAAAACGCAAGTACATTATTTTCTCAGTAATGTTAAATGGAACACCCTGTATTTTATATCATTATTGAAAAGTAACATTAACGTACTTTAATTTTTATATAACATTCCCTATGCCCAAATTTATTAGTTTTCGAGATATTTTCATTTTTCAGAGCAAATTATTTTAGGTGTTTAAATTTATCTAAATTTTAAGTAAGCCATGACTGAATTGCCAATTGAAGATTACCGATTATCAATCCGGTAATCAATGTAACACTGTAGCAAATAAAGAAATAAAAATAATTTATTAGTAATACATTTTACAAACAAAACATAACCACTACATGCAACATTTTTGAAACAATTAAAAACTATCTTTTTTTGTAAATGCAACAAATAAACAAAGAAAATTAATAATAAATTTTACAAAAAAACACACAAACACAAAATACAATATTTTGTGAAGACAATTAAACACTACTTTTGTATGTAAATGTAACAATGTAACAAATAAAGGACGAAACATAATTTATCAGTAATACATTTTGCAAAAAAACATGTGTGAAAAAATTAGAAGCTACTTTTAATAAAATATTTTTAATATTTAATTACATAAGGTGTTCAAAATTATCTCCTAACACATTTATGTACGCCTAAAAACGATCATTGAATGAGCTACTTACTCTACGGAGCATTTGTAAATTAACACATCGAAATACACTTTGTATTCTATTTTTCATCTCATCCCTTGTTGTTGGAGGTATTTTATAAACTTCATTATTAACGTAACCACAAAAAAATCAGTCCAGTTTATTAAATTCTGGTGATTTGGGTGGCCACGCTACTGGTCCATTGAAAAATGAAAATATCTCGAAAACTAATAAATTTAGACATAGGGAATGTTATCTAAAAATTAAAGTACGGTAATGGTACTTTTCAATAGTGATATAAAATACAGGGTGTTCCATTTAAAATTACTGAGAAAATAATGTACTGTTGTTTTGCTTATTTTTATTTATACAGGTAGTTGAACTTGTTACGATTTTCATATAAAATTGGTTATAACTTTGTAAATACCCTGTATAACATAACAAACCTTTATATTTTTTTGTGATGGAGAAGTTAACAGGATTTCGAATTTAAAATAAAATATAGGGTGTTCCATTTAAAAAAACATAAGTTTGGTCTGCCACTGTGTTATCGAACACCCTGTAACATTCTAACTAATTTTGTAATGTGAAGCTCAAAGGTGGCTAATATTTTTTTATTAACATTTACTGCTATCTATTACTATAGCGGAGCTATTGAGCTTTACTCTACTAATCAATCACCCTGTAGAGACTGATGGAGTCACAGCTCCCTGAAAGTTTTGCCGAAGCTATATATTTTGTAGTGGAGGAGACCATGCACAACAGACCTGGACCAAGAAGTGTTTAGGTTAATAAAATAAAATAAATTGATTTTTAATTAAAGATTACAATACCATAAACTGAAATATAATATGATCTAAAGGAGGAAGAGAATCGGAAAATATCTACACTAAAGGGCGTAATAACAGATCATCGCATTGTAATAGCTACCTCTCGAGAACAATGCTTTATTACACAATAACCCTCATGCGAAATTAAGCCTTTATATTCCAATATATCCATTACTCATCTCAACTATTTCCATACACTACTTCGGCTTGTTCACCTCCATGTTAGAACTTCTTCGAGTCCCTCGAGAGCTAAACAGGAATTTAACTTAACTATAAATGACTTTTGGTATTATTGTCCTCTGTTGGATAGCACCGGTTCATTTGCTTACTGAAATATGATGAAATCCTATATACAGCTGCTGTAAATATGTAAACTCTCAACTCACGACTATAATTTAAACACATACCTGATTAAATCATAATTTCAGTTTGTAATAGTGTGTCCTAGAGAAATCCAAGGTGTAACAATATGTAGAGTATTTTTTTATTCTCTTTAGTACCGTTAATATACGTTTGAAGTTTCTTTTTTAAGTTTTAAAATATCACGTTCAGTGGCGTACTGAGCATGGTTCCGCTGGTTTCACGGAACCAGGGCCCGGGCCCCGCAGGGGCCCTCTCTCACGCTCTTTTTGCTTCTTTTGTTTCTAATTTGTTTGGGACATGTTGAACTACATAAGTACACACTACGAAATTGCTTAATAAATTTTAATTTTTGTGTAGGTATTTATAAATAAAAACAAAAAATATCTATTCATCAAAAAATTTTAAAACCTTTATTAAGAAATACAGAGGACGCGATTGTAAAGTTCCTTCGTTTCTAAACAAAGCCGTTGTCTCAACACTTGTTTAGAATAACCGCCGGTGCCTGCCTAAATACGTGCTAACACAAACACTTTTGTATTTTTTATATTAGCACGATCTATGAGTAAGAGTTCTAAACTGCAAAGTTACAGTAATTCGGGAACAGATATTTCAATGCAAGTTTTATACGCTGGGTCATAAAAATAATCCCAAGACGCTCGATGTTCTTTTTGTTCGTATTTATAGCACCCTCATAACACTGCATAAATATACAAAATTATAGTGGTAAGGATAATAACGGTAGAATTAATATTAATTTACTGCTTTAATAGTCCATTCACTCACGGTAAAATGTTGCAAAACCTTCAAACCAACAACATTTAGAGAACTGCTTGGATAGACATTAAATTTGGTATACACATAGCTAATATGTCAACGAAAAAAAGTGATATTGTGCCGATGTGTGCTTTTGCCCAGGGGTGACTTTCGCCCCTTCTTGTGAAAAAATATACGTTCAAAATAAGTCCTGAATTGGATGAACTAACTAATAATTCTAAGCAACTTTTTTTCTATACTGTTTTTTCACTAAGTCATTACTCTTCGAGTTATTTACGAGTGAAAATGTAAGTAAGTTACGATCAAAATAATGTTGGTCCCTTTTTCTTGTTAGTAACAAAAATCGTGAAAATCACCCTTTAATTAGGATGCGAAATGAAATTAATCGTAATGGAACTAAAGTTGCTTAGAATTAGTTAGTTTATCCAATTCCGGACTTATCTTGAACATGTGACAAAATCACACATCGGCACAATATCACTTTTTTTCTTTGACATTTTAGCTATGTTTATGGCAAATTTTATGTCAATTCAAACGGTTCTTTAAAATTTGGAGCAAAAACCGTGAGTAAAATGAACTATAAATTAGCTTGAGTCTTTATAAAAAAAATGTATGATATGACGTTCTATATTCAATGTTTATTAAAAACTTTTGATAGGTATACAATGTGTGATTTTATTAGGCAAGCGGGCCCGCATCCCAACTGGAACCAGGGCCCGCTGATATATCAGTACACCACTAATTATGTTACCTATCGTTAAAAAATAATTTGAATTGATTATCATTATGAGTTTTATATAAACTGCTAACAAATAACTAAGATACCTCCATATTTGTAACATTTTTTGTTAAAAGGCAACATTAGCGCGCGGAAAACACGTTCCAAGATTGCGGCTTTAATTTTGAATATTTTGTCGAGATATTTGGCACCGTGACCAGACACCTCGCAACGCGACAGTTCGTAACCGGACAGTTGGTAACGGACAATTCGTAACAGCGACAGTTCGTAACGACGACACTTGGTAACGGCGACAGTTCGTAACTATACAAATTCGTAACGGACAATTCGTAACGTCCAAATTGAATTATTTTGTTTATTTTTGTTAACGTGGAAACTAACTGTTATTACAGTTATAATTGAAATTATGTATATCAATTTAACGAATCAGTACGGGGATAAACATGTTTAACACATTTTATATTTAGTGTCTCAGAGGATATATTAAAAGTCTTTAAACACAAACAAATATTTAAATACATACAAACCTTTTCTCTTATTTCTCTTATTGTTCCTTAAATTTGCATATTATGCCTAGACAAAGGAATAATGAAGTACTTAATTCTTGAAATCTTTAATCTGACAACGGTCTTTAGACATTCCAAACTTTTTAAATAAACATTTTGTAAAGGAAAGATTATAATTACCTGTTATTATAATAAACCTTGTGATTGGTAATAGCTTTGGGGCATTCAATCTACAGGTTATAGTTGATAAGAGGGATGGCTTGTAATACGTTAATACTTTTATTATATTCTGAAACACGAAATATGAAATGCCTTAAAAATGTTTATCCTGATACTGATTCGTTAAATTGATAAATATAATTTCATTTATAACTGTAATAACAGTTAGTTTCCACGTTAACAAAAGTAAACAGAATAATTTAATTTGGACGTTACGAATTGTCCGTTACGAATTTGTATAGTTACGAACTGTCACCGTTACGAAGTGTCGCCGTTACAAACTGTCGCTGTTACGAATTGTCCGTTACCAACTGTTCGGTTACAAACTGTCGCGTTACGAGATGTCATGGAACCATTTGGCACACATATTGGTAATATAGTAAAGAATGGCGGTAAAATTTGAGAAATATGTTAATATGTGGAAAAAATTACTCTATAATTAAATAAAATATTACAAAAACGAGCCTGTACCGCTATTAAGAAAAACAGAAAAATACAGTTTCTTCAAATAAACTTTTTTATCCAATACTTAGGTTTTGTGTCATGTATCCCGAATAAAGTACGTGCCTCCTAGTGGCGGGATACGGGCAACAATACATTGGCTTATAGGGCAGTCCATATAGTAGGGATCCTCGCCTATACAGAAAAATGCAGGCGGGTGTGGGGTAATACTGCACTTTGGTTGCATTGGTGGTGTATTGGCTAAACGTGCAGGGCAGGGTATGGTGCTGATAGAAAAGGCATTCAGGCATCAAATATCCAAACAAAATCTTTTCAGGCCAAAATAATGAAAAGAACTTCTGCAATGATATAAAAACTTATACTGAAATCATGGCATCTCCTGAGGTAAAATATACCGGAAGTAAAATGAGCCTCCGTTCGGATTTCCGGGTGAGGACTATCTTAGGGGGAACACCATTGCAGGTTAGAAAAATCAGGATAGGGTCGTGGAATCTTGGTAGTCTTACAAGTAAGAGTCTGGAGTTAGCGGATGCGCTCAAACGAAGGAGAGTTCAAATTACTTGTATTCAAGAAACTAGGTGGAAAGGACAAAGGGCGAAAGAACTACGTGATGGTTAGAAATTGTGGTATGCAGGGAGTAGTAACACTAGAAATGGATTTGGTATAATTGCTGATAGTAGTGGAAGTTGTGAGAACAAGTGATAGAATGATTTCAGTGAAATTTGTAATTGATAAAGAGGTATTGAATGTTGTGTGTGTGTATGCTCCTCAAACAGGTTTGGGTGAGAATGAAAGAATAGCTTTCTGTTACCAATTAGGAGACGTCTTGAGTAATGTTCCATCAGAGGAGATAATTATAATAGGAGGTGATTTCAATGCACATGTGGACCAAGCCAAGGCAGGATACGAAGCAATACATGAGGGATTAGGCTTTGGAACTACAAATGAAGCTGGAGATGATATGCTTGAACTAGCAACAGCACTAGATATGGCGATTGTTAACACATTCTTTAAAAAGAGAGAAACTCATCTTATTACGTACAAAAGTGGACAACATCAATCCCAAATAGACTATTTAATAATAAGGAAAGAAGACAAACGTGAATGCAAGGACTGCAAGGTAATAGTTAGTGAGACAGTAAGCCAAAAACATAAGCTGCTTGTTCTGGACATTGAAGTAAAAAGGGAAACTAAGCCAAAATATCGGAGGGCCACAAAAAATCAAGTGGTGGATGCTAAAAGATGAGAAGGAAGGCCTATTCAGGGAAAGAATAGTAGACAAAATATGTTGGAACATGAAAGGAAGCCCTAATACAATTTGGAGAAAAATGGCCAGTAGTATTAGAGAGACTGTTATAGCGCTTCAAAAAATAAAGAAAGGAAAAGCGGTAGGACCAAATGATATTCCTGGGGAAGTATGGAGAGCATTGGGAGAGACAGTAACAAGGTGGCTAGCAGGTTTATTTATTAGAATTATGGAAGTTGGACAAATGCCAGACGAATGGAGAAGCAGTATACTAGTACCTGTCTACAAAAACAAGGAAGATATACAACAATGTACAAACTACAGTGCTATAAAACTGCTTAGCCACACCCTGAAAATATGGGAAAGAGTAATTGATAGACGGATACGTGAAGAGACCGAAATATCCGAGAATCAATTTGGCTTTATGCAGGGCAGATCAACAACAGATGCATTTTTCATTATAAGGCAGTTGATGGAAAAACACAGCAGTAAAGAAACAAACGCTCATATGGTTTCATTGATCTTGAGAAAGCATATGATAGAGTTCCTCGAGAGATTCTGTGGTGGGCACTCAATAAGAAAGGAGTCCCTGGCGAATATGTAAAGATTGTGAGAGATATGTACGAGGGAGTAACGACTAGTGTTAGGACAGGTGTGGGAGAGACTGATAAATTTCATGTGAAAGTAGGATTGCACCAAGGCTCGGTGCTTAGTCCTTATTTATTTATACAGAGTATTTGGAATGTTCATTTAAAGATGGAGTTACTACAAATAAAATGATATCTTTGGATGGTGAACTGATTGTAAAAAGCAATAGTTTTAAGTACCTGGGATCGCTATTACAGAGTAATGGGGAAATAGATGGAGATGCATGTAGTAGAATTAGGGCTGGATGGATGAAGTGGAAGGAAGCGAGTGGTGTGCTGTGTGACAGGAAAATTCCAATGAAGTTGAAGTGAAAATTCTATAAAACAGCCATAAGACCAGCTATGATGTACGGAACTGAATGTTGGGCAGTGAAAAAGAAAGAGGAACAACGAATGCATGTAGCGGAAATGAGAATGCTTAGATGGATGAGTGGAGTGACATAAAAGGATAAAATTAAAAATGAGTATATTAGGGGAAGTCTAGGTGTGGCTCCAATTGATGCCAAAATGAGAGAGCATAGGTTGAGATGGTTTGGTCATGTTCAACGTCGAGACGCTAATCACCCAATACGAAGAATTGCTGAAGTGCAGATTCCTGGAAGGAGTAGGAGAGGAAGACCAAAGAAGACGTGGAGGGAGACGATTAGGCAGGGCATGTTGGTAAAGGCGATTAATATTGATATGACCCAAGATAGAATTGTATGGAGAAATGCAATTAGGGAAGCCGACCCCGCATAGAGATAAGGCAAAGAAAATGATGATGACTTAGGTTTTGTGTCACTTTGGAACTACTAAAAATCGATTATTTCTCTATAACCAGAAATCGAACTTGACTGACTTGGCAGGCAACATTTAGCGCGTCTATGAGTATAACAATTATTGTTGTTTATAGTATTAATGTCACTGTCACTGTCGTACTGCCGACTGACTGTTGCCGCACTGTTGAAAGTTCACAGAACTTTCGAAAAACAAAAATATTGATGACATGCTCAGAGCCTATTTTATTTCAAATCAGGCCCGAGGCACTACACAATTTTCGGGCCCCTAAATGTAATTTATATAACTTTTAATAGTAACTTTTTTAAATAATATTAATTAATTAATAGAAATATAGTTGCACCAGAAATTTTATTTTTATTAACGATAAATAAAATTTATATTTAAGGGCATAGGCGCAAAATGTCGCATGTCAAAATGTTCAGTGTGTTTTAAATGTATTCACTTTTCTCGAATCCTGAGAAAACTAATAAGTATTTTTGAAAAATTTAAACGCAGAATGAAATATTACGGAGGGTAGAAAGTCCCTGACTTCTATGTTTGTTTTAGTAAGTTACTGGGGTGAAAAAAAAGAGAAAATTTAGTGTGATTTTTAATTTTAAATATCTCATTAAAAAACTTTTTGTTTATTCTAAAAGACTTCTACCCTCGGCCATAATTTAGTCTTTCATTCTGCGATTAAATTTTTCAAAAATACTTATTAGTTTTCTTCATGACTCGAAAAAAAAATGAATACATTTAAAACACATTGAGCAATTTGACAGGCGACATTTTGCCATATGCCCTTAAACATTTAAACATTGCTCAATTATAACTCTTATTGTTATCATTTATCATTTCCTGTCCGTAAAATGAAAGAATTTTTAAAAGTTATTTTGTTATTGCAATAAAAATGTTTTTTTGGTTATCCTTCCGGACCCCATTAAAATACGGGCCGTGGCAGGTGCCTCACGGACCTAGTGGTAAAATAGGCGCTGGACATGCTACTGGATGGGTACTCTTGAGTACTTAATATTGACGCTTTTTAACCCCGAAGTCTGTTGAGCTTAATAATTTTAATATTAATTCGTCTTATAATATTGATTTTAGCTTTAAGTTTTTTGTTTTTCCTTATTTCAAAACTATTTATGTCCTCGTGTAAATGATTCGATGGTGAATATTTTATTTTTTAAAATAGGTACACTCTCAAAATGTTCGACCTTTATACCAATAAAAGTTGCAGATAAAAACACAAACTTAATTGTCTTGGATTTTTGTCTATGTGCACTTTTATCATGGTAATATAAATATCCTTACTAATTGACCTCACCAGAGTAACATATTGACCAAGCAAATTATTATATAAATTATCCCAATATAAAACCCCATATAAACAGAGTTCACACAGCCAGCGATAGGTAGAGAACCGTGTTTTGCAAGCGAGGTTGCCCGGATGGAGTATAAGCCGCTAGTTGGCCGCAGGCACCATCCAACTGAATGACACAAGCGACCCCTCAAATTCCTTTGCGACACCTTAAACCCCTCGAATTAATATACCGCACAATCCAGTAGTCGAATCTATAGCACAAATTTACATGTCACTCAATTGTTTGACACTTATTACTATCTGGTAGATCCTTTGTTAAATTCTATTTGTCGATTCTCAATCGTAGACAAACTTTAGTTAGGTTTACCGAGATAATAATGGATTATATACATATATGTATACACAAATATATATACCTATATATGTATGTAATATATGTATATACCGGGTGGTGAATCGTAAAACGGGCCATAGGAAACTCAATGTAAAATTCTAAACTGTTGAATTCCTGCTTCCCTAATTATTTTACATCAAAAGTCATGAGAGAATATTTGTAGAGGATTAAAATCTGTATTAAAATCAAAATTTAAAATTGTTCTACGATTTAAACTCATTCCAAAATTTTGAAACATACAATACATTTGCCACAGTAGGTATGCGTGTAAAAGTTAGGCCACACGTTATTATTTATTACTGACAGTGTTCACACCATCGACTGAATAAAAAATCTTTATTATTAATACTTTCTTTGCAACTAAGGGTATCTTATCAACTGTATTGTTTTTAAACAATAAATGATAAAATAAAAATATTGAGAGTTAAAAAATGCGAAAATAATAACTTCATTGAAACTTCATGACACATTATTGCACTGTGTGTGGCCAAATTTTTGCTGAAAAACTGACAAATGTATTACATTTTTACAAAATTTTGGAATATGTTCATTTCGTAAAACAATTTTAACAGTTGTTTTCAATACAGATTTCAATCCTCTACAAATAGTTTCTAATGTCTTTTGATATAAAATAATTAGGGAAGCAGGAATTCAACAGTTTAGAATTTTACATTGAGTTTCCTATGGCCCGTTTTCCAATTCACCACCCGGTATACTCTCACCAATAGAAAGCTACAAAAATAAAAATTTCAGAAATTATTTTATCTACTCTATCTCATATTATGTATTAGTTTTTAGTTTGTAAAAACTATCATTATAGATAGCAGTGCGTGAAGGATTTAAAGTGTGCGTGAAGTAACAATGTATTTTAAATGGGATTTACTTTTTCGCACTGTTTTTTTAAATATCCTTAACTTTCGCGTTGTCATGGTGATGACATGTGAGCAATAAATTACAACAAAAGTTTTGACAGTTTTGTGGTTTGAAAGAAGTTAGAATTTTTAAATGTCAAAGTTCTAAAAATTGTAGAATAGAAATGAATTCCAGTGACGAAGAGTTAGAGTTTTTTGTTTATCGTAGATAAAATATTGTATGAAACTGTACGTGAAGTACTTTTTGCGAACTTACGCGATGTATAGCACTCACTCCGCTGTCGCTCGTGCTCTAAACATCGCGTGCTTTCGCAAAGAGCATACTTCACGAACTGTTTCATAAATAACTATTTTCTACGAGCGTGCAAAAAAGTCTACTTTTCCGCACGCGTTTTAGTTTGTAAAGTTTTACTTTTCCGCATTACTTTACCGCACTGAATTTAGATATTTTAATATGGCGTTAAAATAATTATAATAATGCAATAAACTAATATTTAGATATTATTTACTTCTTCTTCTTGCAGTACCGTCTCCTATCGGAGGTTGGCTACCATCACAGCAATCTTAACTTTGTTGGCTGCAGCTCTGAACAACTGTATTGAACTGCACCCATACCACTCCCTTAAATTTCGCAACCAGGAAATCCTCCTACGGCCCACATTTCTCTTTCCCGAGATTTTTCCTTGGATTATGAGTCTTAGCAGAGAGTACTTTTCTCCTCTCATTATGTGGGCTAGATATTCCAGTTTTTTCGTTTGTATGGTTTTTATGACTTCGCATTCCTTCCCCATCTTCAGCAAAATATCTTGATTTGTTACTCTTTCTGTCCATGGTATTTTCCACATTCTCCTGTAGCACGACATCTCTAATGCCTCAACGTTTTTGATGTTTATCTTTTTCAGTGTCCAAGCTTCCATGCCGTACAGCAGAACGGAGAAAACATCCCGGCTGCATAGGAACTTTTTCATTTTGACAAACGATTGTCTCGCTATCTCTATTCGCCTCTTGATTTCTCTTGTCTGGTCGTTAGTATCAGTGAACCAAACCCCTAAATATTTGTCGGACGTAACTCTTTCAACTGGATGATTATATTTAGAGATGCATCAAGTCAAACTAGTTTGATTTTATTCAACAAACTTGACTTGACTTGAAAATCAAACTTTTTTTGTAAAAAAGTTTGACTTGACTTGATTTTGATATCTTTAGGTTTGATTTGAAATCAAACTTTTTCAAACAGTTTGAAGTTTGAATATCATATTGCGCAACGTGTTTATTTCCAATTACCGACTTTTGTTTTGACTTATTTGGATATGTCTGAATTTGTACTCTGCTAATCTGTACTCTAGTCGAAGCAAAATTAATTAATAAATATACTGATTTATTTGAACTACTGTGAACTAATTCTTTAAAACGACATTGCAAAGTCGCAAAAAATTTATTAAACCTACTCTATTAAAAATATAATATTTTGTTGTTCCTTCATAAATTTTCGTTAAAGTAGATTAAATTAAAATTTGTATGATAAAAAAACCATCCAACGAATTCTTTGTTAATCTAGTAACCTTAGGGTGACCAAATCATAAACTTGAAAAAACGGGACACATCCAAGGAGCAGTAGCGCACCTAGAATTTTTCTGCGGGGGGGGGGGTTGGCTTGGGCACCGACTTTTTTTTGTGTTATTTGTGAAAGATAAGTTACATTTTCCTACGATTCTTCATAATTATATTTTTCATATGCCCTGGGGGAAAGGAGGTTTAACCCACAAACCCCCCACCTCCTGGGTGCGCCACTGCCAAGGAGGGTTTGGGACGATACCCAAACAGGTAGGGATGATTGAAACATGACAAATAAAACATAACATCTTTTAAAATAGAAGCATATTTTAGCTAATTTGTGACCTATATATCCTTTTCAATTTACCTTTGACTGTAATTTACGTACGATCACGACAGCGAAACAGACAGAACACTAAAAAACTCCGCCATAATGACAAGGATCAACAACCTGTCAGAAGAATACAAAATAGCAAGAAACAAAGCTAACTCAATAAATAAAAAGAAGAAAAATGACCGGTAGAAAATAATTTTAAGCATTAACACAAGAGGACTAAAAAAACCAAAAAGGAGAAACCCTATTTGAAGACAAACAGATCAGCAGAATAGGGGAATAATATGTATTACAAAAAAATGCTATTTAGTATGAAAGAAACACACTGCGATGAAAAAGTAACGCCGTAGAAGATAACGACGAAGTAGAAATTTTTACAGAAGTACAAAAACAAATATTAAAATTCTAGGAAACGGAAAATCATCAGGAGAAGATGAAATAGTTCTGGAATTAATAAAATACAGGAGGAGCAGAATTCCATAAACAAATAAACCAGCTAATACAACAAATATGGACAAAACAGACTACCAGACGAATGGAACACAGGCAAAATAACGCAAAAGATGGAAAACATATTAAGTTGCGAGATAACAAGAAATGAAACTAGTGAAGGTGGGAGATTTAGCGACAAAAACCTATAAACTTACATTCTATTTATTGTTTTCCACCTTTAGACGTATCAGAGGGGTATGCCAACTAAAACTGCCAGTCTCCCAGCGGCAGTTGCCAAACTCGTCCGATGCGTTCAAAGGTGGGAAATAATAAGTAGCATATAAATTTATAGGTTTTTATCGCCAAATCTCCCACCTCCACTAATTTCATTTATTTTTATCTCACAACTTAATGTGTTTTCCATCTTTTGCGTTATTTTGCCGGTTATTAACGCGCTCATCACTGTATAAAAAAAGAGATCGGGAGGAATGCGAGAATTACAGACCAATGACTTTATTAAACACCATATTATAACATTTTAGCAAACATACTAAACATGAGACTTAAATCATGCTCTGAACGAATATTAGAAGAATATCAAAACGGGTTCAGAACGGGAAAACGACGATTAATTCCATACATACAGTGGAGCAAATAATTCAAAAATCGAGAGAATACAACAGAGAAAGGCACCTAATATTCATAGATTTCAAAAGCGCTTTTGATACAATAATTCGGACGAAAATGATGGAGGAGCTAGAGAATGTTGGAATCCCAGAAAGATTAAGACACATGCTGACAGTGAGCCTGGATCGTTTAAACACAGCGATAAATCAAACAACTTATCAAGGTCAATCGAGTTGTTGCAACTTATCATTGTGTGTAAACGGTGCATCGCACAACTTATCAAAGTTGGAGTTGGGTTGAAGGTGGTATCGCATTGAATCGCAGCGTCTAAACAGCGTTTCAACTTGTCATCACAACTAGTTGCTGTGACTTGTCGTTGTGTTTAAACGACGCTTAAAGAACACCAGACCAAGGATCAGTTTCAACGGAACAACTCCTAAGGAGATCAATTTAAACAAAGGCGTGAAACAAGGTGATTCTATCTCCCCGACACGATTTATTCTTATATTGAAAGTAATCATACGGAGGACAAACTGTGCAAACAAAAACATTATTACGGATTATACAACTTCAACTAGTAGCATATGCAGATGATTTAGTCATCATAGCGAAGACGAAGATGACACTTATAAAAGCATTTGGAAAATTAGATAAAGAAGCGAAGAGAATAGGACTATAGATAAACCAGCACAAAACAAAATACATGACGATAGGGAGGGACGACACAACTAAGAAATATCTAATAACACAGAACAATAAACTTGAAACTCTATCCACCCTTAGCTACTTGGGAGTAACAATAGGAAAAGCCGGGAGAGAGAGAACAGAGGAAAGAATTCTGAAAGGCAGAAAAACATATAGATTGAATAGAAATCTGCTGAGAAACAAGGCTCTAAGTATCATGTGAACTTATAATGTAAGATTTTAATAAGACCTGTTGTTACATATGGGATGGAAACAACGACGATTAACAAGAATTCTTTAAAGAGGAATAGTGCCTTCTGAAATTTGAAAGAACAATAATGAGAACAATACTGGGCCATAATGTAACAAGAGAAGCAGAAATAAGAATGAAACAAAGGGCGAGATTGAAGAAGAATTAAAGAGAGAAAATAAATCAGACTTTTTCGGAACCCCGGGACAAATCGTTAAAAAACGGGACAATCCCGTTTTTTCGGGACGTTTGGTCACCCTAAGTAACCTCCAACAATTTTTAGTTTGAATATTATTTTGTTTGTGTCGTTTAAATCAGAAATTCTCGTGTATAAATAGAACTCTTTATTTACCTACATACTTTTCTTTTATTTCGTAAAAATAGGATATCTCTTTGAATGCGATGACATCCGGACAACATCTGTTTATTTTTTGACCTGGCTCGCCCTTCCGAGACTTGCGTCTGTTAATGAAATACATGCAGTGACACCAAATTTAATATTTTTGAAATATCCCTTGCTTGGCCGAGTTTTTTATGCATTATGTAGGGGTAATGTATACAAGGAAATGAAACACTTCGGTCATAATTTATTATCAATAATATTAATCAAGTCAATAATTAAGTCAAATCAAGACTATTACATACCTACTAGCTAATATGCAACAATTACAAAGCAATAACAATTACCTGTTATTATTCTTAGGAAATCTAAATAAACTTATTCCTCTTCCTGTCGCAGATGAACATCTGCGAAATACACACGAGTAACCAGGCATTTTATAACCATAACCATAATGATACTATATAATATATAATTGATCGGTAGTAAACAATGGTAAGGGACAAATTTTGATTTTTCGCGAAATCGTATGTAAAAGATGGCAAGGGACATGGCAAAGAAGAAAATTTTACTTGGTTTATCCTCCTAATAATAGATGGAGCCAGATTAATTTCTTAAAATTTGGTAAGGGACATGCATAAGCATGAAAATAATGTTATGTGTCCATGATAATGCACGTTGTTTAAATCTAAATGGCTTTTTTGCTTTTAACAGTGACAATTCTGAGAGCTACGATGATTGTAACTCAGATAAAGATCCTGAATTTCAAGTATTTAGTGAAGCTAGAGCTTGGTCAAGTTTCTATAAAGAAGACAATTTCTTTATAAACTTAGAATGTTCGCAAGTAAAAAATGGTAAGGGATGTACTAACATTGTTTACATCCACGTTCACCTTGCATAAAACTTAACATTTTTTACTTGCAAACATGAAAATAAATTCTCTCCAGCGCTATATTATTATTTTTATTTAAACGTTTTAGAAAACCCGAAAGATGTAAAATCATTTTGGGAATTGATTCCAGCTGTTTACTACAAATGGTATCTAAATTTAAAATGAATTCCTAGTACCTACCAAATTATGTTAAGTCAATACCACTTAACACTTTACGTTAAACTATTTCAAATATTCTAGGTAAACAATGTTAAGTTGTAGTTCAAATTTTCCTACTTTTCTAATTAATCATTATAAAAAAATATTTGGTCTTCCATATTTTGCCTACGTATTAACAACATATTCAGCTAGTTTTAACATGCTCCATACTCTTATATTTTTTAATAAAAAATATAAGAATTTTTTTTTTAAATTCAACACATCAAAACTCAAAACTTCTTTACTGCCCCTTACCATTTTTTACTGCCGGACCCCTCAATTATATAAATGCTCAAATAAACTTGTTAAGTCGAGTATATACCATATCCACGAGGAAAAAGTTTTCCTGTAGTTGGCTGTATACCATATATTACAAAAAACGACTAAAATCCTTTATAAAAGGTATATTTTTGTTAAACTCCCTATAAAGGTCTACATTACAGAACTAGTTTTCCATAATTCGATAAACTATAATCGCTTCTTATATCAATCTACTTTTATATGGCACTCATTGTATTATTAATTTTCTTATCTTAAATGGCAACTAACATATCTATCTCGACAAAAAAGTATATCTACTAAATAAATTATTTTTCAAACTCTCTCAAACTAGTTTGACAAACAGTTTGAATTTTCAAACTTGTACGATTGACCAGTTTGACTTGACTTGAATTATTTGTCAGAAGGATTGACTTGAGTTTGACTTGAAATTAAGTCAAACTCAAGTCAAGTTCAAACATTCAAGTCAAACTTGTGCAACTCTAATTATATTAATTTAATATTGTATTAATATTTAAAAAATAAAATTTAAATTGCAGTTCATTTTCTTGTAACTGTTGGTTGAAATATTTGTTGTAAATGCCATAGAGGTACCTACATTCAACTTAATAATAAATACTGGAAATTTTTTTACACAAAAGAATATGGCACAAACTAAACAGATTTAAAAAAAAATCAACTAAAAAGGGTAGTTCCCTAGGTTGGCTGTATACCTAGTTAAAAAACTTAAACATGAAGTAAAAACCACTTCTATGTAATTGGTATATTTATTAAAAATTTTAAAAATCCCAATGGATTGAAAAAACGAATGTGTCCAATTCAGAACGTTTTCAGACCTATCAGTCCATCATCAGTGAATTCGAATACTTGCTAAATAGCCTCAGAACCAAACAATGGTTGAAATTATAATTCAATCTACATTATGCTGTAGTGATATTGAACAGGCTAAACGCCGATGTTAAAATATATAACCTCCGTGAACATGGTGAAACTCTACCAGGAAACTTAATCAACCATCTTAGGCCAACGTTGACCACCAAGTCTTGGTAGTCAACTTGGTAGTCAACGTTGGCCTAAGATGGTTGATTAAGTTTCCTGGTAGAGTTTCACCATGTTTCCTGAGGGTATATCTTTTAACATCGGCGTTTAGCCTGTTCAATATCACTACAACATAATGTAGATTGAATTATAATTTCAAACATTGTTTGGTTCTTGGGCTATTTAGCAAGTATTCGAATTCACTGATGATGGATTGATAGGTCTGAAAACGTTCTGAATTGGACACATTTTTTCAATCCATTGGGATTTTTAATAAATATACCAATTACATAGGAGTGGTTTTTACTTCATGTTTCAGTTAAAAAAAAATCATCTAAAATATTCACAAAAATGAATCGGATGATTATATATGTTCAAGTTCAAGGACCTTCAAGTATTTGACACCCCTTCGACTACGTCCTTGCTTCAAAATACAACGCTTCTACTCATGTATATTAATGACCAGAACTGTACGGGCAAATCTTATTGCGAGGTATAAGCCGATGCCAAGGGACTGTGCCCGGACGGACGCCATCTTGGTTAGTCATACCCCGAAGCTTTCGAATCTCTTCATCCTTGTCTCTCGCCTTTTCCGGTCTGCCCCTTCCTTGCTCTTGAGTCGATATTCTGCAGAGGCTCCCTGTAAGAATCTGCCTGAAGAATATGGAGTAGAGATGGACTTTGCGTAACGATGACAATTATTTTGGAAAGTTTTTAATAAGTTCTTTTTCTACAGTAAATATAAATTTATTTTTGATTATAGCACGATGTTATAAATAATATAACTTCAGGGACGTACAAGAAATAAAAATATTATGCTTATAGTTCATGGCTCTTAATATTCTAGAACTTTAATTCTAAATTAACATCTTCTTTTTCCTCTTTTTAAGCAATTCTGCAATTCATTGAGGGATTGATACCTCTATGGAAGGTTGTCACTCAATCTTTTGCGCGGTCGGCCGATACTTCTTCTACCGATTGGTGATTTATCTCTTGCTATTTTGACCGCAGGTGTCTCTCCCATTCTGCTTATGTGGTTATTCCATTCTTTTTTTTTTCTATTTAGTGTCCATTCGTTTATACACTATACTTTACATTGTCTTCTAATGTATTTTTCGATCTCTCAGTGTATTTCCTGTAATTCTTCTCAGTAGGTACTCTCATCTCTGCCGTTTCCAGTAAACTTTGTGTTGTGGCTGTATCGGGTCTTGTTTCTGATGCATATGTCATTATTGGTCTTACACTGGCTTTATAAATTCTTGATATCATCTCAGTGTTAATATGTCGGTTTCACCATATAGTATTATTAAGACATCCTGCCAGTCTATTTGCTTTTTGTACTTGATTTCTCACTTCTTTGTCCAGGTCTCCGTAGCTTGACAATGTAATTCCAAGGTAGTTTATTTCCATTACTTGTTCAATACTGATTAAAGAGCATAGGACTCAATGAGTCTCCCTGCCAGTGGCGGCTCGTATAACTTTAGGAAGGTAGTGCCAGAATCCGGGCAGCTGCCTAAATTTTTTGTGGCGGTTTTACGATATGGTCAAAAAGGATATAAAATATAAATAGAGTATCACGATAAGCTGAATTTAATTGGGTTTTTATATTTAACTTACCAAGCATTGAAAAGCTAAAAACGTTATTCATGTGCACTTTAGATTTTTCATTTGATTTCAATTTCTCCCATATATGTACAAGATCATCGGTGCCTTTGTTTGACCAAGTCTCGTCACCTCCAAACAAAACGCATACAAAACAGAAGAGTTTATTAGTTTGTTCGCAACCACACAACCAGCTATTTTTATCATAAATAATTTTATTAAACTTACGACAGCGAAGTTTTTGTCCATTTCCACTTTGTTTTTCAATTTTTAAATCGGGTAAAGGCCGACCGAGTTCTTTAATTTGTAGTTTTTTTTCTAACGAAAAACCACCAAAAGGGTTTTTTAATATACTAATTTGATTCATTGTCAATAAATAAATTAAACGTAGAAAATAATCAAAATATTATTTTTATACCTACGACACCCACGATCACAACGCACTAACTAATAATTACAAATTAAAAAATATAGTAGAGTATAAACACAAATATACAATACAGTAGTAGACAATAAACACAATAGCGTCAAGCGAACGCGTAAAGAAACTAGAAATATGTAGATCTAAAACATTGTATCTTAAGATCCACTAACTTCCTTTTCGAGATTTCGAGCCTGGCACGGAGACTCCAATTTAAACGTATGTTAAAAGTGCAATACCGCTCTCTCTCTGTCACTTACACAGGATGCTCATACAATCTTTCTCTTTTCTCACGAGCCACTATGCCGTTCGGCACTGGGATTTTTATGGTTTTCATCCTTTATCCGGTCAGCTGTGGGTGGCCAGAGTCGGTAGATTTGCATTGCGCTACACAGTTGCCAGATTTGATATAATTTATAAAAATAAAGAGAAATATTCACAAAAAAAATAAACAGGCATTAAAATGTTTTTAAGATAAAAAATATGTTTCTGCATAGTTAGCAAGGTAGTGCCATGGCTCTATGGCACTACCTCACGGGCCGCCACTGCTCCCTGCCTTATTCCACTGCCTATGTCTATAGGTTTTGTAAGTTGTCCATAACAACTGAAATTGTAATATGCTTTGTAATTTTATATTATGGTAGGGGAGCAAAGTATGCTAATTTTGCAGTCACTCAAGCGTTATGGGGACCTATTGGGTTGTGATTATTAGGTCCTAAAACCAAAAAAAGTTAAGTAAAATTTTCCATTTTAGTGGGGACTTTCTTTTAATTTAATTTTCCATTTCCAACCATCGTTTTTTCCGATTATAGCGCCATCTATCCATAATTTGAAAAAATGTTTTGAATAAAAGTTTCTTATTTTTACGTAAAGAATCCAAATATGCAATAAAAATTTAGGGGTCCCATTTAAGATTTTAAAGTAACCCCCCACCCCACCTCCGTGGGGGGTCGTGTTTGGTACCATTCGATAGATCTTTCAAAAAAATTGTGAAAGTGTATTTTGCAGTTTTTCGATCTGATGTTCTTGTTGCGAAATATCGTGGGGTTTGTAAAATTTTAAATTTACCCCCTAACTTCTCTCCGTGGGCGTCATGTTTAGTACCGTTCGATATATTTTTGAAAAATATTGAAGACATATTTTTTAGTTTTTCGATCTGAGTTCATTTCGCGAAATATTCGCTTTTTTTGTGAAATTTTTGACTCACCCATTTCCTTATGCCCCGCTCAAATCTTCAGATTTTTGAAATATACACTCTTTTGCATGTACTTAACTTACCTTATCTTAATCTGACAATTTCGAGTATTTTTAAGGATATATTGTTTTTTCGGGCCCTCCTTAACGATTTTCCCTGTGTTAAGAGCCAATATATGGTAGAGGTACATCTGCAGAGTACCAGGTTTTTCCCCATATGATAATCTGACACGCTCGAGTAACTGCAAAAATCCCAGTTTGGGCTCCCCTACCATTATAATTATAATTATTATGTATTTTGTCCTCCCACTAATAACACTTAGTAGTTGATCCGGTTCATACCTAAGTAAAAAAAATATTATTTTAAATAAAATAGACAAGTTATGATTTGATCACAAGTTTATATAAATCAATCTAAGTTTTAAAAGTTGAAATGAAATAACTTCTATGATTAAGTGAAGCACTACAACTTATTTGAAAATCTTAATAAATATAGTAATGCAAATCTTAATATTAAACTAATTTGTCAGACTATTTTAAATATCAATTACTTACTGGATTTTCCCATGTCTTTCCCTTCGTCCCATATTGTCCATATGCAAGTTTTCTCAGGTCGACCTACTTTCCGTTGGACTTGAGACTTCCACTCCAGCGCTATCCAGGTAATGTCATCTATGGGTCTACAGAGTATGCGGCCAAGCCGTCTCTATTTTTTCTAAATATAAATATAAAAAGCTACAGCAAATTATGCAAAAATTCCATTTTAGATTAGATTTTATTAACGCACCACCTTAAAAATGGGTCATTTTTGATGTCTCGAATTTACTAAACCTGTTATACTATTTAAGTGATTTTTTAATATATTGTAGCCTTATTCCTTAAGAATGTCGCTGTAATAATATTGTTGCTAGACAGGTAAATTGTCTTTGCATACCGGGTGTACCAATCAAACAGTGTGTTTTTCTCAAAGTTCACCGCACCCTGTGGAATGTTATAGCATTTATCAAATTCTGAATTTAAAACCCAAACCTCAGATTTTCTTAAAATTCTGTTTTTTGATTCAATCGCTTATGTTGAATAATAAAAAAGTTAGGTACTTTAACAACTAGCCATGTTTTTCATCAATACAGGGTGTGCGACAAATTTTAAAGGGTAATTCTGCTTCAAAAGGAAATCACAGTTTGCTTGATAAATGTCCGCAAATACTTCGTTTTCGAGATACGGGGTGTTGAAATTTTTCTTACAAACTGACGATTTACAGTATGCGGCAAAATAAACAGTACTGAAATGAATATTGAAAAGTTTATGATTATTTATATATCTATAATACATGATATGGCCTTGCAAACATATTCACGACGACGCACGTTCCTGATAAAACAGATGTTAAAGATGCCCTCTTGGCAGTGGCGGATTTACGGGGAGGGAAAATGAGGAAATGTCCACCCTAACATGGTCCAAAATTAAGGAAAAAAAATTGTTCAAACATAAAAATATATTAGCTCACATGAAACCGAAACCACAGAAAGACAAATTCAACCCATTAAACACGATAGTTAGGAAAATTAAGGGAACTTAATACCTATAAGTTATTATTTATGTCAAAAATGAATAACCATTTTCAATTTCGTACATTTACTCTGTGTGGAGTATGAAGGGAACCATTCTCGTTGGAACTTTACCGCGCTGAGCAGATGGGACGTGAATTGTAAATTGTAGAATTCCCTCATCTTCCTTAGTCTCAGCATCCGTATGGCTTGCAAATTGTAGAAGCCTCGGAGGTGTAACCAGAGAAGGTTCCCATTGTTTTCATTCTGGTGGGGTATGGAATAGCATTATGTTGTTTTATATGCCATTAGAGTGAAAACTTAGTCTTTTTATTATTTATGTCTTTTATGTAATCTGAGTTTATCTTTTTTATGTCTTTTGGTTGGTTTTTCATTGGAAGTTCCCCTCTAAAGCAAATTTTTCCTCCCAAGGTAAACTTCTAGATCCGCCACTGCCTCTGGCGCGAAAAAAATCTGTAATTTTAGTCCTTAATTCCGAAATGGCAGACGGTGACCCCTTCAGCATTCCCCATAGGTACGCATCTGGTGGCGTTAGTGCTGGTGAGTGGAAGATCCAAAAATTATTGCACACTATTCGAAGAGACTCTCTGACAGTGTGACTGGTTATCTTGTTCTGCTGAAACCACTGTTGATTTTAAGCTTGGACCATTTTCGTGACCTTTTTCGTATGGCCGAAAATAATACTCCATTATAAAAATTTGTTCTGCAAAACTGAAAACCATCCTGAAGTATCTAACATTAACATGATATTGACAAACGTTATAACAACGTTCAGAAACCACTCAATACGTTTCGGCACATGACACATACAAATATGAGGCATACGAATTTCAGTAGTGTTTATTTTGCCGCATACCGTATTTATTGCTCTAAAACCGGTTGAGATATACAAATGAAATTTGGTGGGTATTTTTTGAAATACAATTGACATACACTGGAGAATATAAAATTCTTAATTTTCTGGCAAGAAATGCGCAATAACTACCTCTTAAAACCTACCAAATTTCATTTGAGTATCTCAAACGGTTTTAGAGCAATAAATAAATCGTCAGTTTGTGAGAACAATTTTAACGTCCTGTATCTCGGAAACGAAGCATTTGCGGACATATGTTCATAAAGCAAACTGTCGTTATTTTTTCATGCAGAATTACCCCTTAAAGTTTATCGCACTTATTTAGAAACACCCTGTAGTGATGACGAACATGGCTAGTGGTTAAAGTACCTAACTTTTAAATTATCCAACATAAGTGAATGAATCGAAAAAGAAAATGTTAAGAAAACCTGAGGCTATAGTTTTGTTTTAATTTCAGTGTTTTGTATATGATAGAATATTCCACAGGGTGCGGTGAACTTAGAGAAAAAAACACTGATTGGTACACCCGGTATACAATGACAATTTACCTGTCTAGCAACAATATGATTACAGCGGCATTGTTAAAGAATAATGCTATAACATTAAAAAATCACTTAAATCGGACAACAGGCTTAGGAAATTCGAGACATCAAGAATAACCCATTTTTAGGGTGGTGCCTTAATTTTTTGGAGTAGTGTAATTGTAAACGTTTGAGGTCATTCCAGTATTCCAAAGATTTGGCCATATTTTAATAGTAAGGCTATAATAACATATTAAACAATCACTTAAATCGGACAACAGGTTTAATAAATTCGAGAAATCAAAAATAACCCATTTTTAAGGTGGTGCCTTAATTTCTTGGAGTAACTGTAATTGTAAACGTTTGAGGTCATTCCAGTATTCCAAAGATTTGACCATGGCCCTGATTCTAAATCAAATTTCGACCAAAAACAAGTCGCTTTCAATATGGCGACTGTCGAAATTATTTGACACGGAGATGAATGAATGGCCAAAAGCGAGGTTAGGTTTAGTTTAGATGTGTTTTGTTTATTTCTTGCAAGGAAAACTAAATCAAAAGGTATTATAATATAGCTGGGTTTAATTGAAATTTGCTTGTTTTGAGGAATTAGATAGAATAGTATTAAATTAGAAATATAATAATTGAGAATGTCCACAACATGAATCATCAACTCAATGAAAGATGTGAGGTAATAATCTGGGAAAATTAGTAAAAAACAAGGAAAATTAATTACCAGCTATTTTATTGCTGGACATGCTGAAATCAAATCTTAAGATTTCCTATATTAGTAATATAGCTGTGCAAAGTCCACAGAAAGTGTGCTATTTTGTTTATAAACAAATTAGCGCTCCGAAATCTTTTTTTTTATTATTGCTCTATAACTCCGATAATTTTAACTTTAAACCAAAACACTCACATAAAAATTGACAGTAATTTAATTCTGCACATTGATAATTTATTCCAATTTCCTTCGACGGAAATTTTCTTCAGAAAATTCGGGTTTTCCAAACAAAATCTTTAATTTTCAACTAAAATTTGAGGGAAGTAATTATTTATCAATAATTAAATAATTTGGTGACAGTGACATAAATCTTTTTTGTTATGAGTGTCTTGAAGATATGAAAATTTGTATGTACAAAGAGGACCGGAATTAAAAGGTATCTAATGGTTCAAAGATTAAAATCCTGTTGTTTATAACTCTGTCGCAAATGCCGGTCAAATTTGACCGGTTATACCTGGAATCACTCCTCGCAATTCAATTTGTTTTTCTTCCAAAAGGACACAGAAGCCGTGCTCTTTTGAACAGCGTTAACTTAATTTAATTTAATCTAATATTTTCTGAGGGGTTCTATTTGTTTATAAGCCAAAAAATTGTTTCTTTATAACATTCCTGAGACCGCTCAAATGGTCCAATTTCAATCCTGTAAGGTACGTTGAATAGGTATAGTGCTTTTTTATATGAAAATCATAGTTATTCTGGTGTATCATAATCTTTCTGGTTATTATTTCGACCGAAATTTTTTAATTAACATTTTAATTATTGCTAAACTATTGGTTAGATTGTCGCCGGTCTCCTGATATACAGAGAGGGGCTAAATTATGGAATAAATTCATTTTCTCTAAAATGGACGATTTTAGAGAAAAATCCCGAAACAGGTCGATTTTTATTTTTAAATTAAATTTCTTGGCATATATTTCAAACTAGTGACGTCATCCATCCGAGCGTGATGACGTAATTATTTTTTTAAATAGGAATATGGGTTCGTGTTGTAGCTCATTTACAAAGGCGTTCAATTCTCTATTCAGTATTATAAACATTAATATCAATATTTATACAGGGAGGCCAAAAAAAATTTTGAATTAAATTAATTGACGCAAGAAGAAGAATGCATGTAATTTATTTAACTCAAAATACATTCTATTGCTGTCAGAAAATAGAAAAAAATGTTTATTTTGCAAATAAACATTGCTTTTAGCTTAAATTAAAAGTTCAAACTGCCAATAGGTAGGAGGGAGGCTGTTTGTGATTTAATTTAAGCGAAAAGAAATGTTTATTTGTGAAATAAACCTTTTTGTCTATTTTCTGACAGCAGTACAATGTATTTTGAGTTAAATAAATTACATACATTCTTCTTTTTGCGCCAATTAATTTAATTCAAAATTTTTTTTTGGCAACCCTGTATAAATACCTAATGATATTAATGTTTATATTACTGAATAGAGAATTAAACGCCCTTTCAAATGACCTACCACACGACCCCTATTCCCATTAACAAAATTATCGATTACGTCATCACGCTCAGATGGATGACGTCACTAGTATGAAATATATGCCAAAAAATTGTAATTTAAAAATAAAAATCGACCTCTTTCGGGATTTTGCTCCAAAATCGTCCGTTTTAAAGAAATGAATTTATTCCATAATTTAGCCCCTCTGTATAATCTACTATAATAAATCTTTCATGTCTTCAATTATTTAATTATTGATAAATAATTAGGTACTTCCCTAAAATTTTAATTGAAAATGGCAGATTTTTTGGGAAAACTCGGATTTTCTGAGTAAAATTTTTGTTGAAGGAAATCGGAAAAAAAATAACTTTGTGCAGAACTAAATTACGGTGAATTTTTATTTGAGTGTTTTTGGCTCAAAGGAAAAATTATAGGAGTTACAGACCACTAATTGAAAAAAAGAGAAGATTTAGGAGTGCTAATTTGTTTATAAATAAAATAACACACTTTCTGCGGACTTGTCATACCCCATATTACTAATATATGCAATCTTAAGATTCGATTTTAGCAATAAAATAGCTGGTAAATAATTTTTCCCAAAAATGGTATTATTTCGATAATTTTCCCAGACTATCAACAAAATCCAAGAAACCGAAGCGCCAACCCAAATTCTGAGCAGTCTCAACATGATAAGGTTAATATCCCCAGTTGCTGTCATGGCGGTGTCGAAATGAAATTGCGACTATCGAAATGAATTAGAATCAGGCCCCATATTGTAATTAATTACATTAAACCATATTTCAGTTCTGTAACAGTTACTCCCATCTCTACTAAGAATCTGCCTGAAGAATCTGATATAAACTTGAATTAGAAATCGACGGTGGAGTTTCAGCCTTACGGAAGTGGCTTTTAGAGCCACTGATACGAGACGAGAGCGGGTTGAGTTCTGAAAGGAATTCTTAACTTGCGGAAGCCTCAGATTATTTGTAAAAGGGGGTGAATGTCTCTATTTCTGCTTGAATGTATTTTGGTGGAGATAGTGGTAGATATGATGTAGGTTGAAACAATTAAATTGGAAACTGCATAGGAAAATAAATATACATTAAAAAAGTTATGTATACTCGTAAGGGGGGTAATATATTTTATCGAAAATAGATGGGAAATATTTAGAAAAAACATTATAATAACAATAGCTGCTTCGGGAAAAGCCTGGAAATTACTTTCATGATTGTAGGTACACCGCTAGAGGGCGTAATTGAATCTCAAAGATTAAAAAACAAAATTTTACAAAATTCGCCCAATGAAAGGGCACTGGAAATCCGATCATATTCTTCATATAATTCTGCGCATATTTGATTTCACAAGTTTAAGTCTACCTTTGCAAATAAGAGGTGAGGTTGAGTGGGAACCTTATTATAAAAAATGGCTGTAAGTCCGGTTCTGCTTAATGGATTTTTTCAAACTTAATCTTTTTGAAAACAGCTCTTTTTCGTCAATGTAAGAGTTATATTTTTGAAACAGCTTAATAAGAAATATGCCAGCTAGGAGGCGCTATTTAATTTTTTTCGGAAATCTAGTTTTCTTTGAAAAATGTTAAATACAAGTACCTATGCATTTCTAATCCTGTATTACAAAATTAGAAGAAATTAGCAACAGAATAGTTACATGTGGATACCTTTTTTCTATCTCGAGATATCGTAAGAAACGTGTAAACGATGTTAAGGAAATCAAAGTGGACACATTATTATAGAAGCAAGTTGTGTGCTACGGAAAAAATGTAGAAACATTTTCCAGATGTCAACGTATATAATGAATTAAAACAACAATATGACAAACAACACTATAAAATATAACAACTTTTCATCGAAAAGGATGGACAACAATTCACTCTTTCAAGAGTAGATTGAACAGCAGCCTCAATTTCTGCTCTCGAAATGCTTTGAATGGCGTTTCGTATTCTCTGGATAATTTATTCTCGAGTAATGGGACCATTTGCAAAAACAAGGTCTTTAATCCGTCCCCATAAATAAAATGTTTGTTCTGATGTTTTGTAATTAACTACTTTTGGTGGGAAATAAGCCACCATTTTACTAACAAAATGATTTTATTAACGTTTCGACGTCCAAATCGGATGCCGTTGTCAAAATACAAAAAATATTAATGTATTAACATTAATAATAATATTAATATTTTTTGTATTTTGACAACGGCATCCGATTTGCATTGCAAAAAAAAAGCTTCCACGTCCTATCCATCTATCAGCGAATGCCTCATCTAAAAAATCTCTAACTACTCTGGAGAAATGCGCCGGACATTCATCGTGCTGAAACAACATGGACCTACGAACTGCTAGCGGTACATCTTCTAGAAGAAGAGGCAATTCATTCCTTAAAAAAATTAGATTGCATTTACAAGTAAGAGTAATCGAAAATAACAGGTAAAATTATTTCACCATCTAATATACCACACCATACATTTATAGACCACCGGCCTTGATGTTGAACCTCTTCCATCCAACGTGGATTATTCAGTACAGCTGGGCATGATGACGCAATCAATGATTTTTTTAATGAGAATGGGAGTCGTGTTTTACTGACGATTTAGTTATTGCTCTAAAACTGGTTGAGATATGCAAATGTAATTTGGTAGAGTTTTAGAGGTAGTTATTGCGCATTTTTTACATACAAGTAAGAATTTTATATTCACCATTGGCGTGCATACGGGTATAAAATTTTTAGATACATCTTGTGAGCACGTCAATGGTGAATATAAAATTCTTAATTGTATGTTAAAAAATGAGCAAAATCTACCAAATTTCATTTGCATATCTCAACCGGTTTTAGAGCAATAAATAAATCTTCCGTTTGTAAGGAAAAATTCAACATCCCGTATCTCAGAAACGAAGCATTTGTGGACATAGGTATGTTTATAAAACAAAAACGGTCATTACTTTTTCATGCAGAATTGCCCCTTAAAGTTTGTCGCACTTATTTAGAAAAACCCTGTATTGATGAATAACATATCTAGTTGTTAAAGTACCTATCTTTTGTATCATCCCACACAAGCGAATGAATCAAAAAGCAAAATGTTAAAAAAGCCTAAGGCTACAGTTGTTGAGTTTTAATTTCAATATGTTATATATTCTAGAATATTCCACAGGGTGTTCCAAACTTTGAGGAAAAAATACACTATCATTGTTACACCCGGTATACAATGACACTTACCTGTTTAGCAATAATATTATTATATCGATATTCTTGAAGAATAAAGCTATACTACACTACAAAAATCACTTAAATCGGACAACAGGTTTAGGAAATACGAGGCATCAAAAATGTCCCATTTTTAAGGTGGTGCGTTAATTTTGATGCTTAGTGTATATTATTTGATAAATAAACATCGATTTTCACTTAAATTCAATGTTTAAACTGCCAAGAGGGTGGCAGCTTGAACATTGAATTTAAGCGAAAAACAACTAGACAAGGCGAAATCGGCGGGTTCGTTTGAAAAAATTTTCCCATGAGATTTTTTTGCATAATCATAGTCCAAGTAATGAAGCTTGAAATATTCAAATAGGACAAAACCTCGCAATTTTTACAGAATTAATCGATTTGCTTGAAAATTTGAGAATAAGTAGTGGATAGTCCAAGGATCAAAGTCTATATGATGCAGAAAGGCGCTTTTACCAAGGGGATGGTTGCCACCCCATCTTGGGGTGGAAATTTTTTATTGTATTTTCACCGCAAAAGTTGGTATTCTAAGTAAAAAATGTTCCATACATTTTTTTGATAAAATTAATAGTTTACGATTTATTTGCTATCGAAAATGTTAGTCTTATATCGAAAAAATCAATGCTTTTAATAGGTTTTCTGCTAATAACTCCAGAAGTTTTCGTTTCATCAAAACAACTCTACTTAACCAGAATGTACCTTTAAAAAAAATAAACAAAACCGTTTTTTTTTATTTTCTTTAAGACCAATAGTAATCGAGCTATACTTTATTATGTGTTAGCTATTCTTCGTCAAATATTAAATGTTGTAGTTTCAAAGTCAAAAGACGGAAAAGCTGTGTATTTTTCGAGGATAACTTCCCAAAACTAATTTAAAGTTTTTAAAAATATCTATCTCCAGAAATAAAAATAAAGACTCTAGCTTAAAAATTAAGTGACTTATAATGAAAAGAATGCCAGTCCCTATTTTTTTCAGCGAAAAAGTGATCGAAAGCAACCACCTAATCACCACCCTAATTAAAATTAGTCATTGACCTTATTTGGTATTCTTTATTTAAGTATTATTAATAGATTCTAGAAGTTTCACCCCCTTAGAATGATTAGTTTTTAAATAAATGGAGTTAAAAGCGAATAACGAATTTTTGTAGTTTGGAGTAAATGGCTTTTTCTTCAGAATATAAAAATTACCATCAGAGATGCGAAAGAATGTTTAAATATGAAATTGTAGCTTGTTTAATTACCAAGAACCTGGTTTACAAAAATTTTTTTTTCGGCAAAAATTGAGTGAGCTATTGACAATTAAAACTTGTAATAACATGCAAAATTATTTTTATTTTATTATTTTTTTTTATATTTCTTTTCTTTTTTTTTTCTTTTCTTTTCTTTTCTTTTTCTTTTAACATATAACAATTTACTAGAGTAAGTATTTCTTGTAAATTGTTATATGTTAAAAGAAAAAGAAAAGAAAAGAAAAGAAAAAAAAAAGAAAAGAAATATAAAAAAAAATAATAAAATAAAAATAAAAAAAAAATAAAAAAAAAAAATAAAAAAAAAAATAAAAAAAAAAAAATAAAAAAAAAGAAAGAAAAAATATAAAAAAGATATATAAAAAAAAATAGAAAAAAAAATATAATAATTAAAAAAAAATATAAAAAAAAAAAAATATGTAGATAAAAATGAATGACGAACTTGGACAGTCCATAGTAAAATAGCTTTCGAATGAAGTAGAGGGCTAAAGAAGAATGTTGCAGTTTTTGCTGTGGAACTCTGAGAACATCATTTGGAAAAAAATTAATAAAAATATATATATATATATATATATAAAAAATTATTAAAAAAAAAATACAAAAATAATTATTTATTAGTAGAATTGTTTGTTATATTAGTATTAGTTTTAGGATAAGATACGAAAAAATGACTAATAAAATAAAAAATAGTAAAATTGGCGAATGGATTTAGTGTCCGCAGTCATATAAATCCAAACAAACAACAACATGCAAAAACCACCTTTACCAACCCTTTCAAAGTCATCTCTTTTTGTGACTAAGGATTTTAAAAAGATTTAATATTAATATTCTTATAGATATTGTAAAAACCTACAAAACTCTTTTTTACCAAACTTTCTAAGATAAAAAATTAAAAACTTTTGGTTAGAAAAGCAATATATTTTTTTGAAAAAAAAAAAGGAGAAATCCAATTGGAAGCATAATAGTAAGTTAGCGTTGTTTTTAGTCATTGTCATTGGCCGTATTCATTATTTTTTATTTATATATTATTAATAGATTCTAGAAGTTTGACTGACTTAGAATGATTAGTTTTTAAAAAATGGAGTTAAAATCGAATAACGAATTTTTGTAGTTTGGTAAAAAATGCCATTTTCTTTAGAATAGAAAGATTAGCATCAGAGATACGAAAAAATGTTTAAATATGAAATTGTAGGCTATTTAATTCCCAAGAACTTGGTTTGAAAAAATTTTTTCTACGGCAAAAATTGAGTAAATCGTAAATGAGTATTATCGAAAAACATTAATTTTTTCGATATAAAACAACAATTTCGATATCGAATAAATCGAAAACTATTAATTTTATCATAAAGATGTATAAAACATTTTTTGCTTAGAATTAATGTTTTATCAACTTTTGTGGTAAAAATATAATAAAAAAATTCCACCACCGAGATGGGGTGGGGCAACCACTCCCATAGTAAAAGCGCATTTTGGTATCATATAGATTTTGATCCCTGGACTATCCACTACTTATTCTCAAATTTTCAAGCAAATCGATCCATTCTGTAAAAATCGCGAGGTGAAAAGCTTCGGTCACTAGACTAACAATAAAGAATACAAAACTGAGATATCGCAAATAACTTTTCGACAATATTACATATGTAGGTTTTTTAGTTGTAGATATTTTAAACATTAAATTAAATAGCTGTATCCGAATTGTAGTTTTTGTAGCTTCTTGTAAGCTATTTAATCCATGGTAGCTTAACATTATTTGCAAAGTAAGCAAAACAGCGAATTAAGGGAAGGTAGCAAACGTGATTCAAATTTCTCTCATAACAATTAGTCTAATTGCAATTTATGGTGGAGTATAAGAAATTAATATCAGTACGGCGAAGGAAATAAATCATGAAGTCGGTATTAGGGAATTACAATATCAAAGGCGGTTCATCTAGGAATCCACGATGTAAGGGCCAGCAGATAACGGCCCAAAGCAAATATATTCAGACGAAACGTTCGCTCATTTGGGAATTTGAATATATATTCGAAACAGAGTTTTGATCCCGATCCCTCTCTCCGCACGGAACCTTGGAAACGTAGTTTTGCTCTATTGGTTCACTATTATCTCTGTTTCACTTCAACTGTTAATACTACAGGCAAGTATTAGATTTTCGACTAAGGGTAGTAAATTGAAATGAATAAATTTTCTTAGACCTTTCGACCCAACCTAAAATAATTCAATAATTATATTACTAATATAACGTGAATACCTGTGTAGTTTGGTATTGATAGAACTTATAATTAACTAAGAGACTAATGGAGAGAGGGACAAAATGAAATACCCGTGTACAGGCGCGGATCTAGAAATTCCTAATAGGGGGGGGGGGCATACTTACCTCAAATACACTGATGCCACAGCTACCGATTCTTCGGTAGGTCTACCGAACACCTGTCAAACCTACCGATCTACCTAATTCTCCTTTTTTTCTACCGAAAAATCAAAATTCTTAATTTTTAAATTAATCTGCTGATTTTTTTTCTACCAAAAAATCAAAATTATTAGAAAATTTTTTTTAGCGGATAGATTTGGAAACATAGTTTAGTCAATTTTCAAGAATTTTTGAATTGCTTTTACTAGCTTGTGATACAATGTGCGAACCAGCAGATACGGATTTACCGATATCAATTTTATGACCAGTCCTTTGTCCTTTTATATTATGATTTTGGGAGTAAAATGTATCTATCTAATCTGATTAGTGAATACTGTAGGATTGTGGCTTATTTAATCTTAAAACAGGAGAAATTTATTTTGCGCTTTTTTAACTTAGGTACAGTGTTTCGACCTAACTAAAGAACATTTATAATTTTTCTCGTTCTCAATTGCTTCAATATCCGACATTGTTTTGTTTTTAAACGATTGTAAAGTGTAAAAAATCATGTTTTTGCCTATAAAATATTCCTTGTAGATTTTAGAGAAAAATGTTTCAAATAAATATTCTAGATCTTAATAGTTTCTAATTTGAAATACATAAACAATTAGAGATAGTTGCAAAAAACCCTTATTATTGCAGTAATTTATAAATGTTAATAACAACTATTATTTATTATAACAAAATTTTTTAACTTGATTAAACATTTATACAACTTTCAAATAAGAATAGGTATTTGTATTTTGAACGTTAATAGGTACACGTGTGGTAAGTTTTTTAAAAAGTCTACAACAAGAAAAAATATGCAGTTTTATTTTATTATAAATAAATTAATTCCTTATAACAAAACTAAAGCATCCTTAATATTTAGTATTGCGTTAGTTAGACGGCTCTACTCGGATTACTTTGGATTAAAAAAAATGAAGAAAATTGCTCTATATACCTAGAAAGCCGAGAAAATACATTTTTTTAAGGTATACCGATTTTGAACTTTGTATGATTTTTATGATGAATGATGATTATTGATCATTATAATATGATGATGGATGTAGTTTATTTTTGAATACTTACTTGTAACTAAAGTATCATTTTTTTGCAATGTGATAGCAAAAGAAGCAAAAAATGAAATCTACCGAAATTTGACGATTTTTACCGAAAAAAATAGGAGCAGTCTCCCGAAATTTTGTCCAAGACCTGTGGCAAAACTGCTCAAATATTATATTTTCCAGATTTAGCCATACGACTCACACTTACTCTAAGGATAAAATACACTATATTATCTAGTAAAATACAAATTTTTATATCTTTATTGTATGAAACGTGACTTTTCATGAGATAAGGTTTATACCCAGTGTAATGTATTTGCATTTTAAAATATCATTTTTGTTATTCTTTGAATTGAGAAAAATATTTCCATTGTTTATGGTTCCACCGGTACCCAAACAAATGCGCCTGCAGATTATTTTTCAGAGAAGGGTGTTTTATTAGATTTTATGGCTTCTTTCAATTCTTTGAAAGCGGTTGTCGTGTAATTTAGTGTTGTACTGATGGCTTAAAGTTTAGAGTTAACAGAAAAAAATAATAAATAATAAAAAAATACTTATAGACTAAATACAATAGGGAGGTCCATGGACCCGTTGACCCCCCCTGTATCCGCGCCTGTCCGTGTATACTAAAATGTGCAATTAACTATTTTAGTTAGAAATTAGTTGATTATATTTCAAAATACAAAATAAGTGGTTTCTGATTAAAATAATGAATATCTTTATTTAACCCCTCATTTGGCAACGTATCCAAATAGATACACTAATTTGTTTATTTTGCGAAACGTTGTACAATCGTTAAGTCCCGTGAAAACCAAGCAGTGAGACCATATGGCGACTTTAAATTAATGGGACGCCACCTCTTGGCAGTTTCGTTAACTACAATGTCAAAAATGAAAATGGCAACTCTTTTTATTAAAGTAATCACACATGTTTTTAAATGATTGTTTTTAAAATGTGTTTATTTAAATCCTTAACTTTTTGTTAGTAATCGAAATTTTAGTGATAAATATTGAGATCCAATATTGAGAATATCCAAATGGATACTTGGCCCTGTTGCCATAGATGGAAGGGCATTTTACAATGTATCCTGATGGACACTTTGCTCGAAATTCTCATTTTTTTCAATATCTTGTTACTGTATCCATATGGCCTCATGATCCATCTAAGGTATCATAAATTTGTAGGTAATAAAGTAAAGTCATTTTTGACTTATAAATAATTTGAATAACTTTGTTAGTATTCACTGTAGACTAAATCCACTTTATTATTTGTAAAGCTGATATTTTTACACAAATTATCACCAAAATTAAGGTCAAAGTTAGCCACTTTTTTTATTTAATTCACAGCTATTCTGTTTATGACAATTAAGCAACCTAACTAGCGCCATTTTGAAGTTCAAGGTATACAGTTTATATGTAAAAGTTTGAATAAACTTTAAACTTCAACAGAGTGTTTTAATAAAGCTTTAAATATGACGTCCTAAAGAAATCGACTCGGGGTTTGTGGAGGGGAATCATTAAAATCCGAGCACTCAAAAAATGAAATTGATTCTTTAAACATATGCTGTGATTAATATCTTTGGAGCTTGGGGATGGATTTTGATCATTATTTTTTTAATTTGAATGTACTCGTAGTCTTGTAGAGTACGTTATGTACACATATCCCCACCTAACATTACAAAATGTCAGGGGGGACAACCCTTATCACTCAAGGATATGAAAATTAGATTACGACCGATTCTCAGACCTACCGAATATACATAGGTATCTAATTTCATAAAAAAAGGTCCAGCCGTCTCAGAGGAGTATGGCAACTAACACTGTGACAGGAGAATTTTATATACGTTACTATAATATAGATGGCTATTAAAAAACAGGGGTCGGTGATAGAAGGGTAACAATTAAGGGTTGTATGTACTTATTTTTAATGATCATATAAATTTAAGGTAGACAATTTTGTCCAAAAAAAATAAAAAAAAATGTTAGGGAGCAACCCCCTTACAACTTATGGGTAGTAAAAATAGATTACAACCTATTCTCAGTACTCCAGGATATATGTGTAAAATGTTATAAAAATCGGTGAAGCCGTTTCGTAGAAGTATGGTAACTAAAATTGTTACAGGAAAATTTTATGTATATAGGGTGAGGCAGATAACTGGCCTATTAGAAATATGTAGAGAACTAAAGGCAACAGAATCATGAAAATTGGAATGAAGGGGTTTTGAAGGCTGATCTATTTAATGAAAATATTTGCATCTATTTTCTACTTCCAGTTATACCGGAAGTTACTTATATTAAACTTCGTTTTTTAATGGTACACCCTGTATATTTTCTCATTCTTGGATTCTCCTCGATTTCATATTTCTTAAAATATGAGATTTTGTAATATTATACAGGGTAGTTTAAAAGATAATTACGTTTTCTTAGTAATTTCGTAGCAACATTCGCACCCTGTAGAATTGTAGTAGTTAGACATAATAAACTCTATTTAGGTTTAAATGATTTTTAATATAGTCTACTATTGTCAAGAATTATTAGCATAGCTAAATTTTTAATTTTAGTATACAGGGTTGGTCGAAACTCGGAATGAGTATTTTCTGAGTTTTCTTAAATGGAACAGCCTGTATTTTAGTATTGCAATGAAATGTTATTTTATGGTACCTTCAAATTTCTTAAGCATTCCCTATACCTAACTGCTGCTTTAATTTGTGAGTTTTTGGTGATTCAAACCAAACATTAATTCCAACACAAAATACGTGAATTTTTTTTAAGTTGGCCGTGAAAATGTTCAATCACAAATAATATTTCGCAAATAAATACATATTAATCTAGACTGATACTTAAAATTGCCAATAATGGTTGAGCTATCAAAATACCTACGTAGTAAAGATTGTTGGTGCGATTAACAATTAAGCACAAATTAAAGCAGTTAGGTATAGGGAATTCTTAAGAAATTAAAAAGTACCATAAAATAGCATTTCATTACAATACTAAAATACAGGGTGTTCCATTTAAGAAAACTCAGAAAATACTCATTCCGAGTTTCGACCAACCCTGTATACCAAAATTAAAAATTTAGCTATACTAATAATTCGTAACAATAGTAGAATATATTAAAAATCATTTAAGTATAAATATAATTTTTGATGTCAAACTACTACAATTCTACAGGGTGTGAAAGTTGCTACGAAATTAATAAAAAAACGTAATTATCTTTTAAACTACCCTGTATAATAGTACAAAACATCATATTTTAAGAAAGAAGAAATTAAGGAGAATCCAAAAATGTGAAAATATACAGGGTGTTCCATTAAAAAAAGTTATAACCAATTTCCGGTATAACCGGAAGTACCAAATAGATGAAAATATTTTCATTAAATAGATGAGTCTTTAAAACGCCTTTATTCCAATTTTCATGATCCAGTTGCTTTTAGTTCTCGAGATATTTCTAATAGGCTCTTTATCTGCCTCACTCTATATAGAAGTAACTGTGAATTAAATAAAACAAGTGGCTAACTTTGACCGTTCATTACCGGTTTTAAGTTTATTTTCACAAAAGTTATAGCAAATTTTTGATTTTCGAAATTTTAGTCTTATTTGCAATTTCCAAAGCTACAAATGATCGGATTAAATTTCAAAAACTGCCATTTTAAACCACTGTTCATCTACTAAAAGATGAATTCTCTCAATAAGATATTTAATTACGCTATTTATACCTGTAGCGATTTAAACAAAAAAACTGCCATTTTTGACCCTTATTAAATTTGTTAATAACTAAAATTCTCGTCCGAACTGTGACGGGCATTTTTGAATTAATAAATGTATGTTAGGTATATGGTATATAGTAACCAAAAAACACATTTGCAACCTAGCTGGTGAAGTGTCCCGAACATGGTATATTTTTGAATTATATCCCTGGAAAATTATTTCCTTTTAAAAATCTAAATTGGAAATATAAGGGAATAAACATCAATGGCCGCTACCTCAGTAATCTACAATTTGCGAATGACATAATCCTGATAGGTACTGACCTACAAGAACTGCAAACCATGCTATTAGAACTACATACCTGAATCTTCTAAAATAGGACTGAAAATGAATTTAAACAAAACAAAAGTCATGCACTCCGAAGAAACCGTGACAGTAATAAACAACAAAGTTATAGAAAAAGTTGAAGAATATATATACTTAGGACAAAAAAATACTAAATAGAGAAATTCAAACGGAATAAATAAAAAGAAGAAGAAGGCAGCATTCGGCAAACTGAACTATATACTCAGAAATCATCAAATTCAACTACATCTTAGATCTAAAGTTTTTGATTCATGCATTATTCCGATATTAACATATGGCGCACAAACATGGACAATCACAAAAAAAATATGAACATACTCATATGAACACGCGATGGAAAGAGCAATGCTTAACATATCACTTAAGGACAGGAAAACAAACATATGGATAAGACAGAAAACCAAAGTCACCGCACTCAACGAAAAAGGTACGTAATATCAATAAAAATGTTAATTCAGACAACAAACGCAATTCTTAAAATTTGTCCAATTCTTGGTTTTATTGGAACAACAAATCGATGTTCATCAATTCATTATTTTCGTTAGTTGAGCCAATGTCTTACGTTTATTGAATGGACGAACATTCATTATGTATACCATAATATCATTTTATTGATATTACGAACTCTGTTCATTGAGTCAACGAACACTATTTATTGAAACAACAACGTCGTTAATTGACCGACGAAGACCATTCGTTGTGCCAATAACAGTGTTATTTCTCCTAATGTATTTCGTTTATTTCTACAATTATTTCCGTTTATTGTTACAATTAATTCCGTTCATTGGCACAATAAATACGGTTATTCTTACAAGCAATTCTATTTATTCTTACAATCAGTTTCGTTCATTCCTACTATGAACGTATTTTATATTAATAATTACTGAATGCATTAGCCCAATGTATCATATTAATTGATTAATAATAATTTTTTAAATCCCCTTTTTTGTCCTTAACCTTTAGGACTTTACACTGTGTGATTTCTCATAATTATTTATTTTATTTATTATTAACTTATTTATTTATTTAACTTATTTATTTTTAGTACATAAGCAAAACGCTCAGACAAGTCGATTTTTAAAATTATCAAAGTATATTATAACATCAATGTTTCGAACTTTACACGATCCCTCTTCAGGTGACAGGCGTAACTTTGATTTTTTTTAATGGGAAAGTACATCATGTGACAGCTCATTGAAAAGTGTTTGAAATGGTGATTTCAAAAATGTATAACACTTATCATTTTTGAGAGCGCAGGGGCAAAATTTCGATCGAATTATTTTTAAACGCATTCATTTTTTTGGAATCCTGAGAAAACTAATAAGTATTTTTGAAAAATTTAACCGCAGAATAAAAGACTACATTATTACTGAGGGCTGAAAGTCCCTTAGAATAAACAAAAAGTTTCTTTTGAATAGTATATTTGAATTAAAAAAATCATACTAAATTTTCTATTTTTCACCCCTGTGACTTATTAAAATAATCATTATAGAAGTTCTCAGGGACGTCAGACCCTCGATAATACTGTAATATTTTATTCTGCGTTTAAATTTTCAAAAATACTAATTATTTTTTTTCATTCAGGATTCGAAAATTCATTTTTAGTTCATCTTATAAATAACATCACAAGACAATATTAAAAGTAAACACTTACAAACATAAGACACTGACAAGTTTATTTTTAATTAGAATGTTCTCCCGTATTTACCTTATCAGAAAAAACTTACTTTTATTCAAATATAAAAAATAAGTAATATCTTATCCTTATCTTCCTTCTACTAGGGACTACACTTGGAAACATAATGCAATTATTATTCGGCACTTTCAAGGAAAAGCCGTTACATTTCAAATGGTCAAGCAAAACATTTATTGTCTCAACAACCACGATTATTGTCACAATTAACGCATTGATTGTGAGAATTAAAGGCAGTAGTAGATTAATTAATGCATTCGTTGGCAAACAATCAGTGTACATCTATTCAATAATCATATATTACTCTATATTAACAACATTTGTACATTGTTTTAATGAAATTTGTACGTTGTCACGATAAACCAAGGTAATTGCTTGTCATCTACGAAATCAAGAACGTGAGTTGCTGCCACAATTAACAGTATTTATTAAATATACGAAACTAAGTTATTGGCTGAATAAATTGAGTGTTATTGATTAATGTACTCTAGTTATTCTCACAATTATTATTCAATCATTGTGACAATAACCAAGTACATTCGTCAATGTCTAAAAGTTCGTTGAAACAACAAATTAAATTGTTGTGAGAACGAAATACTGTTCAATAATCACTGTTAATCAATATTACGAACTAAATTTTTTTAAGTGCGATGTGGTACAAAAATCATTAAAATTGAGATGGGAATACGCTGGACATGTAGCTAGGAGCGATCTAAACAAATGGCACAGAACAATTTTAACCTGGAGACCATACCAACACAAAAGACCCAGAGGCAGACCTCCTATGAGATGGCCAGATGATCTGAAACGAACTGCCGGGAAAAATTGGCTACAAGTAGCGTACAACAAAAAACAATGGAAAGGAAGACTTGAAGAGGCTTATGTTCAGATGTGGACGTAAATGGCTAGACGAAGAAGAAGAAGAAGAAGAACATTTCCCTGGAGTAATATTGTTAAGTTACTACACCTAAACAAACTAAAATAAAAATACTAAATAAACGCTATAGTTCCTATAAATTCACAGAGTAATAAGAAATCTAATTAAGAATTCCAAACGATGTGGTGGTTTATCACGAACTACCACACAAGTAAGAGCTATTTTATAAAAGTTATAAATTTCCACCGTACATGATTCGTGCCATTAAATTCGTAGTATTATAAATTTAATCAAACACTGTATGTTTTGCTGTGACCACCAATTTCAGCAAAGTCTCATTCTCATAAATGATTAATTTAAGCAAAAGCTCTAGGAAAATCATGTGAAATAGTACGCGGCAGAAACTTTATAGCCTCGGCCGTTTGTTTAGATAAATTTTACATATCTTGTTGCATGTTTTGCTCTCGGTCATCTCGTGTTAAACGTTAAATCTTTTTAATTTATTTCAATAATTAGATTTGATTTTTTAACGCTTTTCTTTAGTTCAATCGTTTGGGTCAAATCTTTTGACGTTAATTTGTTTGCCTTTTCTTTAATGCAAATGAATGAAAATTTGCAAACATATGCATTCGCGGGAACAATACACGAATAGTCAATAACATTTTTTTTACGTTTATTAATGGTTTCTGTTGTTTTTTACAATGTAGGAACTTGAAACTTTTACACATTGTAGCTAATTATATGAACTATACATAATTTTATTTTTTACGTTAATTGTTTACGTTATGCTTCATAAATAAACAATAAAGTTTCAAATTGTTTGCCGATTCCGACTACTTTTCATGTTTGTACATCATGTTTATAAACATCCTAAGCGGCGGCGATTGTTTAAGTATATAAACATCGGCGCTTATTCGTGTCAAATTTCAATACGATACGAAACAAAACTTCAACCAAAACTCGAATTAAAAAAATTCGTGTTTTTAATGTAGTCTGAGAAAAACCACCGATAGAGACGTTTCGTGCTACAATTAACATTAGAATTTGTTTTGGCGTATTAATTCAAAGTTTGATACGAACCCTTAAACATATTCAACGGTCATTTATAAACAAGTGTGTTTCTGTGACCTATGTGCTGTGAATGTTACAGAATGAAGAAATTACAGAAAATGTACAATGTAGTTAATGTTGTCACGTTACAAACGTCACATCTTTGATATTTTATTTTTAAATAATTATTTTACCTTATTTCCTTTAATATTTCATTAATAATTATCTTCTTCTATTTGTTTTACCCATTTTCCCCTTTAATAAAAATCGGTTGGCGCCCTCTTTTATTATCCTCTTTTATTATCCTCTTTTATTAGCCTTTTTTATTATCTTCTATTTAATATATCTCTTTCATTTAAATCATCATACTGAACATACCTCGTATATTCATACTCTCCAAATATCTGTATTTTCCATACGGAACATGCCGCTACTTCATAGTACTTGGTTGTCATTTTAAATGTCGTTTTCAATGACAGTGTCACTTCATAGACTTGACCCCTACTCCCTGACATACACTGGAAGGGAAAAATTAATCCTTAAAAAGGCATGTAATTCCAAAATTAAATCATTTTCGTTCCATCAAATCATCTCTTGGGGTAAGGATAACATTATATTATAATTATATTTCTCCATCTAACAGTTTTTATATTGTTTTTTTTTATCTAACCTAACTTCCAATGTCAGACCATGTGTTCTGATGTTTTAGTTTCAAATATAATTATCTTTTACAAATTGAAAGCAAATTACGCTAACAAAAGCTACTGAGGACGCCTGAAATGGTAGAAACAGCCTGTCTAGCGGGTGTGCAACCCTCTGAATCGAAAATAAGCAAAACCATCATTTATTAATTTATTAAATTATCTTTTAATTTACATGTATGCACGCTTAGTAATCAGAATTTTAACTATTCTCATCTAAATTTCATTTGATTTATTCTTGTCATCTGCTACTCTTGCTGACGATTAGAACGGCAGATGGCACACGTTGGTTTTTCTTCTTGATGATTGATATGTGTCTTTATCTTATAGTTTTTGGGAATAAAATCTACTTTCTCCTTTCGGGAGTATGAAGCCCATCGCCGGCGATGCACCAGATGGCTCACAACATGAGACCATGACATATATACTGCACAACCACCACCTCTAGCTGCAGGGCCTTGGGCCGAAGATCCGTCCAGGCCTACGAGAAGTCTACAACAGCAGTACCATTCGACATCAAGAAGATACCATCAGCTACCAAAAGCCATAAGTATAATCCAGAATTGTTAGTTTTTGGCAAGAATTTGAATACATTTGTTAATGCAATTTACTAAGCCATTTTATTTATTATATCTTTATGAAGAATAAACATGATTAGTTAAAATATATTGTTTTGTTTGCTACCATTCTAAATTTTCAGAGTTCATCTAAGGTTAGGACAAGACGAACACACACCTGAGTGACTGAGCTAAGCTAAGGGTGTAACGATGGCTATCTTAGTTGATTGGGGTAATATTTTCGAATATTGTTTCAGTTGGCTGGGGTAGTCCATCGCCTTTTTCGTTACAATGTATCAAATCGCACCTCCGCTAAAAGAGTGTCATAACTCAAAAAATTTTAAAGTCAGTTTTATTGCACCAACAGTTTAATAAAACTATAATCTCACAAAGTGTCATGTCTATGAGTCAAGTATTTATCGTTAGATGGCACTAGTGTCATTATACGATTATCCAAAATCAACGACGCACCGAACACAAACAGTGTCACATATCGACTTGTGCAAAGCATTTGTCCATCTACGATGTGTATAAAGCGTCGTTTGTCGAGTTAAGACAGTATATGTGATTACTTTATTCAATCTGCGTATGTGCTCAAGAAAAGTGACACATTTATCATTTATTTATTTTTCTTTTTGCAGTATTTTGTATTTAATTTTGTTACTTGTATTTAAAGTAATAATAACATAGTTATTATTTCGAATTAAACCCGAAAATGTTGTAGAACAAACTTTAAACGTCGTTTTTCCGAAACTCTGATTTTTTGACTTAGGTATGACACTCTTTGAGCGGAGGTGCGAAATGTTGAAATAAATGCAAAAAATGTGTCTTATCATATGCATCCTTTTTTAAACATGACGATATATTTTAATGTTTAAAAAGTGTAAGACTAAAGAGTAAAAAATAATAAAATATGAAAAATTTTTTTAAGAACGCTTTTCTTTAGCTTCGAGTGACTAAAATTAAAAATGTTATAAACAAATCATCAACCAAAAAGCAAAAAATAAAAAAAATTAAACTCGAACGATTATTCGAAAAAAAAACTGTTAGACAGATTAAATATAAAAAAATCTGACACTTTCGTTGAAAAATTTAAAAAAATCTAACACATTCGTTAAAGAAAAATGTGGGGCGCGAAAAGTAAAAAAGTATCTATCCTCAAACCGTTTATTCGATAAAGACGCGTTCCACACTTTTCTTTAAAGAATGTGTTAGATTTTTTAAATTTTTTAACGAATGTGAGAGATTATTGTATATTTAATCTGTCTAACAGTTTTTTTCGAATAATTATTCGAGTTTGATTTTTTTTTTGTTTTGCTTTTTAGATGATTTTCTTATATTTTTAATTTTAGTCACTCGTAACTAAAGAAAAGCGTTTCTCAAAAATTTTTTTTCATATTTTTTTATTTGGACGATCGCGATGGAGAAAAATGAGTGGTAAAGAAGGGTAAGGGAAAGACACTCTTGCAAAAGGAAAAGTTGAGGAAGAAAAATATGACAGTAAATATGGTAGGTTAGTCTAGTAGCACAATACTAATCCATACCCTATCCATGTAGCCACTACCTTGTATTCAGGAGAGAAGCAAGTACATCAAGAACACAAAACATGTTATAATACCAGATATAGGTACAAGAAATTGGCTACGTAATGGTGAGAACAATTTCGTGGCCAGCAGCTGTTCTTGAAATCAATTGCAAAAAAATGAACTAAAATATACTCCTCAAAGCGAACTTGACCTAGCTGACTTGTCCTCCTGCGTTTGATAGGTATTTATAATAATTAAAATCTAGGTCACAGGTTATAATTATGTGGCGACACGCTTCAATTACTATTTTGCTAATTTAAATTTTAAATTTTTAATAACTTTTCTCTCAAAACGAAATAATAGGTCCCATTTAAAATTCACATTTTTTCGGCTCGTAATATCTATACGAAACCAGATGTTAATGGCCTGTTCAGTTTATGTATGGGAAACAAAAATTCCACAATTTAATTAATTACCGTATCAGACCAGCTATCCTTTTTATGCCAATAAATCACTTTTTAAATGCATTAGAACGGTCAACTTCTTAAAACCACATGTGTCAACATAAATGTTTTTTAGTCAGTCATAGCTTGCAGTCCGGTCCAAATATATTGTTGACAGTTTGCGTTTTATTTAATATTATTTTAT